>NC_138893.1:56151251-56461251 GCF_965194825.1 Balaenoptera physalus | reverse complement strand
GTGATGGTGGCCGAGGCAGGGGGTAAAAAATTTAGGGTAGTTTGATATACACTTTTTAAGAAATTTAATTAAAGGAGCCAAATAAACGAGGCACTTTATCAGCAGGGATTATCACCACCATTATAGTTGAAATGTATTGAGGACTACATGCTAAGGGCTCTATGTGCATGGTCTAATTTGATCGTCTCAGCAGTGCCATGAGGCAGGTACTATTATCATGCCCATTTTACCGATTGGTATAGTAAGGCTCAGAGAGTTTAATAATTTACCTAATATCATAGAGGGTGGTGGCAAAAAATTGTCTGGTTCCCAAGACGACAACTTTTAACCATTAAGCTTTATTTTCTTTAATTGAATTTTTAAAAAAATTTATTTATTTTATTTATTTATTTTTTGGCTGTGTTGGATCTTCGTTGCTTTCTCTAGTTGAGGCGAGCGGGGGCTACTCTTCCTTGCTGTGCACATGCTTCTCATTGCGGTGGCTTCTCTTGTAGTGGAGCACGGACTCTAGGCACACGGGCTTCAGTAGTTGCAGCACGCAAGCTCAGTAGTTGTGGCTCATGGGCCCTAGAGCTCAGGCTCAGTAGTTGTGGCACACGGGGTTAGTTGCTCCACAGCATGTGGGATCTTCCCGGACTAGAGATCAAACCCGTGTCCCCTGCATTGGCAGGCGGACTCTCAACCACTGCGCCACCAGGGAAGTCCTAACCATTAAGCTTCAGACCTGCTCCCAGATTCAGGGTACTAGAAGAAAATTTGGTAGGTGTTTGCTCATCCATTACAGTGTAACAGTACAGCCCCAAACCTAGTGCCTTAAAACAAAAACATATTACTACCTATCATGGTTTTGTGGATTGATGGGACCAGTAAGGTTGTTCTCTGTTGGAGTCTCTCCTACAGTTTCAGTCAGATGGTCCAGCTTTGGAAGTCACACAGTGTCACTTCCTTTGCATTCTGCTAGTTAAAAATGGGGCACAGGACCAGCATAGATTCAAGGAGAGGGGACTGCATGCAAGGGAATAAATACCAGGAAGCATCCTTCCTTGGGGCCATTTGGGAGACCGATTATCACGGTGGACAAAGCTAAGTGAGCAAATGCAAAGCGTCCCTGGCGTGTGTGTGGGTGCTAATCTCTTAGAAAGGATTTTCACATCCACCTCTCATGTGCTTTTTCGTAGCCTGGCAGGCAGGCAGACCAGGGCAGGACTAGATCTCTATTTAACAGACATAGACACTGTCACTCAGTGAAATTAAGTGACTTAACCAAAAGTCACACAGCTTCTAAATGTGGGCGTGGAGTGTGGACTTTGGTCTTCTGACTCCTAGCCTTGCACACTTTATAGATTTTTCCTAAACTGCTGATGCTCAGAACTCTTTGTCACTTCGAGGCAGGAAAGAGAAGACAGAGGCTCCACCAGCAGAAAGTAATCAGGAGGAAAGAATCATGGGTCTAAATTTAAAAGGAAAAAGGATATCAAAGTTGTTAGAGTTGGGTTTTTTTTTTGGTCTTTTAATTAATTAATTATTTATTTTTGCCTGCGTTGGGTCTTTGTTGCTGCACGCGGGCTTTCTCTAGTTGTGGCTAGTGGGGGCTACTCTTTGTTGTGGTGCGTGGGCTTCTTAGTGCGATGGCTTCTCTTGTCACGGAGCACGGGCTCCAGGCACGCGGGCTCAGTAGTTGTGGCTTGCGGGCTCTAGAGCGCAGGCTCAGTAGTTGTGGAACTGGGGCTTAGTTGCTGTGCAGCATGTGGGATCTTCCCAGACCAGGACTCAAACCCATGTCCCCTGCATTGGCAGGCGGCTTCTTAACCACTGCACCACCAGGAAAGTCCGTGTTAGAGTTTTAAAAACACCAACTAAAATAACTGATGCAGGAATGGGCATATATCTACTGCTTATGGGAGTATAATTTGGTGCAAAATTTCTGGGTATGCAATAGATGCCAAAAGCTTTAGAGTTTTGCAAAATATTTGACCCAGAAATTCCATATCTAGAAAATTTCCTAAAGACATAGTCATGAATGTGGGGAAATAGTTATTAGGATGTGTCCTGTAGTATTTTTGCTAACAGGGAAAGGTTAGAGGCAATCCAAATGTCTAACAAGAGGTGTTTTGTTAAACAATGAAAGACCATTCTGCCATTAAACTGATGTTATAGAAAACTATTTAATGTCATATAAAATGTTCACAACATGATTTATAGGAAAAAGCAGATTTTAAAACCATATTATATATGCCATCTACATTACAAAAAACCATACATGTATCCATACATACAGAAAAAGAGACAAGAAAGAAATAATACCAAAATGTTAATAATAGTTATTTAAGGATGGGGGGGATTCTAGGTTATTTTTCCTTTATTTTATTTTTTTCTTCCTTATATTTTAAAATAGTTTATAGTATGTATTACTTTTGTAATGAATTTTTAAAAAGGAAAATCAGAAAGGGAATTAGGAAAATATAGAGGATTTTAAGCTAGTTTCAACAAACCAAATGGAAGGTATACATAGGAATAATATAATACCTTATATTTGACTCTTCAAAGTGCTTTATAATTCAAGGTCTAATTTGATCTCTACAACAATTCAATGAAGGAGATTGGACAGGAATTATTTTTTTTTTATGTGAAAACAAGATTATTTTATTATAAATGCAAAGGATGTTTAAGGTCAAATTCTAAACAGAATTAATAGATAACAGGTGCATAATGTCACATATCTCAGTTCATTTTGGCAGAGGTTTGTGAAGGCTTGGCTTTCACAGACGCAGGGGTCTTCTTTCAACTGGACAGGAATTATTATTTCTGTTTTGTAAAAGAGAAAATGAGGGTCTAAGTGATAAGTCTGCAAGGTCAACACAGCTAGTTAGTGATGAAACCAGCACTTGAGCCCAGATCTCCTGGGCCATTCGTGGACCTCAGATAAAGTCACAGCAGATGCTGAAGTCACACCTGGCTTTGAACTGGCACATCCACTTTTCATGTTGTGGACCCCCGACCCCTGTGGCTTTAGCCTACCCAGAATCCCTTCTCCATCTCTCTGGTCTCAGCATTTTGACTTTTGTCTACAGAACCTGCCCTTTCCCAGACTTGGTCCAGATCCAGGGATGGGCATGTAACCCCAACCCAGCCAATGAGAGCCATCGTTGGGAATTCTGCCAAAAGTGTTAGAAAAGAGTTTTCTGAGTTTGTAGGAAGTGGGCAAGAGCTACTGTGGCCTCTGTGCTCCCACTAGGGGATGAGCTGCCTGAAACAGAGCCAGTTCAGAGAAGAGAGTCAGGAGGCTGACAGAAGCTCGAACAAGTTGTTTGTGTTCCTGGATCCTGTGTGTCTAAAGCCAGATCCACCTACTGGCCTTTCTGCTTACCTGAGCCAGAACATGGCTTTTCCCCTTTCTTTTCCCCCTTCCTCTTCCCCTCCTCTTCCTCCTCCTTCTTCTTTTTTTTTTAAAATTTGGACTTTAAATTTATTTATTTATTTATTTATTTATTTATTTATTTATTTATTTATTTTATTTTTGGCTGTGTTGGGTCTTTGTTTCTATACGAGGGCTTTCCCCAGTTGCGGCAAGCGGGGGCCACTCTTCATTGCGGTGCATGGGCCTCTCACTATCACGGCCTCTCTTGTTGCGGAGCACAGGCTCCAGACGCGCAGGCTCAGTAGTTGTGGCTCACGGGCCCAGTTGCTCCGTGGCATGTGGGATCTTCCCAGACCAGGGCTCGAACCCGTGTCCCCTGCATTAGCAGGCAGATTCTCAACCACTGCACCACCAGGGAAGCCCCTCTCCTTCTTCTTTTTTGTTTGTTTAATTTTTTTTAAAGAGTATGCAGACAATTTTTAAAAATATTTAATTTGTTTATTTTCTTTATTTTTTGGCTGAGTCGAATCTTAGTTGCAGCACGTCGGATCTTTCGTTGCGGCATGCGGGCTTCTCTCTAGTTGTGGTGCGTGGGGTCCAGAGCGCGTGGGCTCTGTAGTTTGCAGCATGCAGCCTCTCTTGTTGAGACCCGTGAGCTCAGTAGTTGTGGCGCACGGGCTTAGTTGCCCCACAGCATGTGGGATCTTAGTTTCCCGACCAGGGATCAAACCCGCGTCCCCTGCATTGTAAGGCGGATTCTTTACCACTGGACCACCAGGGAAGTCCCAGTTTGTTTAATTTTGAGTGGGGTTCCCAGCCAAGATTTCTGACAATATACTCTTGGGTCTCAGTTTTCGTAGCTGTAAGATGGGGACATTAATAGTAAAGGGCTGCTCACCTCCCACATGGGGTTTTCTGAGATTTACGGAGTCAATCACGTCAAGTGCTTGTCCCATAGGAAGGCAGTAAATGCCACCTATTATTTTTAACAAGTTAGGAAAGACTGAATTCAGAAAAATCTCATCCCCCTCAGTCCCCCTCCCCTGCAAAAGAAAGAAAAAGACTGCTCCATGCATAAAAATATAGAGAATAGATTCCTGAGTTATGAGAAAAGAGAAAGCGCTGTCCACTTCAACCTGGAGTTGCTCTTTCTTACTTTACGGTCCGGCAGAGGCTTTGGCAGCAGGTCCCACCCCCCCTCCCTTCTCACACCCTCACACGTTCCCTCACAGCCTCAGGGTCCCCACTCAATGCCAGGTGATGCCGGGCCCTGGAAAAACGTCCAGTTGGCAAATTGTGAGAAACAGCAGGAGCTTCGAGAGAGGAGGAGAAAGGGGAGGTGAAGTGGCTGGCAAGACAGAGGTGGCTGATTTTGCAATGCAGCTTGGAGAGAGGGAAAGTAAACTAGGAGAAAGTTAGCCAGGCCTCACAGCCTTGTTCCTGCAGTGGTTATATAAAGGAAGGACCTGGTGCCTGCCCTCAAACAATGCTCAGTTAAGGCTGCTGTTTTTCCAGGGAGCTGGGACTCTGATGACGCCAGGTCAGAGGGCTCTGAGGTTAAGAAAAATGTTAGCACAGGAGGAGCAAAATTCACATAAAAACCCGCTCTGCTGCATTAAACAGAAAAGGCATTATGTAACTTGCAGGATCTCTGAGGTGGGGGTTGGGAGGGCAGAGAATTGGTTTTGGAGACTTCCCAGTCTGGGGGCTGGACCTCAGGGCACAGACTTCGTGCTCTGCTCACACTGTTGGTGCTGGCCACCGGGTGCCGGAAACCCCTCACCCCCAAACGGATTCTGTGCAGCGCCAGCTCCCTCATGTCCTCTCCTGGAGGCCAAGTCTGTCATGGGGTGTCTGATTGGCTAAGCCTAGGATACATGCCTTGCTGCAACGGAGCTGAGAAAGCCAGCATCAGCCTGTGACCTTGGGGAGGCAGGACCCACAATGTGGGAAATCTTCCAGTTACGGGATGGGGTTCAAAAGGGCATCCATAAAGTATGTATACATCCCCCAGCAGTATTTTGTATTGTGTGTGTGTGCATGCACGTGTGTGAAATAGGCATGTGATCTATGTCTCAAGGTCTCTTTTCCACCGTGTCCTCATCCTTAAAAATCCAAAGACCCATCATTCAAGCCCCCACCGGCAGCAGGAGCCCAGTCTCCTCATTTGACTGAGTTCAGACCACAGGTCCGAGTACCACCTGGTCCTCACTTCTCCTCGCGGTTCTGTTCCTTCAAGTCATTATTGCCTCCCAGCCCCCACCCCAGATGTGGACCCAGGGCTCTTTCTCCCCCCAGCCTCTGAAACGAAGAGCTGATACACTCCTCAGAGATACACCAAGCCCCTGGGGATGACGCTTTCTCCTAATGCAACAGAACGCTCGGCTCTGATTTGTCACATCCTCTCCCCTTAGGACTCAGCTCTGGTTTTCCCTCTGCAGAAGCACAGGCCCGTTAAAGCATCCTGAGATGAATTCAGCTCCCAAAACTAGGTTGCAAAGACAGAAGTCATTTTTTTTTAAGCATTCGTTTTTATCCCAGTTGGAAACCCGTGTGGGGGGAGAGAGTTGAAAAACTGCTCTAATGGGTTTCTCCCTTAGAAAAGCCCAGAAAGCAGATTAAGGGCGATGCCCCAGATCAGTCCCTGCCCCACACTCCCGGTGACCGTGTCTGTTAGGAACCCACAAGTCTGGACAAGGGGAGGTGAAACCCTGGGTGGGGACTGATTCGCTTGTTCCTTGGCTTTCCCACATATACCCTCCCCCTTCTAGAGATGTTCATGCACTTGCCTCGCCCCCAGCCCGATTCATTTCTGTACGTCACTCAGTGCTTGTCTGTTGAATGAGCGACCAGCTCCTCTCTGCATCCTGCCTGAGTCCTCCAGGAGGGTCAGCTACTAGTCCCACCTCTCTCCATGACATTTCATCCAAGACCCTTTTGTAATATCCACTCTGTGGTCCCATATTTATCTATGTTGTGTGAGTTTCCCTTTAGGGCAGGGACTATATATCATTTGCTATGGTGTCCTCAACAACTGGCAGAGTGCCTGTGTGCTTTTTTAAAAAATTAATTAATTAATTAATTTTTATTTTTGGCTGCGTTGGGTCTTCATTGCTGCGGGCAGGCTTTTCTCTAGTTGCGGCGAGCGGGGGCTACTCTTCGTTGCGGTGCGTGGGCTTCTCACTGCGGTGGCTTCTCTTGTTGTGGAGCATGGACTCTAGGTGTGTGGGCTTCAGTAGTCATGGCATGCGGGCTCAGTAGTTGTGGCTCACGGGCTCTCGAGTGCAGGCTCAGTAGTTGTGGCGCACAGGCTTAGTTGCTCCGTGGCATGTGGGATCTTCCCAGAACAGGGCTCGAACCCGTGTCCCCTGCATTGGCAGGCGGATTCTTAACCACTGCGCTACCAGGGAAGTCCCCCTGTTAGTGCTTTTGAATGGAGAGAAGAAAAGATGGATGAATAGATGGATGGATGGACACCTGAGCTTTGAGGGACAATGGTCACTGTAGCCAGATGCCACGAGGGGGCAGTGTGGAGCAGCTTTTCAAGGCCTCCCCAGACTCTGCCACAAGACCCTGGCTGGCAAGGTTTCTAGAGCTTATTTTGTTGAACATCTTCAGTTGTGAGAGAAGGAGCTGAGGTCCCAGAGGGCGACGGCTATGCGAAGGGGCACACCGCTCCTCAACCGGGTGCTTACTCTCTCCGTTATGTACGCCCATAGACCCAGCTCACTAGGCTCTGAGGGCCCTAATGTTCCAAGACCCTTTCATTACCCCGTGAAGCCCTTCCTGAGAGGCTGCCCATCAGCCTCTGGCAGGTGAACAGAGCACAGAGGGAACAGACCACTGAGTGCACCATGCAGCGCCCCGTGTATCTTCCCAGCACCTCCGCGGGGTCTCAGCTTTGGTGACTCGGCCCTCACTGGACTCCCCCGCTCCCTGACATGAGTCTTCTCTCCTTTGGGGACCTGTATCACCTGGGCCCACATTTCCCAGCAAAGGAAGAACCCTATGCTCAGAATATGTCCTACATCAATGATCCTTCTCTCAAAATTTCCTTCTCTTTTGTGTCATCTCCTCTAGCTCTGCTTGTTAATTTCCTCTCTCTCTCCTTTTTTGGCGGGTGGGGTGTGTGGTTGGAGAGAACACTGATACGGTGATGACTCCCTCCCTCCCCTCCTAGCTGTCCACGCATTTCACACTCCCAAGGACCAAGCCTTAGACAGCAGAGAGGTATCTGGACGACACACAAAAGCTCAAAATTTCATTTTCGTTCATTCATTTATTCATTCATCTATTTAATTACTCCATTATCAGAAATATTTTTAAGCATCCACTATGTGTCAGGTGCTGAAAACAATAACACAGTTGTACAATTATCAAGTCCTTACTCTGTGCTAGGCCCTGTGCTAAAGGCGTGACAGTCATTATCGTTACATGGGCCTGTGATTATTATTTTATAGATGAGGAAACAGAGATCTAGAGACATGATGTCACTCGCCCCAGGGAGCATAACCAGTAAGCTACAGAACCAATCACCCAACCGTGGAGGCTGCCGCCCATATGATGAAGCATTTCCTGCCAACATTCATTGCCGGGCTTGTGGCTGCTCGTGCCCAGATTCTCCAGAGTCTGCATCTCTGCAGGAGCAGCAGAAACTCCCAGGCCTGGGTTTCTGGCCACGTAAGTGCATTGTAACTTTGTGTCTCCTGAAGAGGAATTCCAGAATGTTCCATCAAGTTCAATTCTGCAACTGTACATCTCTACTCTGAGTGGGAGCCAGCGTCACCTCAAAGCTGTGGCTCCGAGAAGATCCCATCCAAGGTCACTGGGATGGGAGTCAGGAACTTGGGTCTGCTCCATTGGGCCTAACCAGCCATGTGAGCTGGACCCTCTCCCTTTGCCCTGCTGAGCCCTTCTGCTGCCTCATCTGTAGAATGAGAGACTACACTACCTGCCCTGGATAGCAGTCCTCAGGAGGAGATAAGAGCATGAACATGAAAGGTTTTTTTACATTTGGAGGTCTTGTCTTGTATAAATCCATGTGTCCTTATTATTGTCATGGTCTGGGCTTGTGTGCCTGGACTGAGTTCTCCTGGAGTCCTAGAGCAGAAGTTCCTGGCTTTTAGGACCTCACAGGTCAGGATAATTTTACATGGGGTTGTTTCTTTCTTTCTTTTATTTTATTATTTATTTTATTTTATTTATTTTATTTTTGGCTGCGTTGGGTCTTCATTGCTACACGCGGGCTTTTCTCTGGTTGCGGCAAGCGGGGGCTACTCTTCATTGTGGTGCGTGGGCTTCTCATTGTGGTGGCTTCTCTTGTTGGGAGCACGGGCTCTAGGCGTATGGGCTTCGGTAGTTGTGGCACATGGGCTCAGTAGTTGTGGCTCGCGGGCTGTAGAGCGCAGGCTCAGTAGTTGTGGCACACAGGCTTAGTTGTTCCATGGCGTGTGGGATCTTCCCGGACCAGGGCTCAAACCCATGTCTCCTGCATTGGCAGGCGGATTCTTAACCACTGTGCCACCAGGGAAGCCCCATAGGGTTGTTTCTTTTTATAAAAATACTCTGTCCTAAAAGAAAAAGAAGTTTAGCATAAAAGTCAGCAGAACATAACCTTACAATTAAAAGTGGATGTATTTAGCCTCGTAAAAAACTATGTAGTCTATATTTTTCTTGTTTCACTTTAGACCAGTGGAAAGTGAAGCAAGGACGGGCTTCTGGGAGCCATTGTTGGCGACTGTGTGTGGTTGGGTGTGTCCCCCACCTGCAGCCAAGCTCTGGGCAGTAGAGGTGTATCATCGGGCAGCCATGTGCATTGGGGGAACTGAAGGACAGAACAGAAAAATAATGTTTCAGGAAATTTTTAAAATGCATATTATAAAATAATGGGTGCACCCTGACCCCCAGTTTGTAAAGTACCTGTATGCCTACAGGCAGCCTCGGATGCACAGAAAAAACACTGGAAGTCTACACAGCAAAACTTCACGGGGTTATCACTGCATGGAAGAATGATGGTTATGTTTATTTTCTCTGAGTTATTTCTTGCATTTTCCAAATCTTCCTGTTTTATAATCAGAAATATAGAAGGAATAAAGAAGTAAAAAAAAAAAAAATGATGCAAGAGAAATCTTGCAATATACTGTTTAAGACCTTGGCCAATGGTCTTCTTGGGAAATGCAGAATTTCAGTGAAGCCACATCTTGGATTGCAGAAGGCTCCTTTGGGACTGTGCTGACATCACCCACCCTGTCTTCACATTTCTAGGGCCTGGCCTGGTGCCAGGCGTGTGGTAAGGATGGAGCCCCCAGTGTGCGTTGTGTGGGCCACTTTCCTTCCTAGACTGGCCAGTGTGACTCCTCACTGAGAGGGGCCCACAGAGAAAAGCTGCCACTTCCGTAGAAATGGACCTTCTCTGAATTGCTTTCCTTTCTGAGTACAAAAATTTGTATTTGCAGCTTCTTTTTGGAAGAGTGGAGCAAGGTGCAGGAATTCCCTGGTGGTCCAGTGGTTAGGACTCTGCGCTTCCACTGCAGGGGGCCCGGGTTTGATCTCTGGTTGGGGAACTAAGATCCTACAAGCCGTGCGGTGCGGCCAAAAAATAAATAAATAAATGGAGCAAGGTGATCACCAAATCCCTTTTATGAGTTTAAGTTTCTATCTTAGAGGCAGTCTGGTTGCCATTAAAATAAAGACCATCTTTAAAGCAACAAGCCTTGGGGAGGCAGATCTTCCAAGATTAGGCATCTTGGTGACAAGCAACAGGAGTTAATTCTGGCCAATTCAAGCAGGAAAGAAATGCATTGGAAAGGCTCCCTCTTTGTCTGCCTCAGGAAACCAAGTGTCGTCACACTAGGACTCCAACCGTCAGGCCCGGCGCCAGCCCCTCTTTGTACATCTCAGTCATCACAGTTGCTATAAGGCTGACCCTTGCATCTCCTCAGGCGAGATTCCCACAACAGTGAGCTTGAGGACAGTCCCCAGGCAAATGGTTGGCTTGATGGAACACACTGTTATCCAGTCAGCACCCCCTAGGTGATAGGTATGAGGGGGGATCTGAGGGCTGGAGCAGAGACCACCAACAAGTGGCAGGACGAGCCAGTGAGAAAGGCCCTGACGGCACAAGCCTGCAAACCCTGCCAGGGACACCCACCTGAGGGGTGCACGCGGAGGCCGAAACCCAGCTAGGCCCTGCTCCCCAAGCTCAGAGCCTTGGCTGCATCCACCTTGCCTCTTCCTAAGTGTCTGGTCACTTTTCTAATTTTTATAAAGCATGGCATGTGTTAGGTATGGCTGGGCCACCAGATCTCATTGACAGATACCTGCCCTGGGCCCCTAGAATGTGAATATTTCACGACCAGGTGCTGATCACTTGTCCCACTGGACTTAGCTTTTTCGTTTGCCACTTTCTACTTGGTTTTCTCTCTTTTGACCAATAGGTGTGATATGGACAGCAGGGGGGATTACAGGCCTGAGGCACGCAAAAGCCCTTGCCCTTTCCCAAGAGCAGCATGGCTCTCATGCCTTCCACTGTGCATGTGCCCGAAGGCCACTCAGTGCCCTTGGGCCTTCTTGGAGAAGAAGCATGAGGTGGCCCTCCCTGCACCTTACTGGCCTGGCTGAGGTGGTTACTCAGCTGTGAACACTCAGGGCAACTTGGCCTGGGGTCTTGTGGGAGCCCGCTTTGATAAGATGGGAGGAGCGAAGGCAGGAGGGAGACTTTCAGTCTTTATGCAGGGATAAGCACCCTTTGCATTCTGCTCCAGAATAGATCCTAATTTTGCAAGGAGATATTCTGATCTCTGCAAAGACTTATGTCTCAAACCCGATAGATATAGATATATAGGGAAATAGGTGATCCATAGACTACCCACAGAGAAGTTTGGAGAGGAAACTGCAGGCTGGAAAGTATTTTCATACAAACTTTATGAAAGTTTTTCCAGAGGGAAATTAAGAAAACCACACACAGAAAAAGTCCCCTCCTCCTGTTTGGTTAAAAATATAAAATAAACAACCACAGAAATCATCCTTCAATTCAGCCATCCCTTTAGCTCAGAAACTAGACTGCCCATATTTATATTTGGTGGATCCTCGTCTCCATTTTTACCATTTTATCTTAGAGTGGAAGAGGCAAAGGAGCATGATACTAACAGTAATTAATGACCATAAGCAGTGAATACAACTCTCACAAGGGCTCAGTCTGTGGTTTCCTATCGTCTTGTCTCCAAGGAACATGTGATGTCAATCCACCCTGGTGACCCTGTACCTGGCCCCGTGGACCAAGGGGATTTCGCAGCCTTGGCCACCTGGGGCCACAGCACAAAGCTGAGCTTCACCAGTGGGTTCGGTTAAAGGGTTTACAGAGTTTGCAGTGAAACTCCTACCAGGGCAATAATTACATTTCTGGCTTTTGCCACAAGGTGGGACTTCACAACAGAAATCAATAGTAAGCAGTAAAGTCTGCTGAGGCCTCAAGAGGACAGGGTTTCTCAGTCTCAGCGCCATCGGTATGTGGGGCTGGACAATTCTTTGTTGTGGGTCTGTCCTGTGCACTGCAGGATGTTCAGCCACAGCCCTAGCCTCTCCCCTACCCACTGGACGCCAGTAGCAACCCCCTAGTATGACAACCAAAAATGTCTCCAGACATTACCAAATGTCTCTGTGGTGGAGGGTGTGTGTGTCTAAAGTCTCCCCCCAGTTAAGAAACACTGCTCTAGTGGCTAATAGCAGGGGCCCTGGAATCAGACTGCTCAGAGTCAAGTCCTAGTGCCTGCAACCTGTAGGAGCACTGAATGAGTTAAAAAACATAAAGGTAGGCTACCACATAATTTATTTTCCAAACCAGAGCAGTTTGAGAGTGAAAGAGGGTTCTAATAATAATCTCATAACCTGAGACGGTCTCAGCAAACAGGGATGTGTGGTCAGCCATTAAGTCCACACACAGTGTTGAGCACAGAGCCTGACCCAGTGTCCCCTGGATGACAGCTGTGCTAAGTGTGTTACAGGTAGGAGCTTCATTTAATCCCCCTAAACCCTATGAGATGGTACTATTATTATACCCTTTTGATACACGGAAAGATTGAAACACTTAAAGCTAAAATAACTCGCCCAAGGTCACACAGTGAGTAGCACCGTCAGGCTTCGGGTCCTGGCAGGCGAGTGTCCATGCCTGTGTTCCTAACCTCTGTCCGTGTGTGCTTGGGGGTCCCAGGAAACACAGTGCTACTCAACGTTCACCGAACCCCACATGGACTACTAGCTCTGGGTTTTTCACAGTTTCAACATTAAACCCATTGAGAAATCTGGGTTTTCAGGGGTTACTGTGATGGAGAGCAAATGCATGAAGATCAGTGTGGAGCAGGAGATGACAGTGGCGGTGTCCCATCCAATTCCCAGCTTTGTAGAGCTCAACAGGGGCACCCATCCCATTAGGAAGCCATTATTTAAGAAAGAAATGAAAATTTTATTTTAAAAATTCATTCATTTGTTGTTTACCCAGATGGCTACTAAGTTGTTAGGACATAAAGTCTTAAGTTATTTGGACTCAGCTGCTTAATAAATGGAACTGTTGGGTATTTCTTTTGGCCTACAGGTGCCATGAAGGTGATGTGAAAGGAGAAAGTTTGGGAACATCTGTACTCACCATTTTGCCATTGGGAGAACTCTGGAGGGTAACGATGGAGAAGGGTTTCTAGCACAGAGACCCCACTCTGGTCGTTCACTCTGGGGAAACCTCTTCCTGTCTCCATGGCACTCGCACGCACGCGCGCGTGTGCACACACACACATGCACACACACGTGCGCGTGCACACACACACACACACACAGCTCTCCTTTCCCTCCCACAGAAACTAATATACCCTGGCTCCATCAGACCATTACCAAATCCCACTTGAGTACCTTTATTTCAATCTCTTGCCCTTTATCAACTGTGTCAGGAAGCAAACTGCTTCTCTTTTACTACCTGTATTTAGTCAAGGTTCAAGCTGAACATCTCCCACTGACATGCAATCTGCCCTTCAGGTCAGAGGTCACATTGCCAACTCATACCCCAAATGCCACAGTGATAAGCAAACACAAATGCACCCCGCCCCCGTGCCAGAGAGCACCTCAGGCTGGTACACCAAATTTTTAATAAATACACAGAGATGATTACAAGACAGATGGCCTGGTAGTATGGCAAAGGGGAAGACGGTGAGGGTGTGCGTGGTGGGACGTTGTCTGGCCAGGGAAGTGGTCACTGGGTCTAAGGCCACAAGCACACTTTCATTCTCTGTCTAATTTACCATAACAGAAAACCAGACAGCAGGGGTGTGGTGGAAACATCTGGGTCAGGGCCTTTTATTACTAACCAGGGGCCACCCTGGACAAGTCACTTCTTGCTGTGCCTCAGTTTCGTCGTCTGTAAGGGGACTGGATTGTCCAGTGCTTTTTAAATTGGGGTGCCGGAGGCACATTCACCACCTGTGTGTGCACTTGGAGTGTCTGTCTTTCCGGGGTGCTAAGTTTATTCAAGATTTTGGGGGGCCCACTCTTTTTACATTAAAGCATTTTATATTTTGTTCAGAACACAGAATTTACATGGATTTTAATTATGGTAATTAATAATTGATGAACTTTCGTGAGCAATTACTGTGTGCCAAGTGTGAATCCCTTTATATGATCCTCACAATTACCCAATGAGATATTATCTCCATTTATAGATTTTAAAAACCGAGGGCACAGAGAGATGAACTAATCTACCCAGTCACATGTTACTAAGCAATGATAAACAACCGGTCCCCTTGCCCCCAAAAAGATCTGGGCCCATTGCAAGGATTTATCCGCAGACCTGTGAGACTTCTCTGGTGAAGCCTGAAAAGCACAGGCCAAAATGATCTCACATTTTGAGATCACAGGTCCAGCTCCGGCACTCCTAAATCAGTTTTAGCTAAATCAGTGGATTAAGGTCATCCTCCGGGTGCCCCTGGAGGATGAAAGGGGCTGGGGAGGCCTTGCGGGGTTTCTGGGGATTCACTAGGTGGGGTTTCCGGGCCGCTCGAGCGCTCCTATTCGGCCCGAGAGCGGCCTCTGCCTGGGCTGCCGCCTCCCTCCCAGCCTGGGTGTTTCCAGCCGGCGTCGCCGGTACTTCCTCGTTCCCGCGCGCGCCCCAGGCTTAGCTCGCAACGCCCAGCGCCGGCGCTGCTCAGGCGGGAGGGGGCCTCTGTCGCAACTGTCTCCCTCTCTCTTTCCCCGCCTTGGCACTCAGTCACCTCCCAGATGAGCCCGCTCGCAGAAGGCTGCGGGCCGCGGGGTGCCCGGCATGTCCCTTGAGTGCGCGCAGGCGGCGGGCATTGGGCCCGCGCGCAACCTGGAGCGGGCCAACCGCACCCGCTTCCCGTTCTTCTCTGATGTCAAGGGCGACCACCGGTTGGTGCTGAGCGCCGTGGAGACTGTGGTGCTGGCACTCATCTTTGCGGTGTCGCTGCTGGGCAACGTGTGCGCCTTGGTGCTGGTAGCGCGCCGACGGCGCCGCGGCACCACAGCCAGCCTGGTGCTCAACCTTTTCTGCGCGGACCTGCTCTTCACCAGCGCCATCCCGCCCGTGCTGGCCGTGCGCTGGACAGAGGCCTGGCTGCTGGGCCCGGGTGCCTGCCACCTGCTTTTCTACGTGATGACCCTGAGCGGCAGCGTCACCATCCTGACGCTGGCGGCAGTCAGCTTGGAGCGCATGGTGTGCATCGTGCGCCTGCGGAGCGGCGTGCGGGGCCCGGGGCGGTGGGCGCGGGCCGCGCTGCTCGCGCTTATCTGGGGCTACTCGGCGATCGCCGCGCTACCCCTCTGCATCTTCTTCCGCGTCGTCCCGCAGCGGTTCTCCGGCGCCGACGAGGTGAGCGCCGGGGTGTGCACGCGGGGCAGGTGTCCGGGAAGGGCTGGCAGACGGGTTGCGCCGGAAACGGTGATCTGGGATGGTCATTAACAAAAACAACAAAACAATAATAGGCGGTTTGCTGCATGTAATCGTTGTGTCACCGTGCGCGGCACTAAGTTTATCTGTGAAACTTCACGATGACCCTACGATGTAGATCTCATAAACGCCCTCCAAAACGTTGTAAGTGGAGTCCCCGTAATGCCTGTAAAGTGCACTGACTATTGAGAGGTTAATGGAGTAAGGGGCTTAGCGGCCAGACAGACCGAACTAGGGGACCCGGAATGACTGATCACATTATAGTAAATTCTGCTCTCTCGCAGTACTCATTATCACACCTATTTACAGATGAGGAAGCTAAGGTACACAGAGAGTAACTTGCTCAGGGTATCTCAGCCTTAGCGTGAGGAGGAGCTAAGATCGCGCTCAGCAGATTCAGTGCGGGCCGGATGAGGGTCCTGCTTTGAGAACGCGGGCAGGTGTGTGTGAATGGGCCGGGGAGAAAGGGCTTTGGAGACCCAGAAACCCCGGACCTAGTGCTGCCTCTAGGGGGGCTGTGACTTTCTCTCCGGAGCCTTAGTTTTTCCAACTGCAAGACGGAAATACTAGACTAGACCATGGGATCTTACCCTGGGAGCTTTGAATGAAGAGTGGCTTCAGAGTATCTTGGGCGCCCCAAATGTTCCGAAGATTCCAGAGGCTGAGCCCATAAGCTTTATTCTGGGCACCGCACCCAGAGTTGTCATTAGGATCATTGCGGGGGTCCAGGATCTAAAGAAGATTCTGCGCACAGTTCATGGCATTGGCTCGAGGCTATTCCTGTCCCACGGTACAGAATTGCCGGCGCAGGTTTGTTCTCTTTGCTGCCCTGCGGCGCCGCTGCAGGGTTTGCGCGCGGAGATTCACCCGGGACACCTGACCTGGACAGTGGCCGGCGGTTCTGGCTGTTATCCCAGTGTTAGGTTCTGTGGGCCTCGCGGGGAGGGCCAGGGACAGAGGTACTTACGCCCTACGGGAAGGCGCGAGTCTCGAGGCTCAGCCTCCTGGAGTGTCTGCCCGAGGCTGGGTTCTCCGCCCCGTTCCTTTTCCCTACGGCGGCGGTCGCTGGTTTTCTGGCCGTGGGACACGAAAGCTCAACCTTGGCCCTAGGAAGGAGTGTGGGGCTTCCCGGCAGAAATCACAGTCCCAAAGAGAGCCCTACGCAGTGACCAGAAGGGGTGGGAGGGCCGGGAGGGAGGGAGGAAGGCTTCTATCTATGAAGGTGAACACAGGTTGACCAGGGGACGTGAACGCAGAAGTGGGCTTCTCTGGACGTTTCCCAGACTGGTCTCTCACACAGGCCTTTCACTGGGGAGAGAAGTCTGCATCCTGTGTGATATATTGTTTTTAACAGAAATCAAACCGAAAAGTCTCTGGGGGGCTGGGATTCTGCCATCTGTCTTTTGATTTTTTAAAGTTATTCTCTCACTGAGTTACAGTGTTTCTTTATTTTTCACAGACTTGAGGGATTTCACAGAACTCAGGGAATTAAAAACAAATAGAACATATCTTAAGGATATCTTATGTTTCCAGACAGGTATCTTTGTGCCTCCCCCTTTTACAACTGTTTTAGGTACACTCTTACTTAACTGGCAAATAACACTAAAAAATGAGGCTCTTGTCACCTCCCAGCCAAAAACCCAGACTAAAACTTCTTGCTGACGTGGACACGGGGGTTGTTTGAGGGAGAAGGCCTTCGCACAGATGCAGGACCTTCTGTGCCTTGCCACTCTGTATTTTACCCCAGGTAGGGCATCTGTGGAGGTTGGAGCCCTACACAGCACTTCCAGAATGACTACAGTTTTACCGTAAGGTGCTTCCGTGGAGATCTGTGTTGTGGTGGCCTTCCCTCAGTCCCCCTTGGGGCTGGGCGCACAGACCCCTCTTGTTTCAATGCAGAAACACCTCCTTGGTCTTAAGAGCCTCTGGAGAGGGATTTGGGGAAAGCCACTGGGAGAGAATGGGTCCGCACAGCATCTCAGAAGATGAGCGGCGAGGTGAGCTGGCTGCAGGACCCTGTTCCCTGAAATTAGTAGAGGTGGGGCTGGGGAGCTTGTAAGGAAAAACTGTGACAGTCCTTTCCAGCTCTCCATCCTCTGTCTTTTCCCCTACCTGCCCCTCAGCCCCCAACACACACATATCCGCACCTGCCAGTAAGCCAACAAACAGAAAACTCCTGGTTCCTCAAGGGCCATGACCTGAATAGGTGGGAAACATCTTACTTTATAGGTGGGCAAAGTGAGGCTCTGCAGTTAAAGAAATAAGTTGAAAAGAATGAGAAATGGCAGGGGGGAGGGGGTGGGGCCATTAAAAAAAAAGAGACAGAGAAGGATCTAGTCTAGACTGAATTGAGACTCACATTTAAAATTAGCAAATGCTTGTTTTCTCAATCCTCTACTCCCAGCTTCCTGGCTGTAGATTCTGCCTGCCCCCTCCTACTTGGACACTAAATATGGAGGTTTTGGATGGGGGGACATTTTCCTACCCAAACCACCAGCTGAGAGAACTAACTAAACCCAGGCGCATGCTGGCTCCCTCCCCTCAAGGAGCACCGGCCAGGGAAACAGTGCCTCTCAGAGGTTTCTGTTTATCTGAGCTCCCCCCACAAAAAACCCCCCAAGAACATGATTAGCTTTGTCCATTTGCGCAGTGAGTACCAAGCAGTCAAGGTGACCAGACTCTCTCAAACTTAGACGAAATGATAGACAGGCTAGCAAATGCTAAATAATTTGGTATTAGGAGTGCAGGCTTTGGAGTCAAATGTTCTGAGTGAATCCCATCTCTGCCATTTAGGAGCTGTGAGACAGAGGCAAGTGGTCTCATCTCTCTATACCTCACTTTCCTCATTTGCCAAACGGGCACAATAACAGTATTAACCTTATAGGATTACTGCGGGGACGGAAGTTCAGTAAATGAGCGAACACCTGGCACATACACAGTTAAGCGCTCAAGAGTTGCCAGCTATTATCAGTTTCCTTATCTTTGGTTATAAATATTTTAAACATTTTCCAAACAGTACAATTCTTCTGATTGCGGTAAAATAAAAGACTGCCATTTTAAGAGGGTGGGCACATCCTAGCAACTTAGACATCTCAGCCAGGTCAGCGCAGCCTGTGCCAGCGGGATTCCTGCCTGTGTGTGCTGTGGCCCTGGTGGGGCGTGACCCTCACTGGCAGGTGGGGAGGACTGTCCACCCTGGTCAGAGTGTGCTGCCCATTGGTTCTGCAAACACTTACTGAGCACCGCTCCCTCCTGCCCCCGCCGTGAGCCACACGACCAAGACCCCGTCCTTCTCTTCAAGGAGGGGCACGTGGCTCACGCAGATTGTGGTCCCAGACCCTGCACAATTCGGTAACCCCACAGTAACCCCACGAGTTGGTGTTCTCTTGTTTATTTTCTGAAGGAGAAGATGCCTGTAGTTACAGAATGGGCAAAGGATGGAACCAGAAGTTAGCTGGGGTCTGTCTGTTCCTCCTGGTGCCTCTCCCATGAGATCACACTTGCGGAGGAGCGCTTGGTTCCACTGCTCTGCCCCGCCCCAGTTTAATACCGGGCCAATAATGCCGTCGTGTCCCTACTGAATGTGGATTGGCTGAGGAGACAAACAAGTTTGCTCACGCTTGTTACTATTAGAGGATACTTTTAAGATATAGGAAAGTAAGTCCATCTCTTGCCATGGATATGTTCTTTCTTCTCTGCTGGGAAGCTGATAGGAGAGGAGATATATTATATAACTAGGATTCCTAGTTCCTTAAAATGACTTTGAAGTCTTCCATTTTGTTTGAAGAGGCGGGGCAGGGAGAACTATTTACAAAGGTGTCCCCAAGGGTATTCCAGGAAGAGTCATTAGAGAAGCTGACCGGAAACAGCTGGAATCAGGTGGCATTTGCAAATGAGTCAGCCAGTGCGGGGAGGGGTCAGCACCTGAGCAGTGCCTGTAGATAGACGTCCCCCATCCGCAGGAAAGTCTTCCTGGAAAAGAATGAGTGACGTGGGGGACTGGAGGGACATCACAGGCTGAGGAGATAGCCCACAATGTTGGCAAGAGATGGTGCTGGAAGGGTTGGTGGGGGTCAACTAGAGAAGGGCCAGTTACACACCCTTTAGGGCGTTGGGACTTAGGAGGTGAGAGATGGCCTCGCCTGTGGTCTGTGGTCTGTGGGCGGAGGGGGAACAGTGAGAATGAGCTTGCATAGCTATGAAGGCAGAACCTAGGAGTTCGCTCTGAGTGGAGAAGGAAGAAGAAGGTGGAAGGCCAGCACTCAGGTATCTTACAGCTTGGAAAATGGCGGCTCCGTGCCAGGAGTTGATGATGCCAGAGGTGGAATCTTTGGGGTGGGACACTGGAGGCTAGAAGTGCCTGGGAGGCATCCTATAGAGATGCCCTCAGGGCCGTGGGGCCAGCCGGGGGTTCAGGAGAAGACGGGGCTGGAAAGAGGAGATTGCAACAGCATCTGCAAAAAGCCACCATGGAAATGGATGAGATTGCCAGGGAGAGATGGAGCTTGGGATGGGAATACCAGTCACAGTCAACCACACTTCACACCATTGTACGTGGCCTCCCATCTACATCCTTTCTGGTCCAGACACTGAGCTCCAGCTTCCCCCTTCCCTTGACTGAAGCCCCATCCTTCCAGGCACAGCTGACACAACCCCTCCTGGATGCCGCTTTCCCGGTGCCTCCACAATCCCATCACCTGTAGCTCTCTGGGCTTGCCGCTCTGTATTGAAGTTTCCTAGTGCTTTTCTCCCTCCCTGACTGTACCATAGCCTCCTTTCCCATCCTCACTGTGGCCTCACAGTGGCTCAGTCACCATGGCTTGAGTCAGCGAGTGGTTGGACAAATAGATTAAAGGACACTGTCATTGGCTCAGCCAGCTCTGCTTCTGTAGCTCAGTGACAAAGCAGGCCCAGCACTTTGGGTTTTCAAATTTCCTTTTTATTTTTTTAAATAAATTTATTTATTTTTATTTATTTATTTTTGACTGTGTTGGGTCTTTGTTGCTGTGCGCGGGCTTTCTCTAGTTGCGGTGAGCGGGGGCTACTCTTCGTCGCGGTGTGCGGGCTTCTCACTGCGGTTGCGCGGGCTTCTCACTGCGGTGGCTTCTCTTATTGCGGAGCATGAGCTCTAGGCGCGCGGGCTTCAGTAGTTGTGGCTCGCGGGCTCTAGAGCGCAGGCTCAGTAGTTGTGGTGCACGGCCTTAGTTGCTCCTCAGCACGTGGGATCTTCCCAGACCAGGGCTCGAACCCGTGTCTCCTGCATTGGCAGGCAGATTCTTAATCACTGCGCCACCAGGGAAGCCCGACACTTAATTTTCAAGAGTGTACCTTTCCAGTCTTTTCTATGCCTGTGTGTGTGAGTGTGTGGATAGATACCTTTTCATTCACACCTACACATTTTCTTCGACAATGCGAGGCTAATACAGGCAGATTATTTAAGGATCTGTATTTTTGTCCCTAATGTAGAGGGAACACCTTGCTCTATCATTACACATTCTTCTACAAAATCTTGTTAAGCCTGGAGAGGGTTGGGCAGACATTCTGGAGAGGGTTTTCAGAAAGAGTTGGGCGCTCTTGGGGGTTTTAAGAAATGGTTCTGGAGTCATCTGTTTCTCTGCCCTCCCTCCCTGTACATTTTCCCATCACAAGCATAAGAATTAGAGACTAAGTCACACTCAGGGCTGGAATCTGTTTCTTCTGATTGCTGCTTCAACATTTCTGCTGATTTGTGTTGCCCACCCAATGTACTGGAATAAGGAGTCCCTGGTGGGTGGAGGTCTGAGTACAAGTATAGGCTACCTGGATTTCCCGAAGAGCCGTGGTCACCGCACTGTCAATATTCAGAAGATCCTTGAGAGACACAAATTTCTTTCCAATCACCAAAAGGTAGAAAGCTCTAATAAACTTTCTTCTATCAGGTGTGCACAGTGGGGGTGGGGATGAAGGAACAAGTTTTTAGAATGTCTAGTGCATTTGTAAACCGTCTAAACAAAACAGGAAAAGGAAGCAACATTCTCACCCCCAACACCCCCTCAAGGTACAAATATAACTAAAGCATTCTTCCCTGCCTGACTTGCCTCAGAGTTTTTGGTAGGTTCCAGGATATCCTTTATAACCACTCAGCTCTTTGGAGATGATTAAAAAGGACTACATCTTTAGTGTTTTAGACTATTATTTTAGGAGGAAATTTCTAAGCTTTAGCTTCCTCCTCTGTGTAATGGGAAAAATAACTATGCATTTCAATAAGGTTGTGATGAACATTCAGTGAGATAATGTATGTAAAGTGCTTCCTGGCAAAGAATAAATGCTCAGTGAATTTTAGATACTGAATAGGAAAAGGAGTGATTATTTGACTCTATTTTGAGTTTGACCATGCAATTATGATACAAGTTGGGAAATGATAAAAATTCTTTGCCTTTGCTTAGTATAGCATTCAATAAATATTGGTTAAATGAATGAATGATGCTATGAATAATGATACTAATTCTGGACTGTGGTTAAGATGCCTTGTCCACCAGAAATCAATAATGTGGTCTTTTTACGCAGAATGTGCTCTTAAAAAATCTGTTCTATGTGTCCAGAAGTGTGTAGGGCTCTTGTTTTCTAAAGAGTTTTGTCCTATAGTCAGGCAGGCGCTGGAGATTTGTGTTTGGGAGGATAAATAGATCTCTTTTCATTGACCTATTTGTTCATTGGAAAAAATTGTTGCAGCAGCTTAGTAACTATCCAGTGAGGTCGGGGAACATGTTTCGGGGTTTGTAGTTAGTGTCAAACATTTGAATTCAACGCAACATAGTGACAGCAGCAAGGTCACAAACCTGCATGCTCTTCTGCCCCATCCAGTGGTTTTACATCTTGATGGCCGTGGCTGCACCTTCACTCTGGGGCTGTCGCATTCTCCTCTGGAGGAGAGGCACACCTCGCTCCTGGTTTTATATGTGTGTGTGTAGCACATCACTTCCAATCTATGTAAACTTTCAGGGGTCAGACTTTTCCCCTGTAAAATGAAGGTCTTGGAAGAGAAGGCTCAAGGGCTCTTTGCAGCTCAGCCCAGGGAAGTGGAAAGAGCACTGGACCTGGAGCCATGCCTGGGAACTGACTCTAGGTCTTCCCAGCCTGGGACCCTGAGGCCCACGTACCTCCCCTGGAGAATGGGAATAATACTTACGGTGATTCTGAGGGTCAGAGGAGAATGACTTGTAAGTGGGGTTGTGTGGGCAGTGGAAGGGAGTCTGGGGTTTCTCGTCATACCAGTTGTGTAACAGCAAAACACGACAGGGTAACACAACATTGTAACAGTGCCAGGTAACCCCACCTGGGGCTGAGCTAAAGGCCAAATAAGAAGCCAGCATTAAATGACCTTCTCTTCCTTTTTGTAACTAGGAAATTCCGATTTGCACACTGGTTTGGCCCAGCATTGCCGGAGAAATCTCCTGGGATGTGTCATTTGTTACTTTGAACTTCTTGGTACCAGGACTGCTTATTGTGATCAGTTACTCCAAAATTTTACAGGTATGTTTGCTTCAAGCGCCCTGGCTGAACTTCACTCAGGCTTGGGATATTTCAGATGAACCTTAGCATTTCCAGGTCAAAATTTACCTTAGAATTTGCACCAGCCCAATCCTGGTTCACTGCCCAGATCCATCCCTCTGCAATGCTGAGGGACAAAAGTTTGGTCTTTTTAAAAAAGTTATATCTATGTGATTGTTATTATTATCATTTTTTTTTTCTGATCACTAGTGTAATACAAACTCATTACAAAAAATTAAAGACATAGAAATGTGTAACACAGATACTAAAAATATGGTCTACCCCCACTGTTGACAATTTAAAGTACATTTTTTCAGGTTATTTTTCTTATAAATTTATATGTATATACATACTTCTATGCAATGTATGTGTATGTATATCTGTGTACATATAAACACACATACGTATATATATGTGTGTGTATATATATAATGAACCATATAAAATGGTCAACTATAAAATATCAACTATTACCATGGTTCAACCCAATTTTTTTTTTTTAGATTTGAGATAACTCTATCTGCTTTGTAACTTCCTTTTTTTGATTAGCACTGTATCATTACATCCTTCTGTATCGGTTCCTATATCTCTGCCTCATTTCTAATGGCTTCATGGTTCTCCATCATATAGTTGTGACATAATTTATTTTATGGGCTTTTGGGTTGTGTCCATTGTTTCCCCATCACAAACAGCAGTGTGGTGATAAAGATTGTACACTTTTAAAAACTTTTATTGAAGTACAATATAAATACAGAAAAGCACAGCCAGCATACATGCACAGCTCACAAATTGACCACACCCCCAGAAACAGCTCCCAGAAACAGAACGAGAAACAGCATACGAGAAGCCCCTCCTCTATCCCTCTAATTGCTACCCCCCACTCCCAGGGCATGTGCCTTGCAAAAGTGCACTGAAACAGGAAATGATCTCTACCTTCAATGTGACTATGTACAGGGACATAAAAACGACTTGCCAGCCTCTTTCTTACCCCTTGAGGCAGCATATTTGCATGCGAGGTGCTGGCCCAGGCAAATGGCATCTACGTGTGTTCATGCTCATTTTAGAAGGTTTAATGCGAAACCTTTGAGTTCTCTCTGAGGTTCACCGTTGTTGAATCTTGGTTTTATAGCATATAATGGGTCATATGGCGAACGAGCAGGTTGAAGTGGGGCCCTTAGGTCCTGCTTGCTGTCTGGCCACTTTTATGGCCCTTTTGTTGTAGCTAAAGATCTGTGACCTTCTTAGATGCTTTAGAACCCGAAGCCAGGCCAACCTCCATCCGAGTCTTCTAATCTCTGGATCCTGTGTGAGACAGCCCCCCCGTGTTAGTCCCTAGACTCTTCCCCACCAGTTGACTTGTGACCTGTTTAAGTGACGTCCCACCTGGGGCTTGTTCAAGTGTATGAGGCAGATTCAGGCCTGGAGCTGAGGTCTGTAAAGTGCTTGCAGTGGGAGCCTGGCATGTGTAAATGCTATGAAAGCGTTAGTTACTATCATTATGTTAAAAGAAAAGAAGGAAGGGAAAAAGAAAGAGAAATGGAGAATGAATTTTTTAAAAATTATTTAACAAATATTTATATGGTGTTTACAATGTGTCAGGAATTCATTTAATCCTAACCAGAATTACAGATGAGGAAACCAAGGCACAGAGAGGTTAAGTAACTTATGAAAGGTCACACAGCTCATAAGCAACAGTATCAGGACTTAAACCCAGGCAGTCTGGTTCCAGAGTCCCAACACTTTAATTCCTCAGACATTTGTTAAGAAGTTGCTCTGTGCAAAGTGTTGTTGGGGAGTAGAGGTTGGTCAAGAGTAAGCAAGTCACATTCTCTATCTAGAAGGAGCTTTAACACAAGAAAGGGAAGGGGGAGACAGACAAAGGTGCTGCTATTCAATGCAGTGAAACCCTGAAAAACATTAAGGAGTGATGCTGAGGCTTAGTGTGAAAACACTTTGCAAACTGTTAAAAGAGAAAAAAGAGGGAAAAGAGAGAAAAGCAAAGGGCCATAAAAAACACGGAGACCAGAAGGGGTTATTTTAATAACCTGGCTTTGAGTCCTGAATCTGCCCCTTACTTGCTGTGCGGCCTTGGCAAGTTACTTACCTTCTCTGAACCTCTGTTCCCTCATCTGCAAAATAATGATCAAAAGTCCAACGGTTTAAGATTTTTGTGAGATACATAGGAGATACTCCTGGGGGGACTATGGTGAGTGTCATGCCTGCCTGTAGCAGAGGATGAATAAATTACAGCTGTTGTTCATTGTTAGGCGAGGCTGTTCCTCTAATCCTCTCACAGCATGCTGGCAAGAGGTACTGCTGAGATTTTTGAGAGAATAAACGGCAGGGCCCAGATTTGGAGCACCGCAAGAACATGGGACTGGCCCTAGAGCAGAGCTGGCTGGCTAGATGAGGGCTGGGCAGAAGCTGGCAGCGGCATCCGACCTCTCCTGCTTGGGCAGTCCCGCTCCTGAGTCCCTTAGAGGCAAGAGCGTTCTGATCTGTCCCTTTTCACTCGTGCCCCATGGTTCTCAGCCACCTTCTGAGGAAGGACTGACTTATTCTATGGAAAGGGTATTCTTTTCCTCAGGCCAGGGCCCACCTGGAAACATCCTAGGAATCCTCGAGCCCCGATGTGTCCTCTTATCCGTCTGCCTCTAACTGCAGTTCCAGACACTTTGCCTATAAACTCACAGCCAGCCTTCCGTTCTTCCCATCCCAGACCTCAGGACAGCTCCTGGATGAATCAGAGGGTCTCTCATGACTCACAGTTATGAAACGGTGCTCTGAGCAGTCAAAGATATAATTTAGATCCCATCACTTCCCTCACAGATGGAGGAAAAGCCAAAATCCTCACCTTAAGGCCCTGTGTGATCTGTCCCCTGCCTGCCCCTCTCGCCTCATCTTCTCCCCCTCCCTTGTGTCCTTGGGGCTCTTTCTCACACACGCCAACACACTGCTGCCTCAGGGCCTTTGCACCTGCCATTTCCTCTCCTGGATCTCTTTCCCTCAGACTTCTGCCTGGGCCACTCCCCCGCTTCATTTAGGTCTCTGCTCAAAAGGCTCTTCTCCAGAGAGATTCCCCATCATTCTCTAGCCCCTGACCCTGATTTATTTCTCTTCAAAGCGCTTCCAACCCCTGTCATATTCCATTTGTGTGTATTTACTTGCATATCATCTGTCTTGCCCACTAGAATGCAAGCTCCCTGAAGGTAGAGACTTCGTTTTGTTTACTGCCATAGTCCTGTGCCTAAAACAGAGCCTGGCTTATTCATTGTAGGGGCTCAATAAACACTCATTGAATGAGTAAGACACAAACTTGGATCACACTGAAAGGGCCAACAGCACCTTCTCCTTTGGGACAGTGGGGAAACCACTGGACAAAGAGTCATGAGACCCAGATTCTAGTCCAAGCTTTACTACTGTGTGACCCTAGGCAAGTCGCTTAATGAATGTGGGCCTCAGTTCCCTCTGGAGCCAAATGGGCCTCAGTGGATCATTTAACACAATAAAATGAGAATTGCAGTTATGATAATGCTTTGAACAAGCTGTTAGACTTTAATATGA
The DNA here is from genome assembly GCF_965194825.1 of Balaenoptera physalus. Lineage (NCBI taxonomy): Eukaryota > Metazoa > Chordata > Mammalia > Artiodactyla > Balaenopteridae > Balaenoptera > Balaenoptera physalus. The sequence goes on along the minus strand of NC_138893.1, from coordinate 56,434,855 downwards.
AAGAGATCTAATGTGATTTTGAAAATTCCAACATTAATGCAAATATAAGACTTTCAGAAAATTACTTTCCACCCCACTGGCAAGACTGACTATTGACCATTTCCCAGGAGGATTATGACATTTGTTCTCAGTTTCCTCCTGTTTGTAACTTGGAAGCAGGTAAGCTGCCAGGTGGAGAGCCTGGATGGGGCCTCCTAGCTTGCGTCTCTCTTCCTCTGAAGATACTCATAGCTCAGAGACCCTGAATCAGCCTTTCTGCTGAGCTTTTTCTATCAAGCAAAACTCTGTAAAATCAATTGAACATCAATATTAATTAGCTATATTCATAGAGACAGTTAGCAAATCATTTGAAACCATAGGACAGATAACTACACCACCGACCCTTTTCCCACCAGCCCTACCTCTCACCTGTCACTGCTGCCTCTAACTCAGGTACCATCTCTAGGCCTGAGAAATGTCTCTTTCAAATCACCCTGACTTTTATTCCTCACAAGCAGAGTGTCCCCTAAAGCGTCCTCTAGAACTCCATGGGATGTTAGATGTTAGAAAGGGTTCTGTGATCAAAGGAGTTTGGAAAATGCTGGGTTAATCAAAGTTGAATGGGTTTCTTTGCTGCAGGCCTTCTCAGAGCCTTTATTATGCTCATGAACTTCGAGAATCTCCAACTCTGGAATAGAGTAGGCAGCACTGCTAAATGTGACTGCAGACCGCCTTTTCCCCACAGAGCTCTCTCTGGGCTGGTGGTCCACAGACTCTCCTTTGGGAACCGCTGTTCTCAAGTCCCTACCCTGGTTGCTGGTTCTGCCCTGGGTGAGCACTGAGAGGAGGCTTCACCGGGGCTGTTTTTTTCTGGGGCTGCTTCAACTGCTCATGGCAATGGCCTTTTCCACCCTCTGCCTTCCCTGCTTCCTCTTTCCTCCTGACTCAGGCGTGCTCTACATCTCCAGTGGCTTTTTCCTATCAACAGTTTCCCAGGGTAATAGTCTCCAGGCCACTCCTCAGTGCCTTTGATCAGGCTGACCGTGCTCGCTGGTGGGACTTGGTTTATATTGTCACCCAGTAATCAGCACCATGGCAGGCTTTGTGACAGCTTATAGGTTTCTTGGTCCCCCTCTCCCTTCACCCCCAGGCCCCTCACCACCCAAACACTAGAATGGAAGTGCGGGGTGGGCAGTGCTACCTTGTTTCTTGCTGTGCATCTGGCACCTGTAAGAGTGCTGGCCACATAGTAGGGGCTCAGTAAATATATGTTGAATGAGAGAGTGAGTGTCTGGCCTGAAGTTGGAAAACCTTCACCTATCTCAGGGCTTAACTGGGAAATGAAATCCCTTTCAACTCAATGTGAAGGTCTTAGGTAGTGAACACGTGGCCCTTCCTTCCTCCAGGCCTGGACCTCATTCCCCAGCTTTGGGGCCTGCTTGCCGGTGATGGAAGGGGAGGTTGGTCCTCTGGAAGGATGGAGCCTGTTGTCTGATGATTCTAATCGGGAGGCTGTGGATTGACCAAGCAGCCCTCAGAGGAGGCCCAACCCCAGGGGCCGGAGCTGGGTCAGTGGGAGCGAGCTCTCCCCACAGCCCCCTGTCCGCGGCTGTGGTCTGGTGGCGTGGGGTGACAGAGGGATGTGGGGTGGGGAGAAGCTTCGCTCGTAGCCTTCAGACGCTCATGTGAACGTGAAGGTAGAGAGTCTCAGGCAATTTAAAAGTGACTTTTCAAAGGACTGGGGGAGAAACTCCAAACCTGTTGTCCTAGATGAGTAGTTCTCATATTTTAGTGATTGAGAATTACCTGGGGAGTTTATAAAAAGTGCGGATTCCTGGGCCCACTCAGACCCACAGAATCAGAGTGTCTGATGGTGGGCCGAAGCATTTACATTTTATGGAGTGCCAGTGACCCTGATGGTGGTGACTGTGGACCACGTTCCCAGGAGCTCTGTCCTCTGTCCTGGCAGTGGCAGTGGTGTGCCTGGCGGTGAAGAGCGTACCCCCTGAGGTACCCTTCCCCCACTTGACCGTGAGGCCTTGAGCAAGTCACTTCACCTCTCAGAGCCTCCGTCTCTTGTCCCCAAAGTGAGAGCATACCCCACGGGCTTGTTTTAAGGATTAAAGTTAATCCTCAGAAGTTAATCAAGCTTTTAATTTGATCTAAAAGCACACCAAGCATTCAGCGTAATGCCAGAGACGCTTTAAACCCTGAACAAAAGTCGACTAGTCTTGTCATCTAATGTGGGGAAGGGAGCAGGGGAGGACCTGCATTTTATTATAATGGGCCCATTTTCCTTCTCACTCCCTCAAAGCTGTGGGAACTGTGGATGGAAGGAAATGGGGTAACATCAGTCAGTACTAAAAAAAGAGCCAACCACATGTTCACTTGGCCCATGAGTCAATTGTTTTGCTGTCTGCTCACAGTCGTTGTCAGGCACTTGCCAGAGCCCTGGACCACAGAAGCCACAGGGCTGCCCAGCCCCCAGGGAGCTGCAGTCTGGTGGGACTCAGAGGTAAGAATGATGCTTCAACATCTACCATAGAATATGTGGCAAGTGCCACGTGAGTACCTGAAACAAAGCCCTGCAGGATGCCAACGGCAGATGAACCAGGATGCCTTCCCGGAGTCTCTGGCATTAGAGCTTGGAGTTACAGGCTGGATGGAAGGATTTCTACTGACGGAGATATTAGAGGGTGGGAAGGAATTTGTTTAAGTTTAAGCATGGACTGGAGTCAGACTGCCAAGGTTTGAAGCCCAGCTCTGCGACTGCTTAGTTGGGTACTGTTGGGCAATTTCCTTAACCTCTTTGAGCCTCAGTTTCCTCCTCTGTAAAATGGGTATCTATCATCACTTATCTACAAAACAGAAATAGAGTTACAGATGTAGAAAACAAACTTATGGTTACCAGGGGATAAGTGAAAAGAGGGATAAATTGGAAGATTGGGATTGACATACACACACTACTATATATAAAGTAGATAACTAATAAGGACCTACTGTATAGCACTGGGAACTCTACTCAGTACTCTGCAATGGCCTATATGGGAAAAGAATCTAAAAAAGAGTGGATATATGTATATGTATAACCGATTCACTTTGCTATACACCTGAAACTAACACAACATTGTAAATCAACTATACTCCAATAAAAATTAAATTAAAATAAAATAAAATAAAGCAAAATAAAATGGAGATCATCAAAGTACATATGTCACAGAATCGTTGGGAGAATTTAAAGAGATAAACCAAGTGATATGTACAAGGATTTGGCACATAGTAAGTGCTCAATAAGTATGAACTTCCATCCACATCATTCATTCAAAAAATATCTAGGGAACTCCCTGGCGATCCAGTGGTTAGGACTCCCCACTTTCACTGCCAAGGGCCTGGGGTTCAAGCCCTGGTCGGGGAATTAAGATCCCGCAAGCTGCACGGTGAGGCCAAAAAAACCCCCAAAACCAAAAAAAAAATCTAAAAGGCACTGTACCAGGGCCTCCATCCTTCTTGGCAGAGCAATGTGGACAGCATTAGCAATGCTGCTGTTGGAATCACCCTCATGTGCCCACCAGGCTGCACTTAGGCTACTCAGAGTGGTGCCATTTCCCCTGCAGCCTACCCACCTGCCCCTGGGCAGCTGTTACCCTCCCAGGTCTATCATTCCAAGGTCTCAGATTCACCAGCTTTCACCCGAACACATATTCTAACTTTGATTCTGCACAGCACCTTCCAGCTTAGATGTGCCAATGTGACTTTTAGCCTATGAGTCTGAGCAGTCACCCCGCTGCAGAGCAGGGGGGCGGGAGTGGAGGGCAACTCCAGGAAGAGGGCTGGAGCCTTTTATGATATCACTCATCTTCAGCTCACCCGAGCTGGAGTTTCACAGATGGGGGCTTTGACCATTCATCATTAGTAGAGTGACCTTCAACAAGCTACTCAAATTTCCTGAGATTCAATTTCCTCATCTCTGGAGTGAAGATAATAATAGCACGAATCCAACGAGCAGTTTTGAAGATTAAATGTGACAATTTATAAAACAAACGCATAGGACGGTGGCGGGCACACAGGGAGCCTTTCATGAAGCTCGGTGGTCCTGATTCCTGTTGTTCTTGGTGGGGAGTGGGTGGGAAGGAAGGGGTTCTGTTCATTCAGCATCTGTTGCCTGGGTCACCGTCACCTAGAAGTGGACCAAAACTACTACACAGAGGCAGTTGTATTTAATCACAGGACAATTAAACGGCTATCCTTTAATTAGCTAATTAGAAGTATTCTAAAGAGAAGATTTTAAGCCATTCTGGTCTTGGAGTTAATCTTGCCCCAAATTTGAATGATTCTGATTACTTTCTAATTGCTTCATCTCTTGAGATTCAATAATTTTAGGGGAATGGTCCCAGGAAGGCCCGGGCAGAGCTAAGGATAAGAGTTTTGGCTATTAAAGTCTCCAGACACGTAAGCACTCGCTGTGTGCCCAGCAGCCTGCTCCTGCAGGAAGAGCAGGACACAGGGCCGGACTAAGCAAAGGCAAGTTAGCAAGCACCATGAATGTGGCAAGACATTCGGAATTGGATCTCTTACCTGGGACAGAGGTCACAGGCTGGAACAAAGCATGTCAGGCTAGTGGGTACAGGGCCCCATCGCATCCCAGGCTAACTGTGCCCCAGTCTGCGGCCACCTCCACCCCAGCCCATCCTCACCCCCTCACCCCCACCTCTTGGCACTGTTAAAGCTGAGCAGGTGATGGGGGACAGCAGGCCTTCTGCCTACTGGCTGTGCTTAGAGGAAAATTAGAATTAGGCGTAAGGGCAGGACTCTGTATGTATCTCCAGGGCAGTGTGAGCCTAAGCGCTGGGGTCTTTAGAGCCTCTGGGGAAGCCCCGCCTTCTCTCTCACGGACTCAGCTTCTGTGGGGCTTTTGCTCTCTGATGTGAACAGTTCCAAGGCTCCTGTTTTCAAAGTACTTTGGCTAAACCCTCTCTCGGGAGGGCCTGTTTCCTCACCTGTGGAATGAAGGGGTGGAGTAGGCCTTGGCTACTCAAAGTGTGGCCCTCGGGGCATGCAAAATCAGAATCTACATTTAAATAAATAGTGCTGAATGCCTCACAGGCAGAGTGAAGTCTGAGAAGTGCTGCTCCAACCATGCATGGGCCCATCTAGCTCCAACACTCTGGTTCTGAGATGTTATGAAGCATTTGTCTGTTCCAAAAATACTGTTTTTACGTGGGACAGTGGGGTGAGAGGACATGCAGGGCTTTATTTTAATCTGGTTAGCCTGCCTCAGTTGATGGGCCATATGTCCAAGGCTGCCCACAGCCAATTAGTAACCAGCTTCTCTGAGTGATGCTGAAGCAAGACCCTCTAACTGACCAGAAGAGACTGGGCAGAAGGTTCAGAGAGCAGTGCCTGCAAGGGCTCCTGAAAGAAGAGTCCAGAACACCCTTCTGAACCCGTATCACCAGAGTTGCCTTCTTGCCCACAATCCCTCTGCTCTAATGCTGACCCTGCTCATTAATACAAAATATTAGAGGTCCTTTCAGTTCCACTGTTGAGAATTTATTCTACTGATATGCTCATCTAGGTGTGCAAAGATAGGCACGAGGATGTTTATCCTACCAGTTGTCACCTCTCACCTGGGGGCATAAATGGGAAATGGTTTCAGTTTTTCAACACATGTCACTAGCAGTGCTCTGACCAGCTCCTCTTTCTTACTGGGAAGGGGAATCTTGAATGACACCTAAATCTGTGTTCACACATCTCTCTTCTAGACCATTGCATTCTGGCTTTTCACTTCCCCTCATCAACACTCTTTATAACATGGATGATCTGCCTTATTTCTCAGGAGGCCAGCTGACCAGCGCATCCTAAGCGTGGGCAGCGAGCCAGGCCTCTGAGAAGGGAGCTGTCTCCGCACAAAGCTCCAAAGCCAAGTGGTCCCAGTGCAGCGAGGATGGCAGATTCCAACTGCTGGGCCTCCTCTGCCCCTCCTAGATCAACACTGCCGATGTCCTGCCATAAACTGTGGCGCCGGCTCTGTTTTGTGTTCCTGCAGATCACGAAGGCATCAAGGAGAAGGCTCACGACGAACCTGGCTTACTCGGAGAGCCACCAGCTCCGTGTGTCCCAGCAGGACGTCCGGCTCTTCCGCACCCTCTTCCTGCTCATGATCTCCTTCTTCATCATGTGGAGCCCCATCATCATCACCATCCTCCTCATCCTGATCCAGAACTTCAAGCAAAACCTGGTCATCTGGCCGTCCCTCTTCTTCTGGGTGGTGGCCTTCACCTTTGCCAACTCGGCCGTCAACCCCATCCTCTACAACATGTCACTGTTTAGGAACGAATGGAGGAAATTTTTTCACTGCTTCTTCTTCTCGGAAAAGAGAGTCATGTTTACAGACACATCTGTCAGAAGAAATGATCTGTCTGTTATTTCCAGCTAGTTGATTTTTCTCTGTAGGCGTCTATTTGTCACTCTCTGGCAAGCCATGGTGTGTTTTCAAAGGGAGTTCATTTCCAGGACGGTCGCACCAGGATACCTGCTTTAAGAAAATGTAACCTATGCAAATGTACATTTACAGCACCAGTAAATTAAGGGGTGATCATTCAGTATAACAATTTTATCCTTTATAAAAGTATTTGCTGTGGGTTCCTTTTCAGTATGAACTTTTTCAGTTGTGTAATATGATTAAGTTTAATAATTTTTATTTGTAACTGTTCGGCAATCTCATCTCCTACACGTAAAGCCACGCCTTGCTGGTTTCCTGAAGTGAGTCTTGGAACAGGTTCAGGACCCAGATTTTTCCTCTGAAGAGTCATGGCCACTCTAGCTCCCCACCTTGGATTTGCAAGGCTTCAGGATCATTCATTAATGTCAAGAGCGCTTGTGGAATTTCCAAGGAACAAGGATTTAATTTCCAAGGAATTAAAGGTGACTTTATTTTTCATTTATAAAGGGATGCCATGGACCCCTTTAGGAGAAGCTTTGTCATGAAGTCAGAGAGGAGGTCGGATGACTCCAAACATTTGACAGTGAGAACAGGAGTGATTCCCTTCGTTGATCCACCTGTCAGATGCCTCTTAAGCACATGCTGTGGCCGGTGTTCTTGGTGGTGGGAATACAGCAGTGAACCAGACGGCCATGGCCCCTGCCCTCATGGAGCTTACTTATCTTCTAGATGGGGGCAGCGAAAAACCAAACCTAAGTCAATAGACAATATAGTATCATAGAATGAATTAGCATCATGAAGAAAATAGGACAGTGGTGGCAATTTAGATGGGGTGTTGAGGGGTCTGCGAAGACCGTTCTGAGGGGTATATTTGAGCCAAAAGGTAAACCACAAGAAGGAGCCAGCCATGTGAATCCAAGGGAATGGGGCTTTGCAGATGGAGCAGACGCTGGTGCTGGTGCAAAGAGGCTTGTGTACTTGTGGGACAGAAAGAAGATAGGTATAAACAAAGCAAACTACTGGCTGAGCCTCCTGTATGGCGGGCAGTGTCCTTGATGCCAAGACAGAGGGATGCTGTGCTGGAGACCATCGGTTGAGACCAGAGAGGTTACAGGGCTGGATTGCACAGGGTCTGGGAGGCTACCATAGAGAGTTTATGCTGTGTTTAGTGGGCAGACACTGGAGGTTTGCGATTGGATGCTGATGGGACCTGCTCTACTGGTTGCCGTGCAGGGAATGAACTTTGTGGAGCAGGAATAAAGATGGAGACCAGTTAGGTGGCTGTTGAAGTAGAGAAAGAAGATGGGGAAGTTGGAGGTGGGTGGCTTCAGTGGGGGATTGTGAGAAATGATCTTGGGACATACTTTGGGAAGGCAGAGCAAACATGATTTATTGATGGACAGGATGCAGATTAGGAGGGAAAGAGAGGATTCAAGGGTGACCCCTGGCAGTGATTGGATGGAGAGCAGGCAACAAAAATGGGGAAGACTAGGAGAATGGGAAGTAGAAGAACCAAGAGTTTCATTTGGGGCATATATATGTGAAACCCCAGTGAGATCCAGATGGAGAGTAGGCAGTTGGGTGCAGGGATGTGGGGTGTGGGCCTGAATATACAATGTTGGGAGTCATTAGATAGTGTTTGCAGTTTTATGGTTTTATGAAATATCCCTGGGAAGAGAGAGAAGAAACCAGAGCCAGCGAGAACCCAGGGCCACGCCAGCACTTGGAGGTTGGGCCAGTGGCTGGAACAGTAGCTCAGGGCCTGGCACATAGTACATGCTCAACCAATCTTTGTCACCAAGTAAATCAGAGCCAGTAGTTGTCTTTGCTGGTGGAGTTTCTTGAGCAGCTTGCTTTTGAAGTAAGGTTTATTACAAACTTGAGGACTAGAGGACAGGGATCTTTTGTTCATCTTTAGTTAATAAATTTGGTAAATTAAAGCTGCTTTTTGAAGTGATGTGTGGCTGTCTTCTGGGTCTCTGGGGTGACAGCTGAAGGGCCTGGCTCTGATGGCCCCTGTTCCATGTGAATGACAGGTAGAGCTTTCCTGTGCATGGTCCCCTGCCTTCTCCCTTTCTGGTGGGAGAACAAAGCACATTGATTTGGGGGCCCCAGGAGCCTCCGTGGCCCCCTGATATGCCGGCACCCAGGCAGAGCTCTCCTCACACACGGGAGAGAGCTGCCCTTCCCTGCTTCCGACACATCTCAGAAATGTCAACCTGGCATCCGAAGTGCTCTAACTGAACCCTCACTGCAGCCCATCAGGCAGACACTGTTTCCCCATATTTCACAAGAGGAGAGTGAGGCTCAGAGAAACTATACAAGCAGCCCCAAATCATACAGCTAATTATATCTGAGGAGAATTTTGAAGTAAAACCAAGACACTGGTACCAAAGCCTTGATGCCTTTTCAAGATGATAAACTGAGGCTCCTAGGAGCTCCTGGGAAACTGAGGCACGTGGCTTTGTATGCAGGTATACGTTAGTGTTCACAAGTGCTGCTAATGGTGTGGGACACTGGTGTCCTGCCCCAGACCCAGCTACTTCCCCTTTCCCGTACACTCTAGGTAGGGGCGCCATGATCCACCTCCTGATTCCCCCAGGGAAGCCCATGGCCTCTTATCCTGCAACGTTTTGCCCACACCTGAAATAAGAAGTGAATTAGGTGCCAGAGACAATGAAGGGCTGGGGGGCGTTTCTTAGAGCTCACCCCAACCCATGCCTCTCAGCGTCTCAGACCAGCTGGGGGTAAGCCTGCCACCCCGCCCGCCTCAAGGGCCTGGGGCTGCCTGAGGCTGGGGTCACTGGCCTGGCCTAACCTACACTCACCTCTTTTGGCCTCAGTAGTTAAGGCCTTCCTGGGTTAATGGGGAAATCCCTTTTTCAGGACGTTAAGAGAAGCCACATTCATTAATAATGGAGGTTAGGCACTAGAACAGGCCGAAGGTCATAAAGAGCCAGGAGAGAAGAACCCCTTGCGGTATACGAAAAGTGCATCCTACCCAGCCACCTGCAGAACTTCGCGCTTCAACACAGACGCGAACACAAATAAAAACCCAAATCATAGGAAATAGGTAACTATACATATTTTAATAAATCAGCGTCTGGAGTCCTAATCCTCAAATGATTCCTTAGAAAACTCCAGGGAACACAGACATTTGAGTGCAAAGAGATTCACTTATCCCCACATATATTTTTACGTGTACTGAATGTTTTATGTTTACGCAGGGGAGGGGAGGGGAGGGGAAGGAAGGGGAGGGGAGGGGAGGGGAGGGGAAGAGAGCGGTGCAAACTAAACTCTAAGAGTTGAAGGCTGAGTGAGTTAATGGGAAGTTTCCTAATGAAACGACACCCTCCATGTTGCTACAAAATATTTCATTCTGATTCGCCATCACAGTAACCTGAAATGTAGAAAACAAAGATATTAATGACAGAAATATGGAGCTGGTGTTAAATGTAGAGAGTGAATATTCGATGACCTTAGGGCTCGGCTTTGTTCAAATGCTTCTTGTAAGGTTATAGCTAGATGTGGCTCTAATTCATAAACATCTTCAAGGCTTTCTGAAACCCTCTGAATTTCTCTGGGGGTGATGGGGTGGGCCCCAGAGCATAGGATCTCCTGTATCAAAGTGCTGTTTTTTTATTTGTCTTAAATTTGCCTCACTGCATTTCACAGGGATGTGGGTATGTCCTCCTGTTTCAGGAAGTGAGGGCCAAGTCAGCCTGACCTCAGCTATTCTGTTAGCAGTTTTATAGAGTGTTCACCGTGTCCTGTGTCATATGTCACCAGGTGGTGCCACAAGGGGCTTCAGAGTCACAAAACCACTTTGGTTTGCATCCAACTCAGCTATCTATTGAAGATCTTGGGCAACCTTCGTAATCTTTCTTAGCCTCTGTTTTCTCATCTTGTAGAATGTGGGTAATGAGAATACCTACTTCATGAGGTGTCTCCAGGATTAAGTGAGATAAGGCAGGCAAAGGGCTTGGTGTGGAGCCTGGCTGGGGTGAAATCCTGCCCTACACTTAAGCTGCCCCTGGGTGAAACATCAAAATCTTATTTATTTACTTGTTTGGTCTGCGTTCATATCTGTTTGGTGTCGTGTGGGTTAGCTAGTTAGATGACCAACAGAGAAGTTCAGTTTTGTTCTCTTTTTTCCCCTACAATTTAGCATTACCCTATTTGGATTTTGAAACCCAGTTTCCCATGAGAGTGAGTGTCTACTCAAAATAAAATGTGCACTTTCCTCCAGAATATTACTGGCTTTTAAATCAAGGTCAGACAAGAGTAGTATCCGTAAAAAGATTCAGTGGGTGTTCCAGGGGATCTCAAAAAAACATAAGTGAGGAAAACCAGCTGGTCAACTTATTGGATATTTAGTTCCATATTAGAAAAAGAGCATTTGTTGGAATCACTCTCTTTTGAACTTGCTATGGTGATGTCTCTCTTTAAGTTGTTTTTACACCAATGGCCACATTCAATGCCCAGCTCTTCACTGGGGCCACTCAATTCCCCAGACAATATTAATCTAGTCAAAATGGTTTTTGGGGTAGTGCAGCCAGGAGCAAAATCATGTGACCACAGACTGGGCCTAAGGTAGCAGATAAAAAGGAAGAGGCTGTCCCCTGCAGTTTTACTTAATTAAAAGTGCCAAGGTTTTGGAAAAAAGGCTTTTGCCCACTCCTTCTGCATCAGCCCCATGATAAGGCTAGTGAAAGATCTGGTCAAGAGGGACGAAGACTTGGGCTCAGAGGGGGCTCCCAAGACTCCCTGGTTTCTCTTGCATGCAGATGAAATGCATCTCAGGGCACGCAGACCCAGGGACCCTTAAGGGCGAGCAGCCGGTGCCCTGTTCCCACACACCACTCACCATTGTGAACGATCAGCCGGTACTGCCTGGCCAGGCACAGCTCCTCCTGCCTCTGCCTCACGATTTTCTGCACCTCTGGGGAAAAGCCGTTCAGGTCGCGGGCGAACACGAAGGAGTAGCTGTCGGCGCAGGTGCCATCGAAGTTCAGGAGGCGGCAGGAGTACTGCACAGCATAGGTGTCGTAGTCCGTGTCAATGATCCAGTGGTCATCGTCTGCAAGACAGAAAGCCACGGGGCCACTGCATCTCCCTCCGCCACTCAGATGTCAGGGAAACTTACTGCCTGGCCCCAGAAACCAGCCACTTCCCAAAACTGGATTCAGGAGTTAGGAAGCAGGAGACTACAGAGAATTCTGACAGCTCTTAGAAAATTGGGACCATGAGAAAGGATCTTGTCCTTTACAGGAAAAAATCCTGGAGTCAGTGATGGGGGGAACCTCATTCACTTTTATAATTCTTTCTCTCCCTGATAATAAATGTGATCGTATCTTTCCAAAGAACAACCGAGAATGTGGACCCATCAAAACCACAGACTAGGGGCTTCCCTGGTGGCGCAGTGGTTGAGAATCCGCCTGCCAATACAGGGGACACGGGTTCGAGCCCTGGTCTGGGAAGATCCCACATGCCACGGAGCAACTGGGCCCGTGAGCCACAACTACTGAGCCTGCGTGTCTGGAGCCTGTGCTCCGCAACAAGAGAGGCCGCGATAGTGAGAGGCCCACGCACTGCAATGAAGAGTGGCCCCCACTTGCCACAACTAGAGAAAGCCCTAGCACAGAAACGAAGAGCCAACACAGCCAAAAATAAATAAATAAATAAATAAATAAATAAATTTAAAATTACCTTTCTAAAAAAAAAAAAAAAAAAAAAAACCACAGACTAGACCTTTCTACTGATGTCTCCTCCATCTACCCTCTGACAATATCTTGTGCCTTTGTGGCTGATATTGACGGCCACCAACGTATGTTACCCCCGACAGCAGGATGAATCTTTGGCACTGATCCGTATCAGCTAGTTCCCGGTCCTCTCACTATGCACACTGCTCTCCTGCCTCTCAGTCCACTGCATGATCTGGTTCACGGCTTTTCTGGCTCCATCCTAATTCTGGCTTAGTAACCTGACTCACTTCTCCAAGCTGGCAAAAGAGGGTAGGTTCTGCCTTGAGGGCAGAAGATGCCTACCCTCTGACATCAGAGATTCTTTCTTAGAGCTCATACTCTTCAAAGCTTGCCTGACAGAGGCAGAGCTGAGCCCTTGAAGAATTTACACTATATTTCTTCCTAAGACTGGGATGTAAGCCATGAAGCATAAGTGTAAACAAAGGTGGTACTAACGTCAATAAAGACAGGATGGGGAAACCACGTTAGTAAGAATGTATGTGAGAGGTTTGCCATGGAGAAACAACAATGTGGATATCCAAACACCTCACATTTGGTAAAACGTGTCACATCTCTGCTTAACATTCTTGTTGATGTATAACCATGACCAAGACTTTCTGAGCACTTAGTTGTGTGTCATTCAGTGTGTGGACACTTTCTGTGCTTTCTCAATTATTTTTCACAACGACCTGAAAGTGCACACTATCATCCCCATTTTCCAGATAAGGAAACTGAGGCACAGAGAAATTAAGTAATTCACCCAGGATCACAAAGAGCAGGACAGAACTGAGTTTCAATCTGACTCTGGAGCCCCCATACCTAACCTCTACACCACACTGTCTCCAGGCGATAAATAAACTGGGGGCAACAGGGGATAGGAAACAAGAAACGCAAAGCCTCTGTGTCTCCATTTCACACCCAGGTCATGAGGCAAGTGATGATCTCTGCTCTATGTCATGTTCTGTGCTGCAGGAACGCAGGGGAACCTGGATCCCCCAGCATTAAGGGTGTAAGGGAGATCGCTAATCCTTGCCTAAGTCACCTCTGGGTGTGTCTCTTGGCTCTGAGAACCCTGGGAGTCCCTGCCTAGAAGGGGCTCAGCCCAAACCCATGCCCTGTAGGAGAGCTGCACAGCGGTGGGTGGTGAGCCCCCTCTTCAGCTCACTGCAGGCCCGCCAGGAGGAAGACTGAGCCACCCCTGAATGTCCCAGGCTTTCCCATGGGGAATGTGTCAGACACCGGGATGTGGGGGTCAGGGGCAGACATACGACTGCTCAGCGGTGGCCATGCTCACCTGTTTGATAAGATGCAGATTCTAAAAAGTAGTAACCTTGGGCCCCGTGGTACTGATTTTTGTAATCCATTATCAGAAAAGTTTATCTTTTACTCTAAATGGATCACTTTAGGAAGTTTTGCTGCGTTATTTGAAAAAATTTTTATTACCTCTAAGGATAAAAGCTTTTTTCCCCTCGTTGAATAGCAACTCCATATGTACAGTGTAAATCAATACTGAAGATGCAATTCGATAAAAAAAAAAGTAAAAGTTCATCTAACACAGCTGTAGAGGAAGTCAAGGAGTGCGTGCCCCGTGTAGATGGGCTACATGAAAGGACACTTCTGCCCTGGTTCACCAAGCTAAGAGTCCCCCTGAACAGCCCTCTGGGGCCTGTCTCCCGGGAGAGTTCCAACAGTATTCTGTAAAATTGTAGAAGCTGGTTTGTATTAGGAGTCCCTGCTGTTCAGGACCACCTAATCCTGACCTGGGAGCTGGAACCCCTGGCTTCTGACACTGGCTCTCACAAACTTGTTGCATGACCTTGGACAAAGCACTACCTTCTCTTGACCTCAGTTTATTCATCTGCATGTTGAACCCCCTTCACAGTGTTAACTCTCCGTCTCTATGGTTCCATGATATGTCCCCCGTGGCCTGCATTACTCTCTAGGTACCAAGCAGACTGCAGATTTGAAACTTAGGAGAAATGAGGAAAAAGTAGAAAGAGCTTGTACATGTATGCTCTCGAACATCTACATCAGGCTGAAGTTTAGGATGCTCTTCTGAGAGTCCTTAACACCCTGCCCCCCATATGAGTTTCAGGGCTTGGGAGAAAGGGAAGAGGTCACTGTCACCCAGAGCACTGTGCCTGGCTCAGAATCTCAGCATCGGCAGGTAGGGCACCTTGGAGTGAGTCAACCCTGTGCATAAATGCTCCCTACGTCCTTGGATGAGAGTCTCTGAGCCTCTGCTGGGCCCCTAGTAGTCAAGCAGTTTCAGGGATTCAGCCTAAAGAAATGGAGGAAATGCAAAACCAGGTTGGGTGGTGATGCGAGTTGGGTCTTGAGGAGGTGGGTGGTCTCAGCATGGAGAAGGCCACACCCCCTGGCACACTGGCCGTATGGGTAAATGGCAGGAGGAGGTCACGTGACAGGCCCAAGAGCCTTTTGAGCTTGGGTCAGGTTTTTGAGCTGGGGGATGGGGTGGGCGCAGTGAAGGGGCCTGGCTACTTGCCATTTCACCCCTCTAGCTTTAAGCCCTGCTGAGAGTTCTGGTTGCTTACAGACCGTTCTTCCCAAGGGTGCCACTGGAGGAGAAACCCTAGCCAAAGCTAGGTATGTCTCCCATCCCCCAAGACAGTCCCACTAAGCCGACTACTTACTTCCTTTCTGGAGAAAGGACGCTACGCCCCAGTACTTCATCTTGAACTTGGCAGGGTCCTCGGTGTCTGTGAAGGTGCCCAGCATGTCTGCGCACAGGTCCCAATTACTGCAGAAGCCAAGGGGATCGTGAGCCAGGCTGGGCGACGGGCTCCCTGCATCCCACCCCGGGTGCTCCCGTCCCTCCCCAGACAGGGTTTGGCGCTCAGCCCGGGGGACCCTGCAGCGCAAAGAGCGCAGCCCCCCAGAGGTCACTGACTTAAAGAGACGGACTCGGCCCTTGGCCGTGGCTGTCATGTGGCCATTCTCGTTCATGAACTGGGCGACGATGTTGTCCTGCAGAAAGAGGCCCTTGGGGTCCTTCTTGGCCATGGCGTACCAGGTGCCGGAGAACTGGGGAAGAGAGTAGAGCAGCGTTTGGTGTCCGGGAGCGCACGGCCGGCCGCCGGTAAAGGGGAACGCGGGGCATCCGGGACGCAGATACCCACGCGAGCCTTGTCGAAGTTCTCCTTGACTCGGAAGCTGCTCACCCGGCAGTCGCGCTCCGCCCGGGCGCTGCCCAGCGCCGCCAGTAGCACCAGCGCCCACACCCACTCCATCCTGCTCGGGAGTCCGCCCTGCGGGAACCGCGCGCCGTGAGCGCCTGGCGGCCGGACCGGCCGGACCAGCCGACCCGCCACTGCCGGTCCCTAGACCCCATCCCGCCCGCGCCGAGCCCTCATCCCGCCGGCCCCCGGTCCCCCAGCCCTCCTGCCCCCGTACCCCCATCCCGTTCATCCCGGCCCCCCATCCTTCCCGCGCCGGCCCCCCGGTCCCGCCGGGCCGCCGCTCACGGTCGGGAGCTGCGCTCAAGCCTGGTCGCGGGTCCGGGCGCGCGTGGAGCTAGGGAGGCGAGCGGGGGCCGCCCGGCCGCATTATATAAAGCTCCGGGGGGAGGGGGGTCGCGCTTTCGTAACGGCGCGGGATGAAAGACCGAGGGGGAGGCGCCGGGGCCGGCGGGCCAGGACTTGCATAACGCGCCCTGACTCACCGCCGCCCGGGCGCGGGGAGGGTGCCTTTGGGCGAGAGCCTCACCTCCAGCGCCGCCCGGGGCTTGTGGAGCTGCCGCGCGGGGTGGCCTCGGCGGAGCCCAACTCTCCGGCGGCGGCGAGCCGCGGGAACCAGCCCTGGCCTAGTTACCCGACACGGGTGCCAGCGGCCGCCAGCTGCGGCCTGGGGTGGCCTCGGGGCCCAGTTGCTCTGGCCGGAGGCTCAGGTCGGCCTGGCGGGAAGACCGTGGCCTCCCAGAGCGAGGGGCATCTGCGGTGCTGCCCGGTGCGTTAGTGCCCGGGCTGGCCGTGCCCACCTGGCCCCTCGGCCCTCTGAGGGCTACTTGTGCAGCGGTCTGGGACTGTTCCCGCCAAGTAGTTTTTCATTTTATAAAGGACGTCTTTTACCCTCTTTCAGGGGAGTTGTGGTGCTCTCTGGATCAATATTTGTTCTTTAGTTTCAACATCTTTAGAAGCATTAAAACCCTCCCTGTTAAATATTCTCCAGAAACGCAACCCTGGTCAGGACAGGAAATTTTTTAGCAACCTCGGTGGTCGCCTACTTACTCTGTGGCACTTCACTCAAGCCACTTGGAAACACACCTACCAATTGTTTATGCTGCAATATTATTTCAAAGCCAGAATGGAATTTTGTTTTGTTTTCAAAACAGCTAAGGTGAATTGACTGAGGAGAGGAGAAGAGGGGGAGGTGAACAAACTCTATAACGTCAATGGACAATTAAGTCGAAGTGCTGCGCCTAGCTATGTGATTTTGCGCAGTCGTGGCACAATTCACTGACCGTGTTTTTCTCTTTCTATTCAGAGTTAGAGTTCCTCTGCTCTGATCAGAGCAGTCAGAAGATGCAGCTTTGGACTGAATGAGAATTAGAGATATGGCAAAGAGCTATCTTTTTGTAAAAATGCCTGCTGTACAGTATCAGCTGTGTCTCCATGGCCCAAACTGGAAAGGACCGAGATGAATTTGGTCCATTTTGCTACCGCCAGACCTGAAATAAGAGCGGGTGGAGGTAGAGGAGGATGGCTGCCAAACAGAGAAATAAAGACTTGATGGTCTTTACAGGGCATTGGGGTTACTTCTGAGCCTCCTGAAATAATACCTGTGGCTCCTGCCACTTTCCTGTGACTCTTGGGACATCTCCCTGCCCGGTTCTCTGCTTCTACTTCCCACCTTCTCCTCCACTGCTATTCTCCATTTGAGTCTCGGGGTGTCTCGGGAATGCCAACAGTGATGCAGTTAACTCCTTACTGCCTCCTTCTTCCTGCTAAGAAAGCCCTGTTTCAGGCCTACCAGCTAACTAGGAGGTCTTCTGGTGAGGTTAATTTTATCACAAGATGTATAATCCCAAACAGCTCAAATAAGGTCTGCTCCAGAGCTGCTCCTGCAGGGACCCTGCATGTGTCCCTACATGTGGTAGTACCTATGCTCCCTAGGTGGGAAAGGACTTTAGGGTACCTCTCTATCTCGTGTCCAATGCATGGATCCCCTCTTTGACATTCCGAAGTAGAGATCTATCAGCCTGTCCTCCAACACCTCCAGTGATGGAGAGCTCCTGGCTGAGCCCAATTGTCTTTGGACCATTATGACTGCCGGAAAAGTTCTCCTCTTACTCCCAGCCCTTGTCAGCTGTTTCTTCCAGGACGTATCCTTGTGGTCCTTGCTCGTGCCGTATGTGAAATAAATATAGGGGATTTCAATGCATTTTTATGGTGCTTGTTTTTGCAGCATTATGTTTTTATTTATTTGTTAGATGCTTAAAAGTTGATGTAACTGTTCGTCCTGCCCCACCCCCCTCTCTTTTAATGATAAATCATGAACCTTGATGTCCCAGACACCAGCAAAGAAAAACAGTTTATTGGCATGCTCACTCGAATTTCTTCATGATTATAAACATGTTGAGTACAGGTCAACTGGTGTTTTTAAATTCGGTGCTTTGAAATTTACCTTCATAAAATAATTTTAAAAATATGCATATGTGGGTATAATATCAACAGGAAAAGTGTTCACAGTGATTACCTGTGTGATAGGATTAGGGACATTTAAAGGTTTATTACTGATTTGTACCTTTTTGTAATTTCCAAATTTTCCTACAGTGAAAATATTGAATCAGAAAATAAAACAAATATTCTCGTTGCAAACATTTTTCTTTTTTTCTTCTAGAAGTAAAATTATGGTCTAAATTACATCTTATGGACTGTATATAACATACACAAAAGTTCATTGCCTTGTCATACTTCATGGAGAGAAAGACCATGTTTCCTTCATCTTGGTATCCACACCACCCCCAACTTTTCCACAGGATTTCTCAAGAGACTTACACATAGTAGGTGATTGATCAGTAGATATTGATTTAATTTGTTTTACTGAAATCAGTCACTTTAGGTAAGCTTTATAAAATATTTATTTAAAAAGACCCGGTCAGAGGTCACTCTTTCTAAAATATAATTTCCCAGGATTTAACAACTGTAGCAGAGATGGCTAGCTGTCCTTTCACCAAAAAAGTTTTCACTTCCCTTCCATGGTGTAGAGTTGTTGGAAAGAAGCCACCCTGCCAGAGGGCACCTCCTCACTTCCTGCAGCTCTGTAAGACCACATGCCTATGTTCTGGTCAGTGGAATGTGGCTGAAAGTGCTGTGTGTCATTCCCAGACAGGGCTTATAAAAGCTGCTGGTCTAATTGTCTTTGCTGTCTGTCTTTCCTCATCTGCTGGCTGGTGAAGCCTCCATCAGCCTGGGACCCCACCAGTGATTATCTTTATGTGAATGAGAAATAAACTTCTATTCGATTAAGTTGCTGAGATTTGGGGGTTACCTGTAACAGAAGCTAGCGTTACCTTAACTAATACAGCAGCAAGCAAGTCACTAATTCCTAGGAAATACTGAAAAGTGTTTTACCCTAATTGAAAAAAGAACTAATGCAAGAAATTTATGTCCTTAGCCTCATAAAAATTAAGCATGTCCAACTAGCTCCATTTTGTACAAACTGATATTTACATCCACATCCTGACAGAGAGGCCAAGAAAGATTAATAACAAGGAAATTGGGTAGCATTTATCTTCTGACTGCATTTAAAAGATGTCAAAATAATTGGTGGGAAAATGGAAAGATTAGTTATTTAGCCAATGTTTTCAGGTACAAAAAGTCAAACTAATTTTTTTAATAAAGATTTTTTCAGTGATTACAAAGCCATCAGTCAGTTTCATCAATTTAGCTGAAAATAACATGGATTCCACCAAATGAATTATCTCTGAGATACCTGGTCATATCCATCAATTTGGTGCAGGCAGAAGCTCTCATGAGAGCAAATGTGCAAGGTGAGAGGGCCCTTCGTGGTTGACTGTCGTGATGTACCTGAAATCCCTGCCATTAGAGGATGTCTTTTGGTGATGAATAATGGTAGGAGCAGAGAATTTGGCTAAAGTGGAGCTGAAGAGCAGGTCCAATATAATGATCCAAAATACACATGGTTAGTCCAGTATATTGTTGTGCGTTTTATGTTAGTGCTTCAACCTCATGTGCATTTTTTTTTTTTTTTGGCTGTTAAATAAGCATTACTTCCTGCAGAAATAGTTAACTACAGTGGAAAATTTTAGCAATTAAATATTACATGTGTTCATGAATATAGTATACTATTGAAAAATGTAAATTTGTTAAGCAGAAAGATTAAGGAAGTTAAACCATTCTTTGGTATATCTGTAGGCTTTTAAAATGAGTTCCTGGAATTTTAATTTAATTCTTGTATTGGTGTTTAACATTTTATGATATAGGTCTAGATTTTAAATTCCTTAAAGGAAAAGTCGTGTATGTTCCCCTATAGCAGCTATTATGGTATCTTGTACACCTCATGGGTGTATTTTAAAATTTATTCCTGTTTAAGCTTGTAGTTTGGGGTAGGTCACTATCACTAGCTGTGTGACCTTGAGCAAGTTATTTAATTTCTCTGTGCTTCGATTTCTCACCTGTAAAATACAGATAATAATAGTACCCACCTCATAAGGTTATTGTTAGGATGAAATGAGATGATATATATATAAGGGTCTTAGAAGGGTGCCTGGCACAGATTATATATTATAAAGTTAGCTATTCTTTTTTTTTTAACATCTTTATTGGTGTATAATTGCTTTACAGTGGTGTGTTAGTTTCTGCTGTATCACAAAGTGAATCAGCTATACATATACATATATCCCCATATCCCCTCCCCTCCTGCGTCTCCCTCCCACCCTCCCTATCCCACCCCTCTAGGTGGACACAAAGCACCGAGCTGATCTCCCTGTGCTATGTGGCTGCTTCCCACTAGCTATCTATTTTACATTTGGTAGTGTATATATGTCCATGCCACTCTCTCACTTCGTCCCAGCTTACCCTTCCCCCTCCCCGTGTCCTCAAGTTCATTCTCTATGTCTGTGTTAAAGTTAGCTATTCTTATGATCACTTTTTAATTATCATTACTTGTGGCTTATCTTTCTAAAAATATTCTGTGTAAATGGAATGGAGTTTTCACATCAATTTAGTTATTGTTTCTGAGATGCTTTATCTAAATAAATGATTGTCAATGTCTGTAACGTCTAAGATATTGGTCTTTTTCCTCATTCTTCCCACTAGTTACTGTTCTATTTTTTTAAAAACTTATTCTTTAAACGAACTGGAAATGCTGATATAAATGGTGAAGTTTAACAAAGTCAACAATTATTTTGTAGTGTTAAAAATTTATTCTAAGTGTCTGTTTGGTCATTTAAAAAATATTACATTTTCTTAAATTTTGTTTTTTCAGTGCCTAGGACAGAGACACAAAAGTCTTGTCAACACAGGACAGAGACTCTGCAAGGACTACCCCAGAAAAAGAGCAGCAGGGATGATGGGATTCAGTCAAGGACAGGGGAGGAGGAGAAGGATATTTGTGAGTGCACTAAAAGGCTGGGTTGCAGTATTTCCCTTAAAAAAATATTTGCCTTTATCAAATGTCATCCAATACACAGAGTAGTCAGAAGTGATCCCTCTTTCTTGCTTGCCTTTTCTAACTAATCAATTCCCTTGTCCTGTCGATTGTTGCCTGAAATTATGTCTCACATTTGTCCCATCCTTTTTCATTCCCAAGCACCCTCACCCATAGCCTGTGAGAATAGCCTTAAAAACTTTGTTTATAATGAATGAATTTCTTTACTATATAAATTATATATGTTCATTGTAGATACTTTAGAAAACTCAGGTAAGCAAAAGAGAAGAAAAAAATTATTATATTGAATTCTACCACTTTGGAATAATTACTGTTAACATTTTGGTATACACACCTCCATATATGTATGTGTGGATGTGGAATCATACTGCAATAGTATCTTGCAATTTATTGCACATAATAAATATCTGTTAATAAACAGACCTTTACAATAAGATTATTAATTAATGTATGGTTTCCTATTGTATGACTATAATGCCATTTATTTACTCAACCTCCTAGGCTATTTCTAATCTTTTCCATTTATAATTGTGCTTTTGATGAACACCCCTGTAACATTAATCATATACAGCCTTAATTACTTTTGTAAGCTAAATTCATGAAAGAAGAGTTGCAGAGTCAAAGCCTGTACACATTTTTAGGGTATTTGATAATGAACCAAATGCAATATAGCTTCTTAATTTGTATCCTAATGTCCAGTATTTCTTTTCTCCAAGTCACCTTTTTAAGCACGACCAGATTGTTTGTAGAGAAGAACTCTAATGTCATTTCTTACCCCTTAGAGTTTCCAGGGTTCAGAATCCTCAGCTAGCCTTTGAGGCCCTAATCTGGGCCTAACCTACCTTTCTAGATTCATCTCTCACTAGTCCCCCTGTTACTCTGCATTCCATGCTATTGCTTCTGCTGTTACCACTACCTGGCTCACACTTGATTTCTACTCCATCTCTACCCAGTCTAGATATGATCCCATATCCACATCACATAAAGTCTCATAGCTATATGTATGTACCTCACTTCTGGCTTTTATCCTATTCTGTTCTGTTCTTCATGACTTTTTGTGTCCTAATATTATCTCTTTTGCTACACCACTAGTGCTTGTACAGCTGCAGCCAAGGCTTATTCATCCCTTGTGTTCAGTCAGGATTGATTTGGTTATGCTGCAGTAACAAACAACCCTCACATATCAAAGGCTGAACACAAGAAAGATTTATTTCTCACTCATGCTACATGTCCATCTCAGGTCAGCAGGCGGCTTTGTTCCATGACATCCTCACTCAGGGATTCAGGAGGCCCCTACATCTGGAACTGGCATGGCAGCAGGGAGAAGGGGGAGCTCTAGGGTCTCACTCTGGCAAATGATTGTTCCTACTTGGAAGAGACGTTTATGCTCACAACCTGTAGGTCAAAATTAGTCACATGGCCCTAATGGGGGAGGGGGGCAGAGAAGAATAATCTTCCCATACACCTAGGAGGAGAGGAAAATCAGAAAAAAGGGGAACATGGAGTCTCTACCACAGGAGCTAGTATGATGTCTTGCTTATAGTGGACCATCAGTAGACACGTATTGGAAGAACAAACGAATGAATCTAAAAGTAGTTATTGGACTTCCCTGGTGGCGCAGTGGTTAAGAATCCGCCTGCCAATGCAGGGGACACGGGTTCAATCCCTGGTCCGGGAAGATCCCACATGCCGCGGAGCAGCTAACCCCATGCGCCACAACTACTGAGCCTGTGCACCACAACTACTGAAGCCCACGTGCCTACAGCCCATGCTCCGCAAGGAGAGAAGCTACCCCAGTGAGAAGCCCGCGCACCGCAACGAAGAGTAGCCCCCACTCGCTGCAACTAGAGAAAGCCCGCATGCAGCAACAAAGACCCAACTCAGCCAAAAAATAAATAAATAAAAAATAAAAGTAGTCTTCAAAACACAGAATGCTGACTATAATAGAATATGCTTCATTTTAAAATTCATTTTCATTTTTATAAGTAGAGGAATGTAAACATATATGGGCATTTTGTTTTTTCCCATACACAGGTTTGCACCTCAAGTATAAATCTGTGTATGGGATATGGGTATGTGTTTTTGTCTCTCTGTGTGTAAAGAGGAGAGGATGGGAATCGTGAGCACACATATGCTTTTGAGAGAAGTAGGAACTGCACTGTCACACAGAGCAACCAGGGAGAAAGAGTGTCCGCAACTGTGTTAGAAGAAGATGGATGGTGGTCCCATAGGTGTGACCCAGCTGACTCACCTCCTTTCTCTTAGGAGATAAACCTGCGTATTATTCTAATTATAATGAGATGCTAATAGGATATTATGAAGTAAACAGTAATCTGAGGCGGACCCTCCTGAGACTAGACTTGGGTGTGACAGAGGGAGGTGCAAGAAAGGGTGTGTGCTTGACAAGACCCCTTGAGGGAGCAAGTGGACTCAACCATAGGAAGTGACGTGGTTCAACAAATGCCAGTGTGGGTTCTGTTCCCCTGGGAAAACCATGTTCCCATCAAGAATCTCTCATCTCATGACCTAGAACCTGAAGCCTCGATGGATCTCCTCTTCTTTTCTGTCTAAGAAGACCATTATCACTCTAGAGAGGTAAGCATTAGGTCTGGAGAAATAAATGAAACCCATAGCCTTGCTATTTTTGAAGTGGATTTAAATGTGGGTGAAACAGTAACTTTTAGAGTCACTGTAACTGTTACGTATGTTTTCATTCAAGAGAATTCTCCATATAAAGTTTGTAGCTTTATTGAAATGCTTAAAAGACCTTTGACTAAATTTGAAATCAGCCTGTAAATATTCAAGGAAATTGGTTCATGAAATGTGTAGTTCGGCTTATTAGTTGCATAATAGTGTTTAAATATTTGGGAAAATGTGCTTAATCTATGTAAAAGCTTGATAGCCTGAACGTTAAACAAAAGTAAGTAGTGGTAAGTGTTTTTTCCATGCCAGAAGCCCCCGAGATGTGAAAGATCCTAGCAACAGACAAGACAGGTATTATCCAGTAGATTTAACCGACTGTACCTTGGAGCAAAAAGGCATGAGGTCTGGCTATTACTGTTGAAAACAAAATCCAAATTAATATGCTTAGCAGGAAAACCCAGTTGGCAGCTGCATGGGTTGCCTTTTACGATCATGTCTTTTGACAAGGATTATTGTATAAATTGCGGCTTGATTAGGCTTCAATCATGGGCAAATATTTTTCCATGTTCACCTCTCTAGAATAAGCCAAAGGTTTGGTCCCTGAAAACATTTCTGAGGTCAAGTTTTTAAAGGAGGGGAACTGAGAGGTGAGGATTTAAAAAAAAAGAGTAGACCAAGCAATCTGGCTGATCATAGGACTTTTGAGAAAGGGAAGATTAATATTCGATTTTATGTTGTGTTATGCTAAACCCTTCCATCTCCCCCAAATGTTCATTAAAGTTGCCATATAAACAAACAGACATTTCTGAGGTCTAAATAGTTTTATTTCATAGAGCTATCATGAAAGAACAAGTGGTATTGTCAACGCCTGTGGAATATAATTAATGGATATATCCATGATTCTTCTTGTCGCCGACAGCAGCCAAGGTTCAGCTATTTTTCTGGAATGGTCACTTTGACTTGCTACTTGGCTGGCTGATCTAAGACGCTCTGCGGATTATCTGAGGACTTACGAGCTAATAATGCTTAGGGATTTCGTGTCCTGAAGAACTCTTTAATCCCATGCTTCCTGAATCCCACTCTAAGCCAGGACCTTCTGTCACATCCCAAGAGTTACAGGTCGTTTGAAAGCTCTGCTAAACAACCTTTCTGCTCAGCCTTAGGGGGTCCTGTGAGGTGCCCCTTAGGGCTTTCCCGGTATCTTTGACCAGGAGGTACCTCTTTGTTGGCACTCGGCCTCTGGTGGTGCCCTGAGGGTCTTCCATTCTGGACAAGAGCAGCAAAGCAAGCCACGCCATGGGTGAGATCAGCCAAGAGACGGTGGAGAAATACCTGGAGTACAACCTTCAGTTTGCCAAGTTGTATTTCGACCGGAAGCTGCGGGGGGAGGCGGCGGGAGAAATGTCGCAGCCCGGCGGGGCGCAGGCGCCGGCCCGCGCGTCCTTCCGGGGCCTGACGCTGGCGGAGGAGGCGGCCCTGTGCCTGGAGCTGCTGGAGGCCTTGCGGGAGGAGGCCGGCAGCGTGGAGCTGGCGGCGCACAAGGCCCTGCGGAGGCTGGCGCGGCTGCTGCGGGCGGACCGCTGCAGCATGTTCCTGTGCCGGGCGCGCAACGGCTCGCCCGAGGTGGCCTCCAAGCTGCTCGACGTCACCTGCACCTCCAAGTTCGAGGACAACCTGGTGGTCCCCGACAGAGAAGTTGTTTTTCCACTGGACGTCGGGATAGTGGGTTGGGTTGCTCACACGAAGAAAACCTTCAATGTCCCAGATGTGAAAAAGGTAAGTGGCCTGATGGTGACAGTGGAGCGGAGAGGAGGTCTTGGTGGCGTCGGGGAGGAACACTGGGAAAGAGAGCGGGGGTCCAGGGGCCATCCTTGTGACATTGGTTTGGCTGGGGAGTGGGTGGTGGGGAAGAGGAGCACCTGGGCCAAGAGTTGCCAGATTTAGCGAATAAAATTACCAGATTCCCAGTTCAATCTGAATTTGAGATCAACAGGGGATAATGTATGCCCCATGTAATGTTGGGTGTTTTACATGGGCCTGTAAATGGGTGTTGGGTGTTTTACATGGGCCTGTAATGTTGGGCAGCCTTACCTGGGCCTCGTACAGTCCACATCTACTCCCGTACACCTCCTCTGTGCTCTGGGCACTGTCCTGACCCACAGGGCAAAGCAGGCCGCTCACTGGTGAGATGATCAGCCACCACACCAGATGCCAAGACCCCTGAACCGCTTCTCACCCACGATCCTTTGAAGACACTCAGCTCTTTGGGGGTGAATTGACTCATGAATGATTCTCTCACCTATACATCAAATGTGCAAAAAGAAAAAAGATACCCTCTGAAAGTTCAGATGTTGCCATCTGGATCATTAAAAATGTGAATTTAGGTGAGGATTAAGTACATTTGGCCATCTCAACCCCTCATAACTCGGATCTATCAAGAATCTCCAATCTTGTAAATGGGACATTTGGGCCCTCCTGAAGACTAATTGTATATTGCATAAATTATTATGCTCTTTTAAAAGCAGAAAAATTAACTTTCTCCGAACCAACGTAATGCTTGTTCATCTTAGAAAAATTAGAAAATACAAATAAACAAAAAGAAGGAAATGCCAATCACCCATAATCCCCCTACTCAGTAATAACCGTAGGTCCCAGCCTGGAGCTTCTCCTGCCTGCCCTTTTCCTGCACACACACGTCCCATTATTTTGATTTGCTATTAACAAAGGGGAGAGTTCGATGATGATGGAGCAGAATTGATTGGGAGCAGCCCCTGAAATGCTTACTGTGTAGAGGTTTATTGCCGGCTTGTGGAGGAGGGGCAGCTGGAGGCGGGAGGATAATCCCCCACATGCCTCTTGAAGCTGATCACAGGACGGGGGCCGTGCGGATCCAGAAGGTGCAGAAGTTGTCAAACATTAGCAACGCTCAGCAAACAGCGACAGGACAGCCCAGAGGGGCAAGGGTTGCCGCTGGGCACCAGAGAGTCCTCTCTCTTTACCATCCGTCCCTGCAGCGCGTTTCAGCTGGTTTAAGTAGGATTCTGGGCCCACTGCAGCCGCTTCCGGTGACTAAAGGCCCTTAAGGCAAAGTTCTTGGACCCCCAGCGCGGAGGCTATGCCTGCACACCCTGAGGTTTTCTCTCAGGAATATGCTTCTTGCCAGTCTCCGACTGAGGCCATCTCCAAAATGACTAGGACAGCAAACTTAAGAAAGTGACATGCAAGATTTTTTTTCAGAAAAAAAGTTGTTTTTTTTTTAAAAGAAGAGATGGATAAAATGACTTCTGCTAAGCTCCTTTATGAATGAGCCCAGTTCTGTTGATGACAGGATGATAGAAAGGAGCTGCTTAAGCGATCAGGTGGCCTGGGTGTGTTGCTGTCCATGATGGGCACCCCATATGCACAGGGCAGTAAATGGGGGGAGGCGGGGTCACTTCGCTCTGTTCTCCCTTTTTCTGAGTATGTGTGAAGTCAGACACCATCCCACCCTCCTGAGCTCAGAGGAGGGACATAGACTTCATTTGCTCTCCGTTTCTACTGCTTCTAAGCATTTTTTTTTTCCCTCGGAGAATGGTGCTTTTCAACGCTGGATGCACATTAAAATCAAACTGGGAGCTCTTTTAAAAATACGGATGTGTGAGACTCTCAATAGACCAATTACACCAGACTCTCAGAGGCTGGGACACAGCCAGGAGTATGTTTTAAAAGCTCCCCAGGTGATTCTAATATGCAGCCAATGTTGAAAACTGCTGGTCTATTGGATGAACAGATGTAAGAGGAGGAAGTGAATTTCAAATCAACTGTGGATGATTAGATGGAAAGGGCTCCCGGAGCCTTTAGTTTATTCCCTTGGGCAGACAGGAAGTTGAGGTCATGGGGGGCTGCATCTCTCCTGGAGTCCAGGGTCTGGTCAGTGACTGAGAGGGGCTGGAGAGGATGAGGCCTCCTCGCTCTGTTCCCACCCTCATCCCACCCTGCAGCCCTGCAGTTTCACCGCACTTAAGTTGTGGTAAAATCTGCAAAGAGAAAAGAGTTGGAAATGTTTTAAGTGACATTTCTATTAATGCTTCACCTTTTCATTGCACTTGACACTTGATGAAGATTTCTCTCATTCTTTATCTCACTTGATTCTGGCCAAGACCCTGTGAAGAGGGCAAGGACCATATTTTTATTTCCATCCTGTATATGTGAGAATCCTCTCAAGGTCAGTTAGGCAGGAGGTGCTGGGTCTGGGCTCCTAAACCAGGTCTTCCAAGGCCTCCTTTTTCTTGCCATAGCCCTGACCACACAGGACTCCTCCCTGGTTGGCAGTGTGGGCACAGGGAGGGAAGGACTTCTCACACATAGACGAGAGGCAGAACTGGATATTCCCAGCTTTGGCAACAGAGAAGCCACATGGTGTCGGGTGAGAGCTTTGGCATCAGGTGACCTGGGCATAGATCCAGGTCTGAGACAAGGTAACTGCGTGATGGATTGTGTTTCTGCACCTGAGAAACAGAGTAACCAAATGTACAGATGAAATGTACATAAAGTGCCTGACTCCTAGTAGGTGCTCAATAAATGACAGCTATGGTAATATTGTATTAATGCCAAGAGAAGTTGGGGGCTGGGTGTAGGTGGCCAAAACTGGGTCAGTGATTATGGCCTGTTTTTAAAACAGGCTAAAAGCAGGGAAACTTAATAACAGGAAACTGAGACATATCCTCCTCAAGTTAATCATTTCTTATTCTATTGGGAAAGCCGGTGATTAACTCTATGGGTGGTTCTCCAGACTGTGGGTTAAAAGAAAGCCATGCGAGAATCCTAAGTTTTCAATAATTAACAGGGTGCTTATAGCTCCCTTTCTGCCCTCCTCTCTTTCTGACTCTGGATCTCGAGATGTTTAATCAGAATTTAACAATGCTAAGATTGGATGAGGGATCCAGGTGGCCCGCTGCTCTAAACCATGTTCCTCCATTGGCTTCTTTGAAGAATGACCACCAAGGGGAGTTTGTCAGTCCGAAAGATACAGGATTTACTCAAAGCAACTTCACCAAGGATTGTTTGAACCAGTGAAAATACAAAGCTGGAAAACCTTGCCTCACCCTACCCTGTAATTTGACAGATGGTTTTATCCAGGATTTTCAGATGCAATGATAAGCAAGCATTAAATTTTGAAACTTATAAGTCATTTTCTCAAAACAGCCAATTGAATGTAAGAACATTTCCTTGTGTTTAGAATCTAGAATAAAATAGCATCCAGTTTTGAAGCTGCAGAGTGAAGAGCGTCTGCCAAGAAACGCTGCATGTTTGGGGCATTTTGGTTATTCCTTTAGTGCCCAGCATCGCTGTGTAAGTGAAAGTGATCACGTTCCGTAATGGATAACAGGTTAGGAGGAAGATGAACAGTGAGCCAGCCTGGGCTATAGCAGTGGATTAAGAGAAAGAACCTTCCAAAGTCTGGAGCTATTCTGGACTGAGTGAAGGTTCTGCAGGAGGTAGAGAGAAGTCACAGATAAAGCAGTTAGCAAAAAAATGGGGCTTCTGTTGGCGTGGGGCAGAGACTCAGCCCTCAGGAGCGAGCATGCTCCTGGGCATAGGAGGCCTACATCAGCTAAGAGCATCTAATTTCTTCAGTGGTTGGAATGGGTTAGAAAAGCTAGAAGTAGAAGCAGAATGGTAACGCAAAATCAGAATGACTTCTCACCCAGGGAGGCCCCCAAAGTCCCAGGTCTCTCTTCCTAGTATTAATTGAGCACCTACTATTAATATGTGTCAGACTCTTTTCTAAGTGCTCTGCCCACACTATGTTATCCTCTCTTCACATCAGGGACTCTAGACAGTAGATGATCTCATTGTTCCCATGTTCAGACTAAAAAATGAGGGTGCAGAGGGTAAGTAGCATGCCCAGGGTCTCACAGCTAGTAAATCTGGGCCTGGTTTCAGCCAAGGAGGTCTGACTCCAGAACCTTCTTCACCCCTTATGCAATGCTGCCTCCTACATAAGTAGTTCGTTTCTGTGGTTCCACTTCGGGAAGGTATAGAAGAAAGCTGGGGTCAGGGGCTGCATCTGAATCCCTTAGCATCTCACATCTCTAAGGATCCCCCACAGAACTGATTCACCCACCAGAAGTTCAGACTCCTGGTGAAGACAGATTCCACTGTAGGCAGTTAGGATTCGGTAGGTCTGCTGTGAGGTCTGCAAATCTGCATCAGTCTGCAGGTGATTCTGAGGCACAGCCCGGGTCTACTGCTCTGAGCAGAGCTGTGATTCTGTTGACGAAGCAGCCCTTGTTCTCTGGTGGAAACTCTGGCCTGGAAGTCACGCACCAGTGGACTCTCACATTTTTACTTTGGGAAACTGAACAGAGCCCAGCCTCCACGATTTGTGCTGCTCTTAGAAGCACCATCAACGTGCAGAAATGAACATAATACAGCTTGTGTGAAAGGAACACCACGTTAATTTTGGCCACTGAGTCTCCAAGTCAGGTGGAAAGTTCAGTTCTAATTGAAGAAGACTCAAAGGGGAGACAGTCAGGACCCACAGCAGGCTGAGTCTACACCCAACGAGAGTGGGTATTCCTCTCAATTACAGCTAATAAGATAACTGCCGTCCTTGACCTTCTTCCCAAGGCCTTCCATTTGTGTGTCTCTCCAAACTCATCGCTCTGCCCTTTCCGTGGTTCTTGTCTTAGAGTCATCTCTCGCTTCCACTACTTGAAGCTTGTATCTGGGATGATCTACTTCATTTTCCCCAAGGAAAGAAAGAAAAAATATGAATGAGAGACATTGACTTGGTAGAACTTTGAGAAACTGATAAGTATCTGGTGCTGGCAAGAGGGTGGTCCTCTCATACATGACCAGGAGAGGTAAGAATTTCAACCATCTGTAAAAGCCCTTAGCGTAAGTAAAAACTGCATATACCTGTTGATCCAGCAAAAGGAATTTCCACTTTGGCGAGTCCATCACATAAAAATAAAAGCAAGAGTGATTAGTGCAGTATTGTTTGCAGTGGGGAAAACTATCAACAGACTGAATCAGTAGAGGCTGGCTGAGCAGATCTGGGGCCCCCGCACTGTGGAGTGGTCTACAAGAATCCAGAAGATGAGTTCACATCGTACATATCGGAAGTTCGCAAGGTAGTGTTAAGTGATGAAAGGATTGTATAAAATTAGAAAAGGAAATTTTATTTAAAAAAAGAAAAGCGAACCCTTTGTCCGAGCAGAGAGAAAGGCATAGAAGGAGATGTACTAAGCAGGAACATGGATTTCCTCAAGGAGGAGGAGTTTGGGGGATTAATAATTTTTTCTTTGTGTTATGATGGGTTGGGTGGTTTCAAGTGCACCTTTTACTGCTGTGATTGAAAAGAAGAGCTCTATGGAATCCCAGCTCTGCTCTCCTTCTGACACACACTTTCTGTCTGTTGTAATCCTGCATCTTCCCCCTCTGCCTCTTAGCACCTCACTTTCCATTTGGCCACAACATCACCTCTTTTCTCCTGGCCCAACCTCAGCCTAACCGGGATAGGCTGTAGCTCAGGCGGGAAATGCTCATTCGGAAATGGGCAGTTTCATTCTGTGCTTCATTCATTCTCTCTAATTGAGGGTGGGAGGTGGGTGGGGAATGTTTGCTCGGGACCACTGTGCAGCGGCCCTGGTTGTCTGTTGGTAGGACTTGGACTAGAGAGGACGATCTGTTGCCATCCCTACATCTACACTCATGGTCCTATGCTGCTTTGGCAAATGTGTGAATGTATCTTGCAGAACAGCCATTTTTCTGACTTCATGGACAAACAAACCGGATATGTCACCAGGAACCTGCTGGCAGCCCCCATCGTGATGGGCAAGGAGGCTTTTGCTGTGGTTATGGCAGTTAGCAAAGTAGATGATCTGGTAGATCATAAGAACCGTTGCCAAGAAAGTATGGTATAGAGGTAAACATGTACGTTTTTGGAGTAAAAAAGATCTAGGCTTGGCTTTTCCACTTCCTGGCTATATGCCTTCAACAGGTCTTTTTTTTTTTTAATTAATAGACTTTATTTTTTTAGGATAATGTTAGATTTACAGAAAAAATGAGCAGGAAGATCAGAGAGTTCCCATACATGACCTCTTCCTTCCCTACCCCCACCCTTTCCCCTGTTATTAACATCTTGCCTTGATGTGGTACATTTGTTACAGTTGTTGAATCAATATTGATATGTCATTATTAACTAAAGTCCACAGTCTACATTCAACTCTCTGTATTATACTGTTCTATGCGTTTTGACAAATACATAGTGTCATATATCTGCCATTACAGTATCATACAGCATAGTTTCCCCACCCTAAAAACCCTCTGCGCTCCACCTATTCATCCTTTCCTCTCCCCACCCCAGCCCCCTGGCAACTACTGATATTTGTACTCCCTCTGTAGTTTTGCCTTCTCTGTAACGCCATATAGTTGGAATCATACAGCATGTAGGTTTTTCAGATTAAATTATCTCCCTTAGCAACATGCATTTGTGTTTCCTCCATGTCTTTTCATGGCTTAATAGCTCATTTCTTTTTAATGCTGAATAATATTCCCTTGTCTGGATACACCATAGTTTGCTTAATCATTCAGCTACTGCAAGACATCTTGGTTGCTTCCAAATTTTGGCAATTATGGATAAAGCTGATGTTAATGTGTGTAGATTCTTGTGTGGACATAAGTTTTTAACTCCTTTGGGTAAATACCAAGAAGGGCTATTGCTGGATCACATGATAAGACTATGTTTAGCTTTGTAAGAAACAGCCAGACTGTCTTCCAAAGTGACTGTACCATTTTGCATGCCCACTCGCAATAATTGAGAGTTCCTGTTGCTCCACATCCTCGCCAGCATTTGGTTTTGTCAGTGTTCCAGATTTTGGCCATTCTAATAGGTGTGTAGTGGTATCTCATTGTTTTAATTTGCATCTCCTGACGACATGTGATGTGGGCATCTTTTCATATGCTTATTTGCCATCTGTATGTCTTCTTTGGGGAGATGTCTGTTCAGATCTTTTGCTCACTTTTTAATTGGGTTATTCTCTTATCATTCAGTTTTAAGTATTTTAAATACAAATCCTGTATTGGATATGTGTTTTGCAAATATTCTCTGCCAGAGTATTATATTTTCTTTCTCTTAACAGTATCTTTTGCAGAGCAGAAGCTTTTAATTTTAATGAAGTCTAATTTTTCCGTTTTTTGGTGTTGTATCTAAAAAATCCCACCAAACCCAAGTTCACCTAGATTTTCTCCTATGTCATCTTCTAGAAGTTTTATAATTTTGCATTTTACATTTAGGTCTATGATCCATTGTGAGTTGTTTTTCGTGAAAGTCATAAGATCTATATCTAGATTCTTTTTTTTTTTTTTTGCATGTGGATGTCCAATTGTTCCAGTACAATTGCTGAAAAGACTATTCTTTCTCCATTGCCTTTGCTGCTTTGCCAAAGATCAATTGATTATATTTGTGTGGGTCTATTTCTGGGCTCTCTATTCTGTTCCATTGATTTATTCGTCTATTCTTCCACCAGTGTCACACCCTCTTGATTATGGTAGCTATATAGTAAGTCTGGAAGTTGGGTAGTGTCCGTTCTTTGACTTTGTGCTTCTTTTCAGCAAGTTCTTTTAACCTCCTTGATTCTTGGTTTATGCATCTGTAAAATGAGGACTTCTCTCCTCAGTTGTGAGGGTTGAGATTATTTGGAAATCATATATCCATATCTATCTATCTATAGCTATATGTCTAAATCTATATCTCTATAGTGTCCAGCACATATTAGGGCATAAAAATAAAGTGTATTTTTTTTTTTAAAGAGCTATTTTTTTTTTTAATTAATTAATTTTTTTTTTGGTTATGTTGGGTCTTCGTTTCTGTGCGAGGGCTTTCTCTAGTTGCAGCAAGCGGGGGCCACTCTTCATCGCGGTGCGCGGGCCTCTCACTGTCGCGGCCTCTCTTGTTGCAGAGCACAGGCTCCAGACGCGCAGGCTCAGTAGTTGTGGCTCACGGGCCCAGTTGCTCTGTGGCATGTGGGATCTTCCCAGACCAGGGCTCGAACCCGTGTCCCCTGCATTAGCAGGCAGATTCTCAACCACTGCGCCACCAGGGAAGTCCAAAGTGTATTTTTGTTACCAGTTTGAGGATTTATATTCTGAAAAGTTAAAATTATTTTAAAGTAAAAATTAAAAAATATTTAATGTTACTCACACACAATATAATGCTCATTTCTCATCTTGCTTCATTAATTCTGTTGGAGCTCTCCTAGTTCAACATAACTAATGAATACCATATCATTTATATTTATTACTCTCCATGTGATTGGAAATTATCTTTTCACAATAATTGTTCCAAGTGGATAAACATGGGACCAAGTGTCAGGAGGGCTGAGTTCTGATCCTGGCTCTGGGAATTTCTAGCTGAGTGTATTAGTTAGGATGCTTTTGGCTGCAAGTAACATCAGACCCAACTAAAAGCATCTTTAATAACCTGACAGTTATTACCTCATTTAACAAGAAGTCCCAGAGTAGGGCAGTTCTATGGCTGATTAATTCAGAGCTCGGTACAGGCATCAGAGTCCCAGGTGCTTTTCATTTTTTCCTGGTAAAGTCTCTGCTCCCTTCAGCATTGTTGGTGAGGTCTCTTCTTGTGGTGGTAAGATGGCTATTGCAGCTCAAGATCTGGTTCATAGACATGACAAAATTGGGAGACATTTCCTACAAATATCATCCTCATCACCTTTTGTCTAAAGAAAACCTTTCTTCAGAAGGCCCTTGGCAGACTTCTCCTTCCCTCTTCATATCCAGGCCACATACCTGCCCTCAAACTAATTCCAGGCACCTTACATAGACCACTCGTGAGCTGTGCAGGGCCCATCTTCCCTGAACAAATCACCACCTGATAACTAAATAAAATCAGGTTTTGTTAGCAAGGCAGAGGGGGAATTGAATGTTGGGTAAGGCAAGCAACACTGTTGTCCATTCTGCATGACTTCGGACAAGCCTCTTAACCTATCTGGATTTAGTTTAATTGTCTATAAAAGAGCTGCTATCTATTAAGTACCTTTAGCTATGTGTCAGGGTAGGTGCTCTGTATTATTCATTTAATCCACACAATGACCCTATAGTATAAATTTCATTATTGTCCCCATTTTACAGATTAAAAAGGTTGACTTGTTCACAGTCACAAGTTCATAAGTGGTATTGCTGAAAAAGAGCTTTAAAATTCCAGGATTATAAGGTAGCATAAAACATGCAAACCAATGACCTTCATATAAGATATGGTAGGTCACGGAACAGTTTGCTTAATGACGTTTAAATATAATTGCCTCCAGGAATTCTATGATGAGTGGCCTGTCAAGCTTGGAGAAGTGGAGCCTTATAAACGTCCAGAGACACCAGATGGCAGAGTGAGTGCAGACATCTTTGTTGATGATATCTGTACCAGGTGCTAAAACTAGAGGAGGCCGTGCGTAAAGGAAAGAGCACTGGCCCGAGAAGGACTGGGTTCTAGTCCTGTGACTTCCTGGGGGACCTTGGAGTAGTAGAAAGAGCACTGG
Source organism: Balaenoptera physalus (assembly GCF_965194825.1). NCBI lineage: Eukaryota > Metazoa > Chordata > Mammalia > Artiodactyla > Balaenopteridae > Balaenoptera > Balaenoptera physalus. Next base: position 56,399,858 of record NC_138893.1, on the reverse strand, counting down.
ACAAGGAGGTTGAGGTTCAAGTCCCAGCTCTGCCCCAAACCAGCTGGGTGGCTCTCGCCTTCGCTCATTGTTTAACTTCTCAGTTTCGTTTTCTGTGAAGCCAGGGCTTGGTGGATCAGTGCTTCTCAATAGGGAGGGATGCATCAGAGCCTCCTGCACAGTTTTTTTAAACACACTGTGAGCCCAGGACCTTCTTCTGACACCCTAGACTGGGATCTCCAGGGAAGGGTTGGGTTAGATTTACTTTCCCCCTTGACTGCAGGCTTCATAGGAAGCTTGTTCCACCACGGTATCCCCAGCACACAGGAAAGGGAAGGCATGGGATGGAACGTTCAGGTTCTTCATCTGCCCAAAGAAGTAGAAAGACTAGTTTTCAAGTTGCTTCCAGCTTTGACAATGTGTCCACCGAATCCTGCTTCTGAGGCACCCTGTTCGGATAAGCAAGTGCTGGAAGGGGGTAAGTGCACTGTACAGCTGGGAAGGGAAGACATTGACTGTGGTTGAGAAATTCCATGACTTGTTCCACTGGAGTGATTAGTCGGTTATATCTGGACAATAGAAAGAAACTAAAAGAAAACCCAAGATTCCCCTAGAAACAGTTAGGCTGAATTCAACTTTCTAGAATTAGTTCAGTAGGCTTGTTCATATAGATAAGTGGCCAGTGATATTTCCAGCCTTATTACAGGCTTATAATTAGGACATGAGTAGTTTGGTAATTTATGTTATGCAGAGAAATGTGGTTGGGAAATAAGGTGTTATTTAAATTTTAAAATATAAGTTCATTAAGGAAAAGTATCTTCTTTGGGAAGTAAGATTTTTCTCATATTCTCTTTCTTTCCTCTTAGGAAGTCATGTTTTATAAAATCATCGATTACATTTTACATGGAGAAGAAGAGATCAGAGTCATTCCGTGAGTATTGCCATGAAGCAGCAGCAGGAGTTGCCATTTTATTTTTGTATCCAGTGCATTTCTCTGTATAGCATTGATTTTCTTTCTTCTAATCTTCTTCAAGGACACCTCCTGCGGACCACTGGACTCTCATTAGTGGGTTACCAACATACGTTGCTGAAAATGGATTTGTAAGTTATTGAACAAATTCAAATCTTAAATAACATTGGATGAAACTTTTATTAGCTAAGAGATGGGAACAATTATGAAAGCAAGTATGCACCAGGTAAGGGTGAGGTGGCCGCTTTGGCACAGGACATAGGAGAGAGGAATCTTGGCAGTCAAATGTAAGTGAACTAGAAACTCCTAAACTCTACAAGAAAATATTTAGTTAACATGAGAAAGATTAATCCATCCCCCAACCTCTTATTCTGCGGCCACACAAATTTCAGACATCCTTTGGCAGTTCATGACTATGATTCATGCTGGGTTTAATTTGATCTCAAGTATAGTTCCCTTGGTCAAGACTTTTGAAACAAGGAAAATTACTGACAAAAAGGAAAATATATATAAAGAAAGAACTTTGCCACTGATTGCAATGCAAAATGTAGTGAGTTGATAGATGAAGTGAAGATTTTTGCCCTGGTCTCTCGGGGTGGGTGGGGTGGGATGGGGGGACAGTAGGCCAGGTCTGGCTGAGAGAGGTCAGGGGTGGGAAGACAACAAACGAGAGGTCTCCGGTAGGTCCCATAGGCCTCAGGGCCAGAGGACCAGGTCTCTGTAGCTTTCCCACTCGGCCGTGACCATACTTTCCTTCCTTCTCATGGCTGATTTCTCTCCCTCGTTGGGCTGTTCCACCATCTGTGTCATTTTTTTTTTTTTTTGCATCAAGATTCCTCCCCGCAAGAATGTTCCGGTGCTTTTAACGTTTCTTTATGTTGGCATTTTTCCTTCTTCCCCCTTCAAACCCAAGTTTCTAAAAAAAATTTTTTACAGCATTTATTTGCATAGTTGTTTCTTCTTTAGTGTTGGCATTGTGTTTTGTTAGTGTTCATGCATCTTCATTATTTAGTAAATGGGCATGCAAATTACAGTGACTAAAAGAGTCACCCAAGGGTCATAGGAGAAGTGAAACAAAATCTAGGTTGTCTAGTGTTTTTTCTTTTACTGTCATAAATTTGCCTCTGCTTAGTGTGAACATTTCTGGGTTCAGAATGGTGACAGAGTAAGGAAAATTCTACTGTGACTGCAAGATAATCTTTCTATGTGGGGATGATTTATGCTGGGTTTCAAGGAGGATGCCCAAACTCTGGGCTTAGTTGGTTACAGGACCAGGTGGCCTTACCAGGTGACATGATCTCTTAGTGTAGAGATATGCCAAAGGGGAAGAAAAGAAAAAGAAGGGAGAAGCAATCTTATGTCTTTTAGGAATAAACAGTAATATATACTAACAAATGTCATGTTTTCAAAATTGCTCCAAAATAACTGAAAATTTTTGAAAAAAAAAATTTTTTTTTTTGGCCACACCACGTGGCTTGTGGGGTCTTAGTTCCCCGACCAGGGATCGAACCCTGGTCCTTGGCAGTGAAAGCGTGGAGTCCTAACCGCTGGACCACCAGGGAATTCCCGCCCCCCTTTTTTTTTATAATTGAAATATTTTTAAATGTCATTCCTGACTTGGTTGTAATGACCAAAATATTGCAATTCATTTCTAACTGAATCCACAGATACCACAATTTTTCAGCCTCACCAAAATAGCCAAATAGCTTGACCATTGGCCCCTGTCCTCGGTTTCCCAGCATCCCATCTACCAGGCTCTATTTAGGGTTTTTATCAAGTTTGATACCCCAAAGCTGCTGTAGCCGGTATAAAGAAATTTATGCCCCACTTAAAAAAAATGTTTTTTATTGGAGTGTATTTGCTTTGCAATGTTGTGTTAGTTTCTGCTGTACTACAGCAAAGTGAATCTGTTATACATATACATATATCCACTCTTTTTTAGATTCTTTTCCCATATAGGTCATTACAGAGTATTGAGCAGAGTTCCCTGTGCTATACAGTAGGTCCTTATTAGTTATCTATTTTATATGTAGTAGAGCGTATATGTCAATCCCAATCTCCCAATTTATCCCTCCCCCATAACCATGTTTGTTTTCTACATCTGTGACTCTATTTCTGTTTTGTAAATAAGTTCATTTGTACCATTTTTTTAAATTCCATATATGAGCAATATCATATGATATTTGTCTTTTCTCTGACTTATTTCACCTAACATTATAATCTATAGGTCCATCCATGTTGCTGCAAATGGCATTATTTTATTCTTTTTTATTATGCCCATTTTTTAAGCACCTCTTCTCTCCTAGATGTTTCCTAGGTAAACATGTTACTGTCCAAAAATCAATTTGGAGAGAGTTAATGCATCAAAAGCCAACTCATTGAATGGTTCATTTGCCAAATCATCAATTTGCCATATAACCAACTTGCCAGAGTCGATTCCAAAGCTGTGGAGGACTTTTTCCCCCCAGATTTTGGTTCTATCACAGATTCATTGCATTTGCTTTACTGTTGCCTTTCACCTTTCAGCTCCTGCCCTTGGCCTCACCCCTGCTGTTATCCTTTCTGCTGGTAAGCCCAAGACTGATGGCAAATTGGTGTAAATCTAGTTTAAGGCATTTCTCACCAAATTGCTCATTAGACAAGTTAGCATTCCCAAAGTGATTTCCAGAGAATTGACCTTGAGCCATTTCCTGGGACTCCAGAATTGGGGTGAACATACCTCCCAGTTTGTATGGGACAACCTCCATTTACACCTGTTGTCCTCATGAGTTATTCAGCCTTCCCTTTCACTCCCAAATGTGTCACTCTATACTATGTGCTTACAAAAGGCAGGATCTATTAAAAACATTTTTTTTGTGTATAGAACAGTATTTCTCAAACTTGCCACTACTGACATTGTGGACGAGATAATTCTTTGTAGTGGGGAGCTGTCCTCTGAATTGTAGGGTTTTTAGTAGCCTCCCTGCCCTCTACCCATTAGATGCCAGTAACACCACCCTGCTGTGACAATCCAAAATGTCTCAGATGTTGCTAAATATCTCCTGGTGGGTAAAATCACCCATGGATGAGAACCACTGGTCTAGAGGATGATATCAAACATTTCAGCAGACCCAGCCAGAGCAGTGCCATTCCTGGGGGACTGTTGTGATATGATGGTGGGTTTTGGTGAAGAGAGCAAGGGGCTATGACTCAGGATCCCTGGGTGCCATGACTCAGTCCTGCCTTGAGCAAATCCATTGGCAAATCCTTGACCTTGGGCAAATTCCTTGACTTCTCTGGGTTTTAATGTCATCATCTGTAAAATGAGGTTGTTGACCTAATTATTTAAGAGACGGGACCTTCAGGAATCTTTAAATGCTGTTTTCTGGATAATAAAAATGATGTGCAATTTTTTAAAATAAATTTATTCATTTATTTATTTTTGGCTGCGTTGGGTCTTCGTTGCTGTGCGTGGGGTTTTCTCTAGTTGTGGTGAGTGGGGGCTACTCTTCGTTGCGGTGCGTGGGCTTCTCATTGCGGTGGCTTCTCTTGTTGCGGAGCACAGGCTCTAGGCACGCGGGCTTCACTAGTTGTGGCACATGGGGTCAGTTGTTGTGGCACACGGGCTTACTTGCTCCGCGGCATGTGGGATCTTCCCGGACCAGGGCTCGAACCCGTGTCCCCTGCACTGGCAGGCGGATTCTTAACCACTGCGCCACCAGGGAAGTCCATGATGTGCAATTTAAATCATAATTAATTGTATATATATGATGCTCCTCTCGACTGCTTGAAACTTTTCCTTTTAGCTTTTTCAAACTTTTCCCTTGATAATTTTCTCGCAAACCCTTTCTAATAGAGTAAAGGCAGGCTTTCAGGTGAGCAGTCTCAGAGGTCCTTCAGCTGGACCTTGCTGCACTTAGGGAACACGTGCCCACAGAGTTCTCATCAAACCAGTAAATCCCAGCTCTGAATGGGAAACAGCAGACTTCAGTTGAGTGACTTTTTAGAGTTGAAAACATGAGATATTAAAAATGAAAATTAGTTTGTAGAATTACATTTATAGAATTGGAGGCATTAAGTACAGGATCAAACCAAGCTGGAATCAAGATGAGCTGTAAACTTAGAGACAGGGAGAGACAGGGAGGGTAGAGAGGATTTTTTATTTTAAACAAATTTATTTATTTTATTTATTTATTTTTGGCTGTGTTGGCTCTTCGTTGCTGCGTGAGGGTTTCTCTAGTTGCGACGAGCATGGGCTGCTCTTAATTGCGGTGCGCGGGCTTCTCATTGTGGTGGCTTCTCTTGTTGTGGAGCACGGGCTCTAAGCGCGTGGGCTTCAGTAGTTGTGGCATTCAGGCTCAGTAGTTGTGGCTTGCGGGCTCCAGAGCGCAGGCTCAGTAGCTGTGGTACACGGGCCTAGTTGCTCCGTGGCATGTGGAATCTTCCCGGACCAGGGATCGAACCTGTGTCCCCTGCATTGGCAGGGGGATTCTTAACCACTGCGCCACCAGGGAAGCCCTAGCATTTTTGAATATTGAGTTAAATACTTGGCCTCGAGGACCTTGACCCATCTATAGATGTTCTCTAAAGGCTGGAGAAGCCTGGACCAAAACAGATACTGCTGATGGAAAGGTCAGAAAAGAGAACTAAACTGCTTTTTGTCTCTTTAACACACACCTGAAGGATGCTCAGCCAATCGGTTCATGTTATTTATTCAAAGTAGATTATAAAATGAATGGATAGCACAAACGGGTCCTTAAATTCTTAGACTGTATATACTAACAAAAACTTTGAAAGATGGTCCCATTTGCATTGTAAGAGTAGTACAAAAATAGTAGGCCTGGCTCAAGCACTCTCAGAAAGCACTTCCCTTGGGCCGGAGGGGCCGGGGCAGTTAGTGCACTAGATGGAGAGGCCTGCTCTTACCTACTCACCAGATTGGTAGATTTTCGGGAATTTGGTAAGCAGGTTGTTAAACTGTTGGCAACTTGAAATCCTCCATGCTGGGAGTATTTACAACATGGAATTGGTTAATGATACAAATCAGGGCTTTCCCCACCCACTAGCAAGAGAGGTGATTCCACCAGCACCCTCGCTGAAGATCCCAGTTCTCGTTTCATCCCATGAATTTGAACAAAATCACTTATCCTCTTTGGGCTTCAATTTCCTCATCTTTGAAAAGAAAAGCTTAAACAATTATTAAAGTGCCTTCTAACTTTAAAATGCTATGATTTAAAGTATCTAATTTATCGGGGAGCTCTTCTCAATACTCTATAATGACCTGTATGGGAGGGGAATGTAAAGAAGAGTGGATATATGGGTATATGTGGCCAATTCACTTTGCTGTACAGTAGAAACTAACACAACATTGTAGATGAACTAAACTCCAATAAAAATTTAAAAATAAAAAGAAAAGAAAAGATGTCTGGCTAATACAATGGCATATAAAATCATCAATTCTAGAACTTAGAATTTCAGATCATTCTGATCTTAACCCAGTGTCTTTCCAAACTGAATATTGGCTAAGACTGGGCCATACTAATGAATAACACTTTCTCCTTATCTAGAAGTGAGTTGTAAGAACCAGTGCAATTGTGCTGTTCCATCAACATGCATGCTTATCCCACAGATCCTGCACAAATTTTTTTTCCAAAGACATGGAGAATGTTGTAGTATAATAGAAGAAATAAACAGAGCATTCTCAAGTGACCAGTTTATTCATTTTAGGAGAGAGTACATATAATGAAATGCATTTTTGCTCAGAAATGCGAAGGGTCCTTTCTGCTATTGTCAAACTTGTTTTTATAAACTCCTATTTTATATTTTATTTTGGTATATCAGTCTTGAGTACTTTAATGTCAGGTCTTCATTGGTAAACCGCTTCCCTGTGACAGTACAGTGTGTACTCAGTTTTGGAGCATGGAAAATGCATGTATTTGTTTTGTACCTGTAGTTTGGATATATAATTTACATCTTTGTGCTTTGGTGTTTCAAAAATTTTAAGGCTGTAATGAGGAGTCAGATTTACAATCATCAATATATTCTCTACAATGAATATGCTCCCTTAATTGAATCATGATGCTGGAAAAACAAAAACAAACAAACAAAAATAAAGTATCTAATGTAATTTTGGTGGAAAGAAAGATATTGTCTTTTATTAAGACATTAATATAAATGTTTCAGACATTACATGAAATTTCTAAAAATCTTATATGTTCTGCTATAATGTTATAAGTCATAATTCTAGTTATTACTTTAAAATGTATATCTCAGAAATAACTAAATTTCCTTGTCAATTGCATTATTATGAACTTTCATCAAATCTTTAACCGTGGTCATTTTTAAGTCTTTTGTCATTTACAGACAGTTCTGGGTGTACTCTGATGCTTTTGCAAATATGTTCCTATAAAAGGGTTTCATCTTCAAGGAATTCATGGAAAAGACTCTGACAAGTACAGGTTTCTGGTAACTGACTATACTGCTGAACTGAATGAATAAGCATTTTCAGAACTCTAATGGAAAACTGATGAATTCATAAAAGTGCTAACAAAAGATCAAGATGAAAAAAAAATTAATTACATGGGACTGAATGAACTGATGAGGATGATTATAATTTTTGTGACTTTCTGTTTGAATAAAAAAAAAAAAAATCCCCCCCCACAAAAAATTAAATCCACTGCTTGTTACTTAAAAAAAAAAAAAAGACCCATTTGTTGATTTGACCTGATGTAAAGATAATCCAAAATGACCAAAAATGGAATGATTTCTTGTCCTTATGGATGTGAGCAGTAGTCTCTGAGTTTAGTACTTAAAGTGATGTCTCCTAATGAATATTTACTTGGACGTACCTAAAAGGCTGTCTGGCTTTTCCCTCCTGCCCCTTAGCCACTTTCTTCCAACCCGGATCCCACATCAGAAAAAAAAAAAAAAAAAAGAAAGAAAACAGAGCCTTCCCAGCATTGCTGCCACACCTGCCCAGGCAGAAAGGCCTTTGTGCTTAGGCTCCTCCTCTGCTTGGTCTGAACAACTAGTTGCTTTGAATTTGGAAGAAGAATCCTTAGAGGCTGAGAGAGTAGGAAGGAGCAGAGGTGGGGCTAAATGTCATCCAATGACTTAATTAGTAGGAGAGAAGCTAAATTTGTTACCCACCCAGGTCCTTGGACTCTTTAATCAATAGCAATTGGTAAGACGCCAGAGGAGAAATTCAGGCAAGTCTTTATTGGCACTCGTGCTGCAGCATGAGGGAGCAAAAACAAGACACAGGTGCCCTTGTTTGCTTCCTGGGAGGGGCGAGCTGGCTCCTTAACATGGGGCGAGGGTAGGGGCGGATTGGTGGGTTGGGCCGGAGGGGTGGTTTAAGTAGTCTGCCCACCTCCTTGGCCGTGCTGTGTGCAGGGATCACGCGCAGTACCCTGCTTTTGCTCCTGGCACCTCAGAAGTGGCAGTTGGTTTGTGGCCTTTTTGTATCTTATCGTTCGTGATTTGCCCCAACTGGGCATGCATGCAGTTGTTTTTAGTCCCGTGTAGTTTCTTTGTATTCTGTTGCTCCAGGAGATGTTTGCTCAGATGCAAGCACTCCAGTAAAGGGGCCCAGGTCCCAGCCCATCTCAACTCCAGCGTGTTGTTAGCACATGTGGCCTCACTGAGGTCTAGGGTGAATAATTTGCCTGTGAGCTGTGGAGACCTAGGGAGGAAACCCTTGCTCCCCGCGTTCTTTCTCGTTCTGCTTTGTGGGTTAATGGCTCCTCTTGCTTTGCAACAGATCTGCAACATGCTGAACGCCCCAGCGGATGAATACTTCACATTTCAGGTAACTGCCCTCTGCCAGGCCTCCCCTGTCAGTGAGGGGAGGGGGGGGCGGCACTGACCCTCTCCATCCCCAGAGCCTGCCTTATGCTCAGGGGTGACCAGGAGGCACATGCAAGGCTTAAGTCCCACTCACCCTGGCTGGGCCGGTGGCCACCAAGTAGCACGTTCTTCAGGGAAAGGAGAAGAGGGGGGAGGAGAAGAAGGGGGAGGAGAGAAGGGTGTTTGTCACCCCAGCATTCGGCGGGGGGGCTGCCACTTCTCCGTTCTCTCCCACCCAGTGCCTAAAACAGCCCTGGCACATCACAGGTGCTCAGTAAATGGTCTCTGCCTGAATGATTAGCTGGGTACATCCTACCACCTGGATTCAGCCCTTTGGAGGTTTCTCGGGCCCGTCCCGGAGGCTTATTGCCGCTGTTATCAGGAAAAGGAACTTCTTGTTGGGTTCTTGGGGGCCCCTCCTGCTGTCAAACTCTTGGTTTTATCTTTCCTCCTCCAACATCCAGAGATGCCCCTCCCCACCTGTCCCCTCTTCCACCCCCTCCCCACCTGACCATTGGGATAAACTGGCATGTGGCCCGGCAACCTCTCCTTTTCCACCTTCTGGCCCTTGCCGTTCTGCGTCCTGTTTTAGCTGACATCCAGTTGGAGCCCTGCCCCAGTCGGGAGTGGAGATAGCCTTCCCAGTGGGGGCCACTAGCGTCCGTCTTCCGATCTCACCCAGACACGCCCACAGAGCCCCATCTCTGCCCACGTGGCGAAGCCGAAGCCGGCCTGGGGTGGGGTGAGGGGCACACCCTCAGCAGCAGGGCCCCCAGGCCTGGGAAACCTGTGCTGCTTGCTCAGTTACGGGGCAGGTTTCCTTCTGTTCTCCGCACTCCTCTCTGCTCACTGCCATGGAAGCGTGCAGACACCACACGGCGTTTGCTCCAGCTCCTTCCTCCTTGCCTCCGAAGGCCTAATTGTGACCACACTGTGCCCAGCCCTGACCCCTCTGTTTATGGCAACTGGGTACCAGGAAAGAGTGCACAGGCAGGAAAAAGGGACAAGGACTCTCTAAGGTGTCTGAGCCTTAAGCAGTCTTAGTCTGAACAGGGAGGGCAGGGAGCTGGCCCAGAAGAATCAGGCTGCGCTCAGAGGTTTGAGGGCCTGTGCTTTCGGGGTGGGGGGGGGGGGCTCGTGTGGCCCCCATGGGAGCAGCCACACAAGGGCTCTGACGGCGTAGAGGAGGCTGGGCACCCACCTGGGGTAAACCTCCAGCCTATAGGACTTGCCCAGCTCCCTAAGAAACATCAGCGTAGTGCCCGTGAAAACGTGCTTCTCAGGTCTCTGACTGTAGGAAGGACGACCGTCAAATGGCTGCTGGGCTGGGAAATCCGCGGTCAGCGCAGAGGCTACACTTGCTGTGGGCCGGGATACTCACTCAGGCCAGTTCCTGGGAGACGCCAGACTCCTCTGACCAGCACTGTTGGTCCTAGGAATCCCTTTCAGCCCTGCAAACTCTTTTAGAACTGCACTGTGGTCTAAGACACTCCCACCCAGCTCTCCATCCTTCCCTCTGTCCTTAGCCCCGGGGTCAGGACTGCCTCTTTTTTTTTTAATAAATTTATTTATTTTATTTATTTATTTTTGGCTGCATTGGGTCTTCGTTGCTGCATGTGGGCTTTCTTTAGTTGCGGTGTGTGGGCTTCTCATTGCGGTGGCTTCTTGTTGCAGAGCACAGGCTCTAGGTGCGTGGGCTTCAGTAGTTGTGGCACATGGCTCAGTAGTTGTGGCTCACAGGCTCTAGAGCGCAGGCTCAGTGGTTGTGGCGCACGGGCTTAGTTGCTCCACGGCATGTGGGATCTTCCTGGACCAGGGCTTGAACCCGTGTCCCCTGCATTGGCAGGCGGATTCTTAACTACTGCACCACCAGGGAAGCCCAGGACTGCATCTTGATGGGCTCTCAGCCTCCCTTTCTGTTTTCCCTCACAGGCATTGCCCCCGTGGATCATTCCAAAGGGCAGACTCAGGATAGGGTGCCCATCCTCCCCAAGCCTCCACCCTGCTTGGCCTTCCCATTCTGTCTCCACCTGCGCACACCCACCTCCATTCTCACTAGTTCCTCTTGCACCTGAGAAGTTTAATGAAAAAACCAATGATTCAAAGTGAACTATGGTCAGAACAAACCTGCAAAGGCAATGATTCTCAAACTACGTTTCTTGGGGGCAGGGTGTACATATTAGCTTCCTGTTGCTGCTGTAACAATTACCACTCAGTGGCTTAAAGCAACACAACTGAGTTATCTTACGGTTCTGGAGTCAGCAGTCTGAAATGCGTCACACTGGGCTAAATTCAAGGTGCTGGCAGGACTGTGTTCCTTTCTAAAGGATCTGGGGGAGAACCTGTCTCCTTGTCTTTTCCAGCTTCTGGAGCTGCCTTGGCTCATGGCTCCCTTCCATCTTCAAAGCCAGCAGTCACATCGCCCTGACTTTGCTTCTGCTGTCGTATCTCCTTCTCTGATTTTTGATCCTGACTGTTTTCTACTTTTAAGGATCCTTGTAATTACATTGGGTCCACCTGGAAAATCCAGGCTAATTTCCCTATTTTAAGATCAGCTGACTAACAACCTGAATTCCATCTGCTGGTTTAATGCGCCTTCCCCATTTAAAGTAACTTGTTCACAGATTCCAGGGATTAGGAAGTAGACGTCTTCAGCGTGTTCCTTGAAGTGGAGTAAGGGGCTCTTCATTTAACATGAATTAAAGTGACCCCAATTCACAGAAGAAAAAGTACATAGAATTTTCTGTCTTAAGTTTTTGTCCTATTTTTCTTAAATCTTAAGTTCCTTCTATCACTTTTCTGTGACCAAGCTCTAACTTAATAGCAAGACACATGAGCATGAACAGGTAACAGCTGAATATGTACTGAAAAAACAGAGGCAGTCAGTAAAGCTTATTTTGGAAGCTTTTTAAAAATAAATACACAGGTGCTTACCTTGCACACAGGTAATATTTTCTGTTATTGATGTTGTCTCTCATCCTTGTGAGGATATAAGTATATAAATATTTCATAATATTTTCCAAAAATGAAGACTTTTAAGAACCACTGTGCACTGCTTTTTCTTTCCCCCAAAGCTTTGACCATTAGGAAGCATGAACTGAGGTTTGGTTTCTCTGCTTTTCATTCTAAGTATAAAGGCAAGCTCTTCAACTAATAAGCAGTTGTTTATTGAGCATCCCTTATATGCCCATCACTGTCCTGTCACTTATGTAGAATTTAACAGTTTATGAAACAGCTCTTTGGTAAGATTAGAAAATAGCCTCAGAGACAACAATCAGCAGTTCCAAAGCATTTGGAAATTATCTAAATGCTAAATTGTATGGTCAAGTCTAGAAGTGCTTGATGGAATTCTGAAAAAGAAAAGTTCCATATGGGTGAAAAAAGTTAGAGAAGGCTTCAAGGGAGAGGTGAGACTTAACCAGAGCCTCTGAGGATGGCTAAGTAAGCCGAGGACAGGCAGAAGGAATAGGTGTCATGGGTGCTTGGCTACCTTTGCCTGTTGCATGCTGTGCAGGTGCCACACCTTGGTTCTCAGACTTCAGAGGACTTTAGAACTACCTGGGGGGCCTATTTACGACGCATGCCCAGAGATTATGAAACAAGCTAAAAAGAAAACAATCTGTTGTCCTTGATCTTTGGGCAACACTTTGAGAAACACTCCTGAACTTCTGTGTCTACGTTCCCTACTAGACTGTTATCTTGAGGTTAGGGACTGTGATTTATCCACCTTTGCACCCCCAGCGACTAGCCCAGGTCCTGAAACATCATGGGGGCTTGACAGATGTTTACGAAGTGGAACCACACCACAGAACAAAAAACATTCTTGATGGATCAGTCAGGAAAGCAGAAACCACACTAGGTATTTCAACAGAGCTAATTTAATATAAGAATTTAGCTAAACAGGTGTTGGAGGACAGAAGAAATAAACAGGGGACACTGAGGTAACACAGGTAAATGCTTCCCATCTCTAGGGCTGGAGCGGGGGAGGTCAAAGAGAAGAGGATAGGGTTGTCACAATACAGACACTTGGTTCTAGGACACTTAAATGTACTACAGCACTTTCATGGCTGTATAGTTCTAGCCATGTTCTGATACAACATAGGAATTGTGCATCTAACACCCCCCAATTATTCTTTCTTTAAACTGAAAATAACCTAAGTGGGGAATAGTGAGGGGTGGCTGTAAAGGGGTAGTGCAAGGGAGCCCCGTGATGATGGATTAGTTCTCTATCTCGGTTCTAGGGGAGGTTGCACATTATCTACCTATGTGATGAATTTGCATAGAAACACTCCTGCATACCCCCGCACGTGCACAAATACATATAAATCTGGTGAAATCTGAATAAGCTCCATGGATCGTACCAATATGTATTCCCTGGTTTTGTTAGTGTACCATAGTGACACAAGATGTTATCATGGAGAAAACTGGGTAAAGGGTACATGGGACTTCTCTGTACATTTCTTTTGCAACCTCCTGTGTGCCTATAGTTATTTCAAAAAAAAAAAAAGTTAAAAAAATAACCTCAGTGTCTTTATTGTTTGTAGAAAGGACCTGTAGATGAGACTGGTTGGGTCATTAAAAACGTCTTGTCCCTGCCTATTGTCAACAAGAAAGAAGACATCGTGGGCGTAGCTACATTTTACAACAGGAAGGGTGGAAAGCCTTTTGATGAGTATGATGAACACATCACTGAGGTAAGTGCAATTATAAAATAATGGAGGTAGATGAAATGCATGAAATAATAGAAGATGCATAACTATTTGTTATTCTGGAATGATGTTTCTGAAGGGCAATTAAGACGTGAGTCACACATGGTTGCAGTCAATATGTTGTTATTGTGTCATTTCTGTTTCCTGACTTCCGTAAACTGTACTGTTTTCTACCAAAGTGTGAACTTTTGGCTTAATAAAATTCTTTTCAGTACTAGGGAATTGGGGAAAGGTCTCTCTCTCCTTACTTCCTACTCCCCTTCTATCACCTCTCACCCTTGCTGCCACCTCCAGCCCTCTCTGATTTTCAGGTCATGCTTTATCTACTGGATTTTTGTAATTCCTCTCCTCTAATAAAGTATTCACGGTGCATGGAGCACTTTGAAAAGCGAGGGCTTAGCCAATTTTATTGTCTGGGGCTGATTATTTTACTTTTTCTTTTTTTTTCTTAGATTAAAACAAGGAACTGGGTTGTGGATGGTGGAAGGGAGATTGATTGATAGGAAAGCATGCAAACTGTTGCCTCCAAATTATTTTTTCTTTAGTTTTAGAGAATCGAATCACATTTTATCTATTTCAGACTCTCACACAATTTCTCGGATGGTCTCTTTTAAATACTGACACCTATGAGAAAATGAATAAACTAGAAAACAGAAAGGACATAGCCCAGGAAATGCTCATGAACCACACCAAAGCTACTCCTGATGAAATCAAGTCCATTTTGGTAAGTGAGGAATTCAGTCCTGTGACATTAGATGCTATCTAACCATGGCTTCTGGAATTCGCCTAATTACCCAGAGGTCTGACAAATGAGAATAGGTTTAGTTCTGGGCTAAGGAGGGGAGAAACAAAGAAGGAGGGGTTGGGGGGAACTTGAGTGGTCCACAGTACACAGAGCCTTACTGAATTTCCAGGCTGCTTGGTTGGAATAGCACTTTGTTAAAAATAGCTCTGTAGGAGCTGGAGTAATGAGGTCTAGATTCAAGAGTGTTAGCAAGGAAAAAAATATTTCTAGGGAGCGAAATGTCAGCTGTTGCCGTGTAATGCTGTATAACAACCATAACCTCTCAGTGGTATATGACAATAAGCATTTATTTCTCACTTATGAGTTTGTGGGTTGACCAGACTTCAACTAATCTTGGTTGGGCTGGGCTCCAAGCTGTGTGTTTGGTTTGCTTTCTGCATCTATCATCCTTGATCAGCAGCTACCTGATAGATGTTCTTCTCATGGTGATGACAAGTACAAGAGAGCAAGCCCAGCTGTGCAAGCTCAATTCAATTCTTTCCTCACATCAAATTCACTAAAATTTCAAGGTACAAACATGACCAAGATCAGCATCATGGACGATTGGAGAGCAAGTAGATATTCGCTAACAGTGTTCTAATCACCACCAAATGAAGGGAAAATATAACACACCCACGGTCTCTATTCCTTTATTTCAAAAGCTTTCAGAGTGTGTGTGGATGTAGTTTTCCTGGGGTGTTTTTGTTTGTTGGGTTGGTTGGTTGGTTGGTTTTGGTTTTGCTGGGTGGTTTGAGACTTAAAAGAAATTTGATTTGAGAGTTTGAGACGTTGAAGATGAAAATGTCTGGGGAGAATAAAGGGAAATTGCTATAAACTAAAGAAAAACAGATGTAAGCTATTCATTTTTCTCGCCTACATGCAAACAACCGACGTCTCCCTCACCCTCTCCCTCTCTCTCTTTTTTTGAGACAGCTACTGTTACATTTTGGGGGGAAAAGAGAGAATAATTATTTTTTAGAGAAAATTCTACATAATCAAGTGCTATAGATCTTCTTTGTATCCAGAATGCATCTTTCATGGAACTCATTACAACATAGTTTATTTTAACTGATTTTAAGAGTAAAGGAATCAGAAATCAACTTTATAGGAATTTCACACCTCCTTTGCTTTTTACATTTTAGAAATTTAAAGAGAAGTTAAATATAGATGTAATTGAAGACTGTGAAGAAAAACAACTTGTCACAATTTTGGTAAGTGTTTTACTTCTATCCTTAATGCCTTTTAAATAAAATATAGTAGGACACTTGTTCTCATTTTTCAAGTTAGTGTTGAGTTTCCTCTTCTCTGGCACCTTTCAAAGCTAAAAAGGAAAGAGATTTCTTCTACAGAGTGATCTTCTGGGTCCTTGCTTTTCTTTCTCTTTGTCCCCTACAGTACAATCCACAAAGATAATTTAGAATCATAGTTAAACTAGATTACTGCATAAGGGAATGCGGGCACAGACTCTAGGGGTAGCATGGCCTGGTTTATTTTAATAGCTCTGGATTACAGTATGGCCACCCTGGAAGACATGGCAGAATTACAATAGAATGTAGATAGACCCTTAGAGGCACCATTATCATCTGCCATTGCTAGCTTCTCTTCTGGACCCTGGAGGAATTCAGTTCTTTCCTATTGTTGCCATTGGGTCACCCCTATTATATCTAGTTGAAATAACTTCTCTTCCAGTCATGAAGCCTGTATTTTGTTGTGTCTACTGTTTAAACCCACCCAAACACATGTTCTACAATCAACTGTTAAACCCATCCAGTAACTTTTTAATTTCAGAGATTAGCTTTTTCAGTTCTAGAATGTATATTTAATTCTTTTTTTAAAGATTCCAACTCTGTGCTGAAACTTTCCATCATTTAATCTACTTTATCTCTCTATCTTCTTAAATTTATTCACCATAGTGATTTTGAATTCTCCATCTAGATACCTGAATCACCTATATGTCTGGTTCTACTGTCTGTTTTTACTCTTGGGTTTTAGTCATTTGATCATTTTAAAGCATACTTCATAGTTTTTAAATTGAAAACCAGACACTGTGGATTAAGACTTGTAGGGGCTCTGGGAGATACTATCTTTCTGTTCAAAGGGTTAGATTTTCTTCTGGCAGGCGAAGGAGTTGGTTTTAGATTTTGTTAGGGGTGGTCTATTTCAGTTTTGCTCTTGCTACTAGGGTAGAGCCCTTATTTCTAGAGCGTGGCCCTTCTGGGATCCCAATTAAGAACCTGGGATTACCAAGGCCCCTAGACCTTCAATTTCAGAGGCTTGAATACAGTCTACTTGAAATTGAAATAACATCACACTTATTTCCCTCCCTAACTACCTCATCCTGTTTTCCACTGCCCCTATCCAATCCACGACATGTGTTCTTCTTTCTGAACTAAGATGTACTGAATATCTCACCTTCCGCATTCCCATTTTTATGGGCTCTATCCTCCCGTCCTGGCCCTTGGCTGTACCACCACAGAGCCAGTGGCCTGTGACCCCTTTTTCAGGGATCTGCTCCCACCTTTATATTTTCATGTCACTTGAGGCTCTTCCTCCTTCTCTCACTCTCTTTGGCTTTACCTCTGAGCACTTTCCTCTCACACTTGGTCCAGAAGATGACTCCTCCTCCTCATTTACCCCCAACAAAACTTATCTTCTTGTAAAACAAAGCTTTAATTGACATCCATGACATGTTGGAAATTTTCTAGTTCTCTATTTAGAGGAGGAAGGGTCTTATGATGGAGAAGCAATAAAATGGGCAAAGAACCAGTAGCTTTACAATAAAATGGCCTATTTTGAACGTAAAATGTGCTCTAACCTCATCCCAAATCATTGCCGCATAAAACTTAACTCAAGAAACAAACATATTTCAGAGGGGTTCTCCGAAACTATTGGCATAATTTCCAAGCTACATAAATATTTATGCATCTCCACTTACCATGATTTTCTGCAGGGATGCATTTTAACTCTCAGTTCAGGGAAGGTGTGGTCCCTTTTATAGGTATAACAGCAGGTGCATGTTGCTGGGCTGGGAAGCACTGAGGTAGCAGTGCAGTGACTCGGGCAAAGGAAGTGGGGAAAGTCGTCCTCCCATCTTCCCCTCTGCTTCCCAGGACATTTCAGTTCACTCGCACATGCCCTGCAACTCATGTTTACCAGACCATGGGAGATGAGGAGAGGGCGTCCCAGAGAAGTACCGCATTCACTCCTCCTTCATTCAGTATTTTTTTTCATTCATTCAGTAATTACTGAGATGTCCTATGATACAAGGAACTGTTAAGTCTCGAGGGCAAAAGATAGCGTGGTCTGGTTTTTACCTGGTTCAAGAAGCCCCCTGTTTATTAGGGAGACAAAAAATACAAGCAGTGACACTGCCTTGAATGAATGGGTTCACAGGGCTTGAGCACCAAGGGCCCTGGGGAGGCTAAGGGCCTGATTCCGCTCACAGAAGACGATAGAATGCGGGATGAGGCCATGGCATGGAGGCCTGCAGGGAAAGCAGGAATTGGCTGGGCAGAGATTGACAGTGGGGGCTTGGAGATGGCTGGAGATGGGAAGGGGAAGCAGGACAGTGCAGACCAGGGCATGGGGACACAGGAGACCGAAGACAGCTGGGTATGGCCGGAGCCCCAGTGAGCGGAAGAGGGGAGCAGCCCGTGAGGCCTGGCAGGGTGGTGGGACGAGACCATGGCAGCCTGGCACACTGGGACCTGCGAAGGGACCTGATCAGATACCCAGGGGCTTCTTCCCGGAGCAGAGGGAGTGAGCCAGCCGGGATGCAGCAGGTGGGTGGCGCCATGTTATGGCACGTGGGGTGGCAGCAGCCCCCTCCTCTCATTCCACCTCAGCTGTGGGTTTCTTCAAAGAGGGGAAGACCAGCCTTTGGGGCCAGAGTTCCTACTTATCAGACGAATCAAAAGCCTTTATTTCTATCAACCTCTCTGTATCACTGCTGTATGACTGCTGTTTTTCAAAACCTGTGATTTCCATATTGTAGTATTGTTTTATCGGTTCACCTTTTCAACTGTAAATGGGGCCTGGGAGTCATAATTCTGAGAACTTCTTACTTTGTTTCCTGCTGAAATGCACATTTACGCTTTAGTGTGACTGACCCGATAATGCGTTAAAAAGCATTTTCACGTTTGATCGTTATATAATACTCTGAGAACAGCAGGGCTGAGGCGACCTCCAACAGGGAGGTTCTGGGCATTGGGCACCCCCCACCGTACCCTGTAATTATTTTCTTAGTCTGATTTTTTAAAAGATGTGCTTATTTTTTGCCTCTCTCCACGAGAATGTGTGTTTCAGGGGCAGTGACAATGTCTGCTTTCTTCATTGCTTTATCCATAATGCCTACAACACAGATAGGAACCAATAAATGTTTGTTGAATGAATAAAAATGAACGCAGAAAAAGAGCCCCTTTGGGCAAGGGATCTGGGAGGGTCTGGAGAGAGAGAAAGTGATGAGAAGGCTTTGGCAGAGGACACACGAGGTCCTATGAGAAAGGAGTTTTGTGAAGTGTTACTAGGGGCCATGAGTTGAATCCCCTCTAATTTTCTCTGACACACGCAAATAAAATTGGCACTGCTTTTTCATTAAAACAACAAAGACAAAAATGTTACTCTTGTCATTCCCATTTCACAGATGAGAACATTGATGTATTGGGTAGCATCTTACGGAAAAACCCAAACGAACCTTTTGGCCAACCCAATAGCTAATACCAACCCAGAACTGAATATTAGTCTCCTGGCTCCAAACCATAGCGTTGTAGGAGAGAGATCTCTGCCTAAAGTGACAGTGTGAGAGTGGCCTTGATGACAAGGGGGCGCAGGAGGACCAGGAAGTTCCCTGAAGAGAAGGGCAAGGGTTTGAGGGGCCAGCCCAGACCCGGGGGTTAGGGGAACAGAAACCATAATTGTACTTAAAAGAGCCATATACCATTTGGTGTTGACATTTGTACAAATAGAGCATGAATCATCCTCTGGGAAACCTTGAACTTACTGAGGGACGTGATCTTAGCACAGTATTAAGGATTTATAATGGGCTCAGTAAACACCCACTGAACTGAATTTTGCTCCTGCACGTCCATCTGCTGGACCCACACAGCCCTCGCCTGCTTCTCTCCTCCCGTGGGACTGTCTCTGACCTGCCTTCTACCAGATCAGCTGAATACACAGCCCTCCAGAGTCTCTCCTCCTTCAGTTCCCCCAGGCTGCCTGCAATTTCTCCCAGCCCTGGCACTGACTCTGTGCTCTGGGAATGTTCTAAGCTTTCACCTTTCACTGGTCTGTATTTTATAACCATTGTAGTAAGTTAAGTTCCTTAAGGCCAAGATCCATATTTTTATCTCCCAAGCCATGTCAATATTCATGGGACTAATTCACTGTTTTTTCACCTAGTCCTAAATCCTGACAGGGGGGCGGGTTAAATGAGACGTCTGCAAGTGTACCAGTACACTGCGGGGCATTCATTCATTCATTCACTCAACAAACATTTACCGAGCACCTCCGTGGGACAGGCCCTACAGGTTCTGAGATACCACAGCAAACAAAACAGACCAGATCCCATCCTTATGGAGCCCACAGACGAGCAGGAAAGCATCACTGAACAGGTAAAGAGAATACGATAGAATTGAATTAAGCCATCGTTTACTGTTCACTGAATATTTCTGGAATGGAAAAAAGAGAAGTTGAGTATTGAAAATGGGTTAGGCTGCTGCAAGTAAACATTTTATCTTGCATCAAAGAAAGAAAATAGCCACTGGGGTCTGATTTAGAATTGAATGCCATCACTTAGAAAGCTTCTTAGTGTAGCTGAGCCTCAGTTTCGCCATCTGGAAACTGAGGATCATTGTGTAGGTTTGTTGTGAGCATAATAAGGCATAACCCAGCACTGGGCAGGTAGAGGCTCAGTGAATTGCATGTGGCATCCTTTTATTGTAATTTTGTTTTATGTCCAGTGTCGGGTATATGAGACTAAATGGAAAAAAATGAATGTAATCTGGAACACTTGGTCCTTGTTTCAACAGAAAGAGGACCTACCAGACCCACAGGCCGTAGACCTGTATGAATTCCGCTTCAGCGACTTCCCCATCACAGAGCACGAACTGATTAAGTGCGGACTTCGGCTGTTTTCTGAAATAAATGTGGTGGAGAAATTCCAAGTACCTGTAGAGGTCAGATGGTATTTAATTTAAAATGCTGTGATTCCGTGGCTGTACTCCACTAAAATTTCCTGTGGTTCAAAAGATTCCCTGCAGTGTGGATTTTAAATTATCATTAACTTCGTCAATATGTCCACTTAAACCCTGTAAACAAGGCCAACCTATCTTTTCAGATAAGGTTGTCACAGACCTTCTTACCTTTAGAATTCTACTCCAAAGTCTGAGTGGTGTTGTCTTCTTTGGTGGCAGGTTCTCACCAGATGGATGTACACGGTGAGGAAGGGGTACCGTGCCGTCACTTACCACAACTGGCGATACGGGTTCAATGTGGGGCAGACGATGTTCACTTTGCTGATGGTAGGTACAGAGCCCGTGAATCATCATAAACCTGTGCATCTCCCTCCTGAGTGTGGTGAGAAATGGATACAGTCCATCACTTTAGATCAGTAATTTTGGAATTCATGGATACAGTCCCATAAACCCCCAACCCCCCTGGAGATAATGCCAGGGTACGTGGGTATCCCTGGGCATTTGGCTGAATTATCACTCTGACACTCATGTCCTTATATCCATAAAGGAAAATTCAGTTACCTGCTGGGTTTGTAACTGCCCAGAATGAGCTACAGTCCTCAAGAAATAAAGCCAGCTTGCTCTAAAAACACAGCAGACCCCCTTCTCCATTGCAGGCTGGCCTCACTGCACATGCTGCAGAGGTGCATTAATCCAAGTAAATATATATGTCTATTTTTTTAGACAGGAAGACTGAAGAAATACTACACGGATCTTGAAGCCTTTGCCATGCTTGCTGCTGCCTTGTGCCATGACATTGACCACAGAGGCACCAATAATTTGTATCAGATGAAGTAAGTGAACACATGCGGCCACGTCAATGTGTTCTGGTGCCCCCGCCTTATTTGTAAACGCCTTCACTCCTTTTTTCAACTTTGTTTCATCAAAGTATTGAATTCATACATTAAAGAGCATTGATCTTTGGCTTACACCTGTACACACCTGGGTAGCACCCCACCAGCTCAAGCTAGAGAACATTTCTTCCCGGGCTAACTACCTCTCACA
Source organism: Balaenoptera physalus (assembly GCF_965194825.1). Classification (NCBI taxonomy): domain Eukaryota; kingdom Metazoa; phylum Chordata; class Mammalia; order Artiodactyla; family Balaenopteridae; genus Balaenoptera; species Balaenoptera physalus. The sequence continues at coordinate 56,378,354 of NC_138893.1, read as the reverse complement.
TCCCTGGTCCTTATACTTCCACCAACTGACCTTCAGCTGACCTTGCATCTTAACAACATCACCATCTTCCTCTCTTGCCCAAGAAAGGAAGTGCAATTGTAAGGGTACAGTCCCTCAGCTCAGACAGATTTGGATTTATTGGGTTCACAAGTTATTTAAACTTTCTAAGCTTCGAGTTCCTCATTGGGAAATTAAGAATTATAGTAACGGTACCTAACACTTAATTAAGGTCATTGTAAAGATTAAATGAGACTATGCATATAAGGCACTTAGCTCATGGTTGGCTCTTGGCAGTTAATAATTATTAAGTAGTATTATTATTACTGTTATTGTGTCATTGGCACTTTTCAAAATTCATCAGCAATGCCATAGCCAGCCTAACTCCTTGATAGTGACACTTAAGAAGCTCTATCTGCCTTGGCCACACTGTATCTTCATCTGTGACACATGACCTACCCCTCTCCAGAGGTACCAGAGGGAGTGAGACAATTTAGAGAGAATGAGCTTTGGAGTCTGGTTTTATGGGATCCAGATACTTCCTGGTTGAGGGATCTTGGGCAAATCATTTAATCTATTTGAGATTCTGTTTCTTAACTGTAAAATGGGTATAATATCGACCTCTTAAAGACTGCTGTGAGAATCACATGAAATTGTATATGTGAAACAGTAGATGCTGAAGAAATTTACTCAGTGAATGAAATGCACCTTGTGAACAGTGACTTTTCACCTTCAGCAACTCTACCAATCAGGCTTTGCCTTGAAAAGGGAATCTCCACTCTGGGTTCCGGGTAAGCAACGTCTTCGTCTTGAGAGTTCCAGCCCTTTACTTTTTTTTTTTTTAACCTTTTATTTTATATTGGAGTATAGTTGATTAATAATGTTGTGATAGTTTCAGGTGTACAGCAAAGTGGTTCAGTTATACATATAAATGTATCGATTCTTCCCTGTGTCCCGCTGTAGTGGAAGCGTGGAATCCTAACCACTGCACCACCAGGGAAGTCCCAGTTATGCGTTTTAAATATAGCAGTGTGTACATGTCAATCCCAAACTCCCTAACTATCCCTTCCCCTCACCCTTGCCCCCTGGTAACCATAAGTTCATTCTCTAAGTCTGTGAGTCTGTTTCTGTTTTGTAAATAAGTTTATTCGTATCATTTCTTTTTTGATTCTGCATATAAGCGATATCATACGATATTCTTTTTCTCCGTCTGACTGACTTCACTCAGTATAACAATCTCTAAGTCCACCCTGCTGCTGCAAATGGCATTATTTCATTCTTTTTAATGGCTGAGTAGTATTCCACTGTATATATGTACCACACCGAGCACTTCTTGTGTGCTGGAGATCAGGCTGAGAACTTGATACCCATGGCCTCTTTTAATCCTCACAGCCCTCCCATGTGGGAGGTACTATTATCCGCCTCTAAGCAGTCAAATCTAACTTGCCTTAGATTAAAAGAAGTAGCCAAATTGGATGTGGCATCTTGTCTCCAGGATTGCAGAAAGGATGAGGCCACATCCCAGGCTGCTGCTTTGGCCTGGCTTTGGGAGTCTACGTGGGTCCTTCTGTTCATCAGCGATGGGCGTGCTGACCTTCTTGCATTTCTCTCTGTGGACTGGACAGCAAGAACATGTGGTGGTGGAAGGACTGGGACCTGTGTGAGGGGTTCCTGACCGCAGGCACCTTAGCACAGGTGTAATGGTTCTGGCAGCTCCGCTAAGCTGCTGTGATCAAGTGTCTTTTTGCACCCTGTCCTCCATAATGATTCTTGATGAATCTCCTTATGTGCCCTTACTGTGCTGGGGGAATTGCTCAGGAGTCCACAAAGATCTGGAGACATTACACTGGTAAATACAGTTAGCAGAAGATTGAATAAGACTGAATTATTATTCTCATGTTGATGGTACCGATCAGGCTACTGTGCAGTGTAAGCTGAAGCTGTTGGGACACAGCTTCCTGGCTTGACCTTGTGCCCTTGGTCTGATTTCTTGTCTCCAAAATGTCTAACCCTCTGGGTTCTGGTTTTCATCCTTATCTCCCAGCTTTAGACTATGCCGCCCTCTGGCAATGCCCTAGAAAACTTGCCATTTTCAAATTTTTATTATTCCCTTGAGTTCTTTTGTTCTCTTTGTTCACTTTTCTGGCCATTTTGTTTTCTGCTTCATTCTTTTATAGGTTCATAGATTTCTTTGTTCCTTTCATCCCCCTTTTCTTGGTTAGTTTTTCAGTTCTCTCATCTTTCAGTCTCCTTTACTCACCTCTGTTTTGTGTCTGAAGAGATGTGGTTATCAGCAAAAAATCTGAGGAATTTTAGCATTTATCTCATCCTCCCCCACCCCACATTCAACGCAGGCCTCTTCCCTACTGTATTTCTTCCCGAGTCTCTAGTCTACATTCCGTTATTTTTTATAATGGCTCACAAGGCAGACTCTTATATTTTTGGATGATTCTAATGGCTGAATGTCCTTCATGACATCAAATTGAAATTGGTCTCCTTATAACTTCTGTTGGTCCTAGTTCAAGTCTCTGAAGCTGTTAGAATATGTATCATTTCTCATCCACAGGCTATTCCTTCATATATTAAAGAGAATTATTATTTCCCCCTCCTCTTTTCCTGGTTGAATATACCTGGTTGAAGTTTTGTTTTAATCATTTCTCATATAATATTTTCTATACATATAATTTTATCTGTTATTCTTCTCTGAACCCACTCCAGTGTTTTTATGTCATTCCTTAAATGTGGGTCTTGGGGTTTGACATAATAATCCAAACATGATCTGAAATACTTTATATTTAATCCTAATTAAATTTCATCTTCTTTTTTTTTTTTTTGCATTTTTTTAATTATTATTTTTAATCAGTCATCAATTTTATACACATCAGTGTATACATGTCAATCCCAATTGCCCAATTCAGCACACCACCATCCCCACCCCACCACGGTTTTCCCCCCTTGGTGTCCATACGTTTATTCTCTACATCTGTGTCTCAACTTCTGCCCTGCAAACTGGTTCATCTGTACCATTTTTCTAGGTTCCACATACATGCGTTAATATACGATATTTGTTTTTCTCTTTCTGACTTACTTCACTCTGTATGACAGTCTCTAGATCCATCCACGTCTCAACAAATGACTCAATTTCATTCCTTTTTATGGCTGAGTAATATTCCATTGTATATATGTACCACCTCTTCTTTATCCATTCGTCTGTCGATGGGCATTTAGGTTGCTTCCATGACCTGGCTATTGTAAATAGTGCTGCAGTGAACATTGGGGTGCATGTGTCTTTTTGAATTACGGTTTTCTCTGGGTATATGCCCAGTAGTGGGATTGCTGGATCATATGGTAATTCTATTTTTAGTTTTTTGAGGAACCTCCATATTGTTCTCCATAGTGGCTGTATCAATTTACATTCCCACCAACATCTTCTTAATTTGGTTCTTTTTTTTAAATTGAAGTTTAGTTGATTTACAACGTTGTGTTAGTTTCTGGTGTACAGCAAAGTGATTCAGTTTTATATATATACATATATATATGTATATATATAATCTATCTTTTTCAGATTCCTTTCCATTAAAGGTTATTATAAGATATTGAATATAGTTCCCTGTGCTATACAGTAGGTCCTTGATGTTTATCTGTTTTATATATGGTGGTGTGTGTGTGTTAATCCCAAACTCCTAGTTTATCCCTCCCTCCCTCTTTCCCCTTTGGTAACCTATGTTTGTTTTCTATGTCTGTGAGTCTATTTCTGTTTTGTAAATAAGTTCATTTGTATGATTTTTTGAGATTCCAAATATAAGTGATATCATATAATATTTGTCTTTCTCTGTCTGACTTCACTTAATAGGATAATCTCTAGGTCCATCCATGTTGCTGCAAATAGCATTATTTCATTCTTTTATATGGCTGAGTAATAGTCCACCATATATATATATCTATATCTATATCTATATATATATATCTCCCACATTTTCTGTATGGTATATATACCATGTATATATATACACCACATCTTCTGTATCCGTTCATCTGTCGATGGACATTTCGTTTGCTTCCTTGTCCTGGCTATTGTAAATAGTGCTGCTGTGAACATTGGGGTGCATGTATCTTTCTGAATTAGAGTTTTCGTCTTTTCCTGATATATGCCCAGGAGTGGTATTGCTGAATCACATAGTAACTCTATTTTTAGTTTTATAAGGAACCTCCATACTGTTTTCCATAGTGACTGCACCAACTTACATTCCCACCAACACTGTAGGAGGGTTTGCTTTTCTCCACACCCTCTCCAGCATTTATTATTTGTAGATTTTTAAAATGATGGCCATTCTGACTGGTGTGAGGTGATACCTCATTGTAGTTTTGATTTGCATTTCTCTAGTAATTAGCAATGTTGAGCATCTTTTCATGTGCCTGTTGGCCATCTGTATGTCTTCTTTGGAGAGATGTCTATTTAGGTCTTCTGCCCATTTTTTGATTGGGTCGTTAGTTTGTTTTTTTATATTGAGCTGTATGAGCTGTTTGTATATTTTGGAAATTAATCGCTTGGCGGTCACATTGTTTGCAAATATTTTCTCCCATTCCGTAGGTTGTCTTTTCATTTCACTTATGGTTTCCTTTGCTGTGTTAATCTGATTCTTTATTCCACTCTTAATTGAAATTGCCTTTTAAAGCAGTCTGTCAGCCAATGGATTAGTTATTTTTTCCAGCTTTTTTATCATCTGAAAATTAGATAGTCATGATTTCCATCAATATTCATTCAAGTCACTGATAAAACTGTGCATCAGGACAAAACCAGGGCAGAGTTCTGAGACTTGGGGCTAGAACCTATCCCTGGGGAAGACAGTTAATTAAACAGCACTCACTGGGTGGTGCTGTTCAGTATTTGTCCACACTCAATATTCCAACTCATACAGAACATATCTTGAAGCTTCTTCTCAGTTGTCTTGCTGAAATCCAGACACACACGGTTTCTGGCCTTCCTCTCTCACAAACCATATCACAAAAGTGTTCATAACATCAATTCAGCATCATTTTCTCTTTCTAAACCTTCTCTGGAATTTCCTAGTAATTATTCTGTAAGTGCTTACAAACTGTGAAGCAGTTTAAACTGTTTCATAGATTAACATCAATCTCCCTGTTCTGTCATCTACAGATTATACCATTTTCTACTTCTTAAATTTTAGGTTAAAATTTACTTGTATCCAGTCTTCAATCATCTTTACCACTGCAAAATTTCCCAGAATATACTGACAATAGTCGCCCACACCCACCCCACATCTTCAGATTCCTTCAGGAAGTTGGGATGTTACTCAACTGGGTTAACAGATGTGTGTGTGTGTAAAATAATTTTTTCTTTTTTTTTTTTACTAAACCATTTGTGAGATAGTTGCAGGCCTCATGCATGACATTTCACCCGAAAATATTTCAGCACATATTTCCTGAGAACGTGGAGGACATTTGTTTATATAAATACAATATAATGATCGCTCTCAAGAAATTTAACATTGGTAGAATACTGTTATCTAATATAGAATGTTTATTCCAATTTTCCCAATAATGTCCTTTATAACTATCTTTTCTTCTCTGTTTTGGGTCCAATCAAGGCTCACACATTGCATTTAGTCATCAAATATCTTGAATCTCCTTTAATCTAGAATTGTTCCTTAACTTTTTTGGATCTTTCAGAATGTTGACATTTTTTAAGAGTCTAGACCAGTTGTTTTGCATAATATCCCTCAATTTGGATTTGTCCAGTTGTTTTCTGATTACTGGATTCAGGGTAAACATTTTTGGTGGGAATTCTACGTAGGTGATGTTGTGTCCTTCTCAGTGCATTGCATCAGGAGGCTCATGATATCAATTTGTTCCATTAACTATAAGGTTAAGTTAAACTATTTATGAGTAATATTCAGCAGATCTCTTTATGCAAAAGTACATTTTCTCCTTTGTATTAATACGTAATCCGTGAGGTGTTATTTTGAGACTGGTTGAATATCTAGCTCCCCAGTAGCCTTTCTTGAGTAATGTTTTTAAACCTAAAGGAACTAAGATACTACTCATTTCTAACTGAAATTGAGCTTTTTTTATTTGTTTAAATCTCCAGTGCTGACACAGTGTAGGTATTTGAATATGTATTAAAATTATGATCAATTATAGTGTGGATCGGACATAGTCTGATTGTTCCCTAACTAGAATACTTGGTTTACCAGACCTGTTAGTGACCTGTTAATGACTCCTCTCCTCCCTAAAGTTCTGTTCTTTCTGAAATTAAATGAAACTCTACTAAGACTGCCACCCATATTTCTGATTTCTCCCTTCCTTAAAATTATTTATTCCATATTTCTATAACAAAGTCTTCATATTATCTATTAGACCTTTCACCTCAGCTTCTCTCCATCTTTTCTTTTCACCTTTTTATTTTCTTTTTAAAAAAAATTTTTATTTTATATTGGAGTATAGGTGATTTACAATGTTGTGTTAGTTTCAGGTGTACAGCAAAGTGATTCAGTTACACATATACATGTATCTGTTCTTTTTCAAGTTTTTTTCCCATTTAGGTTATTATGGAATATTGAACAGAGTTCCCTGTGCACACCTTTTTATTTTCAAGGTTGCTTCCCCTTCCTTGAACAGGAAGAATTATAGAAAGACAGGGTACCAAAGACCCCACTTTACATAAAACTGTGACCTCACCACTAACAAATGGGAAAGTTAAATTTATGTCACTGTCTTAGAGGAGAAAAGAAATGTTACTTTATCATCATTTTCATTTTGGTTCCTGGAAATTCTTAATATACACTTCCTGTGCAAATAAACTATGGGCTTCAACAAGTTTGCTACATGTTCTATAAGTCATAGTCACCTCCATAAGCTCCAGGGAAGTTAACAATTTTAGATGCAGGGAGTGAACCAAACTTCGTAGTTTAAACAAGTCAATCATTTTATGCATTTAACAAATTAGGTTTTTTTTTTTTTTGAAAGGATTTTTTAAAAAGAGCATATTCTCCTGTTCTAAATCTAAAAATTCTTTTCCAATATGTTACTTCCAACTGTTTCACAGGCATTAGGGGAGAGGGAAGAAATGAAAAAAAATCCTCAGATTGTAAAGATTCTGTATCATGTAACCTTATGTGTAATGTTTAAATAGCTAAAATTATTCTTTTCCTCCTAGATCCACATCTCCATCAGCAAGGCTTCATGGAGCGTCCGTCTTGGAGAGGCACCGCCTGGAGTACAGTAAGACTCTCCTGCAGGATGAGGTACGTGGGTCTCTCTCTCTCTCTCTCTCTCTAGGGCAGCTCACAAGCTCTGGATCAAAGCACTAAGCCACAGAAAACGCTTAGAAAGAGGACGGCCTTGAGTTCTGGCGGTTGACAGTATATACCCTTATTGAAGTCAATTGATAGAAATTGCTATATTGCAATAGTTTTTTTTTTCTTTTTTTAAAAAATTAATTAATTAATTAATTTATGGCTGTGTTGGGTCTTTGTTTCTGTGCGAGGGCTTTCTCTAGTTGCGGCAAGCGGGGGCCACTCTTCATTGCGGCGCGCGGGCCTCTCATTACCGCGGCCTCTCTTGTTGCGGAGCACAGGCTCCAGACGCGCAGGCTCGGTAACTGTGGCTCACGGGCCTAGTTGCTCCGCGGCATGTGGGATCTTCCCAGACCAGGGCTCGAACCCGTGTCCCCTGCATTGGCAGGCAGATTCTCAACCACTGTGCCACCAGGGAAGCCCCTGCAATAGTTTTTGCACAGCCAAGTTGGAAGTAGCTGAGATAGAGGAGAAAAGAGCCATGGAAAGTCACAGAATCTCTGTGGGTTTGTGAAGAAAGAAGAAAAAGCTTAAGGTGGATGTGAGAGGGCTCTGTGCACCCTGGGTATGTATGAATGTAAAGAGAAAAGGAGGCTATGCAGCCACCTGCTTTTCTGGTTCATGTGGCATGTCCTGTAAGGCACTGTCTGTATCTTTGAGAAAGTCAAGCTTTGGTAGCTGGGGGGCAGGCGTGAAATCAGACTATACGACAGATCGGACAACTGCCATCAGAGGCACTGAGTGAATCTCCCCAGAGTTCCAGAGGGAGGTGTCACAATCAGGAGTGGGCAGGTCACAGGGGAGAAGAGGGGCGGGATCAGGAAGCTTTTCACAGGAAGTGGCTTAAGCTTGGTCTTGAATTCACTTTGATTTACACAACATCATGTACTACTAACCTTCTGTAGAAGGCAGTCATTATTCTTTTTACTGATTTTATTTGGGGGGTATATAGGCTTGTGAGAAAGGTGGTGAATATAATCTAGTTATACTTTAAAAAGAAATATCTTGAGAAAATTCTAACCCAGAATGAATCATTATTAGATGGAAGGGAATACTGTTTTGTCTCGACAGAGAAACTGTCTAGAATCATATGAGTTCGTTAGGATAAATAAGCCCTCAGGAGAGTGGAGCTTTTTTCAGTTTCGATAATAATCTTTTTTTAGGCTCAGGGGACGGGGGTATATGGAAATATGTCCAAGTTTAGAAAGATAACACTACATTCTTCTATATAATCAAAAGCCAAGTGGGAAAACTTGTAAGACAGGGCAACCAGCAGAAAAGTGGAAAAACAAAACAAACAAACACATGATTTAAATGTTTTTAACAGCCTGTGATTGCAGGCTGCATCCAGACAGGGGGACACAGACCATCTGTGTCAGAATGATCGATTTCACAGGGCGGAGGTGGGCAGGCTTTTAAAAACACATCCTGGGCTTCATCTCGTGCTTACCAGGCTCCCTGGGGATTGGACCCAGGAATCTGCATTTTTAATAAGAATTTTCATAATTCTCATGTGTAGCCAGGACCTGTCCCTGCAGTAGTATCATAAAAAGGATGATAATATCTGTCCTATGAGAATTAGAAAGAATAGAATTGAAAGTAGTTCAGGAAGATAAGAGTAAATTGTTATTATCCAATTTGTTATGAGTCTTTGTTTTACTGGTTGGGACAGTCTTGTATTTTTGAGTAAGAATTTTCCATTCATCCCACTGATGACATATACCACAGGCAGGTAGTATCAAAAATAATTTATTTAATTTTACGTTTACCTACTAAAACAAAATATATTTTAAAACCTTTACAGCCAAATGTTTAAGTGCTTAACTTTGGAAGGCTCCTAGTAGCTCATATGTTTTTCCTTTCTGGGATTTGAGAGTTATAATAGAGTTGTTGTTTTCCATCTTAATTTTTTAAATGTTATTTACTCTGCAGTCTGAACTGGTTTTGATGGCTATATAAAGGCTTATTATTCTTTCTAAAAAGGAATATTGCATCTTAGTAATCCGTACCGCCTTGGCGAGGACCTGTCTACAGTGCTATTCGACCTGCTAATTGCAGACTTTTAAGGGTTGTAAATAGAGTCGCTAGGCAATAAATGCAATCACAGAGCATTTTATGAGCAGGCAAATTGAATGCTGAAAAAAATGAAATTTTAACCATCAGATGTTCTTTTTTGAGACAATACAGTTGTCTCAGTACATTTTTTTTGAGAGACAATAGTTCTTTTATTTATTTGTTGTATAAAGAAAATGTTTACACTTAAAACTAATTTTTTTATATAAGGGAAATCCTTATGATTTTATCTAGCAATTTTGTCATATTGTGGACGTTACTCATTTTGTTTTGTATATTATCAGGCTTTGAACTAAAATATCTTTATGTCCCAGTAGAGTTGGATTCCCTGCTTTGAGGACAGAACCATCTGTATTCTAAACTAGTCAGAAATCCACCCTTTAACCTAATGAATAGGTGGAAAAGTCGTTAGCCAAATTTGTCAGAATAGAAACTTTAATACTACAGTGTACTGTCGGAGTGACAAAATGCATTGCTCAGCATAAATAACAACACTTTTATTATTCAAAACACTTCTTCACGAACTTTATTTATGCTTTTTCACATTGACCTTGTATTATACAAAGAAGGAATGAAGAAGAAATTAAATATCTTGTGTATGGTCACCAGCAAACCACAAACATGTTGGCAATCTTCTCTTATGGGTGTCGCATGTACCACATTGAAGACTAGAACTCATCTCCCCTGAGTGCCCTCATCAGGATGAATTGGAGCCATTTCTATTTTGGTGTGCTATGCAGAACTTATATTTTATTGCTATTTTCATGGCACTAGGAGAACAAAAATGGCCTGTTATTGGTAGAGGGGGAGCAAAGTTAGACGCTTTCTGTGGGCACGTGAAACCAGCTAAGCAGATGGGGGCCCAGCTGGAGTGGGGCTGGGACAGAGGCCTCCTCTCTTGTTCTGTGCACCTGTCTCTACATCACGTGTCCCGCACAATTCCCCGGAAGAACACATGGAATATTATAGACTTATCTATATTTTAAATTAATGACAATAGTTGTTGTAAAAATTACACATGCCCACTATAAAAATTCAAGCAATAGGAAACATTCCAAAGATAAATATTAAAAAAATCACTTTAAATCCTATCACTCAGAAATAGACATTTCATTAACATTTAATGAACTTCATTGTAGCCCTCTGTGACTATATAAAGGGAGAAGGATAGAAACAATTTTAGAAAAATGGGATCTTACTATCCAAGCTATTTTTTTGGTTAGAGTTTTTATTAAGTTTATTGAAGTGTAATGTATGTACAATAAGCGGCATCCCTTTAATGTGTTTTTCATAAAAATTCTATGGATTCTATTCATACACCTGGGAACTACCACACTCAAGATACAGACCACTTCTGTCATCCCAAAGGATTCCTCGTGCCCCCAGGCAGTCGATGCCTCTCTCTCCTCCCAGCCCGAAGCAACCAGTGAAATGTTTTTAGTCACTATACTTTAAATCTTCTAGATTTTTATATAAATGCAGTCATGCAATAATTACTCTTTTGTGCTGGATTCTTTCATACAGAATAATAATTTTGTGATTTGTTCGTGCTGAATGAATGAATCAGCAGTGATTCATTCCTTTTCATTGCTGAGTGGTAGTCCATTTATTTTCAATGAAAATTTTAATTTTACTTGAATTTAACAGAAGAAACTTTTTTTTTTTTAATGGAAAGAATTACAGAACTTAAGAGAACTGTGTTCTTATCACAAGAGATATTAGTTCTTTTTTTTTTTTTTTAATTTATTTTTATTTTATTTTTTATTTTATTTTATTTTTGGCTGTGTTGGGTCTTCATTGCTGCGCACTGGCTTTCTCTAGTTGCGGTGAGCGGGGGCTACTCTTTGTTACAGTGCGCAGGCCTCTCATTGTGGTGGCTTCTCTTATTGTGGAGCACGGGCTCTAGGGTGCGCGGGCTTCAGTAGTTGTGGCACGCGGGCTCAGTAGTTGTGGCTCGCGGGCTCTAGAGCGCAGTCTCAGTAGTTGTGGCGCACGGGCTTACTTGCTCCGCGGCATGTGGGATCTTCCTGGACCAGGGCTCGAACCCGTGTCCCCTGCGTTGGCAGGCGGATTCGTAACCACTGCGCCACCAGGGAAGGCCGAGATATTAGTTCTTAAAGAGAACCCTAAAATCAATAACCAGTGATTACGGGAAAGTGTGAAAAACTATAACAAGCATTTAGATGTTTGATTTTAGACCATACGTGTTAACTTTACATCATCCATGAACTCCCTGCTATGAAACATGAAACAATTATAGAATACTTATACTGCTTCCAGCATCTCCACCTCTGTTTTGTAAGGTATTTATTATCATTAAAAGTATTTTTTTTTACTGTTATCAGTAGTTATAAAATTCATTTTACTCTATAATTTCCACAATTGTCTATTTTTTTTAAACCCGAGCATTTATTGCATGACTAATGGCTGAAATCCCTAAGATGAACTGGATCTTACCCCAGTGGCTCTCTTGGGTTAGGTGTTGTTCCCCCCAGAATCCATGCCTGAATCTTCAGTATACAATCTGTAGGTGCTTCACTTGCCCGGCCCCAGTGGTGTTCTGTCCTCAGCCTAGGCACTCCAGGCACACTTCCTCTTCTGCCTGGTAGGGCAGCCACATGTGTCACAGGTGTGCTTCTGAAGGTGGGAGGCCTTAGAGCCACAGTGTGCGTCTCATTGTGATGCTTTCCAAATGATAGTGTTCCCTTTGTCATCTCTCTTCTGTGGCCAAGACCAAAGAGGCACAAGGGTTTATTCCTAATTCTACTTTTAAATGAGCCTGATACTTAACCACAGTCTTTCTACCATGGCTTGTCCATTCCTGTGTATTTTATTTTATCTTGATTAGCTCGATTTGTGTTATCTGATAGTTTCTCCCAGAGAGTCTAAGCTAAGTACATGCCTAAGAAGATCTGTTTGTTACATTTAGTTTTGTTTTTTTTTTTAATTTTTTTTTTAATTTTAATTAATTTATTTATTTATGGCTGTGTTGGATCTTCGTTTCCATGTGAGGGCTTTCTCCAGTTGCGGCAAGCGGGGGCCACTCTTCATCGCGGTGCGCGGGCCTCTCACTATCGTGGCCTCTCTTGTTGCGGAGCACAGGCTCCAGACGCGCAGGCTCAGCAATTGTGGCTCATGGGCCCATCTGCTCTGCGGCATGTTGGATCTTCCCAGACCAGGGCTCGAACCCGCGTCCCCTGCATTGGCAGGCAGACTCTCAACCACTGCGCCACCAGGGAAGCCCCTACATTTAGTTTTGAAAGTCAGTTTGGCAGAATATAAAGGTCTTGGGTCACACTTTGTTTTTCTCAGAAATTGTAGGACCTTGCTCCAATGTCTTTCGGCATTGAAGCATTGCCCTGAGAGGTATAAATGGCCAATCTGATTTTCTCCCTCTAATGTGACTTGAGTTTTCTGCATAGATACTCATGTGATTCTTTTTTGTTTGTGCGTTTGTTTGTTTTATACTGCAGGTTCTTATTAGTCATCAATTTCATACACATCAGTGTATACATGTCAATCCCAATCGCCCAATTCAGCACACCACCATCCCTACCCCACAGTGGCTTTCCCCCCCTTGGTGTCCACACGTTTGTTCTCTACATCTGTGTCTCAACTTCTGCCCTGCAAACTGGTTCATCTGTACCATTTTTCTAGGTTCCACATACATGTGTTAGTATACTATATTTGTTTTTCTCTTTCTGACTTACTTCACTCTGTATGACAGTCTTTAGAGCCATCCACGTCTCAAAAACTGACTCAATTTCGTTCCTTTTTATGGCTGAGTAATATTCCATTGTATATATGTACCACCTCTTCTTTATCCATTCGTCTGTCGATGGGCATTTAGGTTGCTTCCATGACCTGGCTATTGTAAATAGTGCTGCAGTGAACATTGGGGTGCATGTGTCTTTTTGAATTACGGTTTTCTCTGGGTATATGCCCAGTAGTGGGATTGCTGGATCATATGGTAATTCTATTTTTAGTTTTTTAAGGAACCTCCATACTGTTCTCCATAGTGGCTGTATCAATTTACATTCCCACCGACAGTGCAAGAGGGTTCCCTTTTCTCCACACCCTCTCCAGCATTTGTTGTTTGTAGATTTTCTGATGATGCCCATTCTAACTGGTGTGAGGTGATACCTCATTGTAGTTTTGATTTGCATTTCTCTGGTAATTAGTGATGTTGAGCAGCTTTTCATGTGCTTCTTGGCCATCTGTATGTCTTCTTTGGAGAAATGTCTATTTAGGTCTTCTGCCCATTTTTGGATTGGGTTGTTTGTTTCTTTAATATTGAGCTGCATGAGCAGTTTATATATTTTGGAGATTAATCCTTTGTCCGTTGATTCGTTTGCAAATATTGTCTCCCATTTTGAGGGTTGTCTTTTTGTCTTGTTTATGGTTTTCTTTGCTGTGCAAAAGCTTTTAAGTTTCATTAGGTCCCATTTGTTTATTTTTGTTTTTATTTCTATTACTCTAGGAGGTGGATCAAAAAAGATCTTGCTGTGATTTATGTCAAAGAGTGTTCTTCCAATGTTTTCCTCTAAGAGTTTTATAGTGTCCGGTCTTACATTTAGGTCTCGAATCCATTTTGAGTTTATTTTTGTGTATGGTGTTAGGGAGTGTTCTAATTTCATTCTTTTACATGTAGCTGTCCAGTTTTCCCAGCACCACTGGGAAGGGGCTTTCTTTTCTCCATTGTATATCTTTTCATATGATTCTTAATTTTTCATATTTTAGTAACTTTGTCTGAATGTCTGGGTATTGACCATTCTGCATCTATTTTTTCCTTGTCATGGGTTACACTTATGACCCATAGAATTCTTTTTTTTTTTTAATTTCAGGGAAGTTTTTTATTTTCATTGTTTCTTTGAACATTTTTCTAATACACTGGGAATACCAGTTATGTATATATTGAGTCTTCTTGCCATTTATTTCTATTATGTTTATATATATATTTAAAATATTTATTTATTTATGGCTGCATCAGGTCTTAGTTTCGGCACATGGGATCTTTCATTGCGGCGTGTGGGCTCTTAGTTGCATCGTGTGGCCTTCTAGTTGTGGCGCACAGGCTCAGTAGTTGTGGTGCGAGGGTTCAGTAGTTGTGGTGTGCAGGCTTAGTTGCCCCACGGCATGTGGGATCTTAGTTCCTCAACCAGGGATTGAACCCGCATCCCCTTCATAGGAAAGCGGATTCTTAACCACTGGACCACCAGGGAGGTGCCTGTATATTTTCATAGATTTATTCTTTTCCATTTTAATTTCCTCAAGACTGTGGACTATGTCCCTTGCTGCAGTTCAGTTGCTTATTCTACTTGAGTATAGCTTTCACGTGGATTTCATCAATTTTGCTTTTATGTTCAATTCCATTTTTTTCATTCTACTACTAGTTCTGCTAGTTCACTTTTAATTTTACTGTTGCCTTGCAGTCTCCTCTTTAAGTTCTTATGGTTTTGAAACTATGGATATTACTGGTGTGAATTTTTCATGTTCCACTGGGTATTTCCTTTGATATATTTTTCATTTGCTTTTTGTGTTCCTTTCTTCCGTTGTTATTTTCTTAGTTTGGTGTGTGTGTGTGTGTGTGTGTACACTACATTTATGTACTCAGTCAACTACTGAAAGACATTTATGTGATTTCTGATTCAGGGTTGTTACGTATGGTGTTCTGTGACTCTCTAGTACATGTCTTTTTGTGAATACACGTGTGCATTTCTGTTTGGTATGTACCTAGAAATAGAGTTGCTTGGCCAGAGGATGAGCATATGTTCAACTTTGGTGAATGCTGACAAGCAGTTTTCCAAAATGGTTGTACTAATATATGTTCTTACCAACGCTTCCAGTGGCTCACCATCGTCTCCAACACCTTGTACTTTCCGTCTTTCTCATTTTAGTCACTCTGATGGGAATGCAGTGACACTGCACTGAATTTGTGTCAAATTAAATAGCATTGATTAACATATGAACTACAGTTTATGTTTATTGACCTTTTGAAATTCTGTTTTGGGGTTGTTCTCAACTTGATTTGTAGGAATTCTTTATTCTGGTTTATATATCTTTTGTCAGAAATCTGTATTGCAAATATTTTCTCCCTTTCTGTGAATTGCCTTTTTACTCTTAATGTTGGATTTGGATGAATAGAAGTTCTTAATTTTAATGTAGTCCATTTGATCAATTTTTTTTTATTTTTTTAATTTATTTTTATTATTATTATTTTTAACATCTTTATTGAAGTATAATTGCCTTACAATGGTGTGTTAGCTTCTGCTTTATAACAAAGTGAATCAGTTATACATATACAATATGTTCCCATTTCTCTTCCCTCTTGCCTCTCCCTCCCTCCCACCCTCCCCGTCCCACCCCTCTAGGCGGTCACAAAGCACCGAGCTGATCTCCCTGTGCTATGCGGCTGCTTCCCACTAGTTATCTATTTTACATTTGGTAGTGTATATATGTCCATGACACTCTCTTACCCTGTCACATCTCACCCCACCCCCTCCCCATATCCTCAAGTCCATTCTGTAGTAGGTCTGTGTCTTTATTCCCGTCTTGCCACTAGGTTCTTCATGGCCTTTTTTTTTTTTTTTTCCCTTAGATTCCGTATATATGTGTTAGCATACTGTATTTGTTTTTCTCTTTCTGACTTACTTCACTCTGTATGACAGACTCTAACTCCATCCACCTCATTACAAATACCTCCATTTCATTTCTTTTTATGGCTGAGTAATATTCCATTGTATATATGTGCCACATCTTCTTTATCCATTCATCTGTCGATGGACATTTAGGTTGCTTCCATGACCTGGCTATTGTAAATAGAGCTGCAATGAACATTTTGGTACATGACTCTTTTTGACCTATGGTTTTCTCAGGGTATATGCCCAGTAGTGGGATTGCTGGGTCGTATGGTAGTTCTATTTGTAGTTTTTTAAGGAACCTCCATACTGTTCTCCATAGTGGCTGTATCAATTTACATTCCCACCAACAGTGCAAGAGTGTTCCCTTTCCTCCACACCCTCTCCAGCATTTATTGTTTCTAGATTTTTTGATGATGGCCATTCTGACCGGTGTGAGATGATATCTCATTGTAGTTTTGATTTGCATTTCTCTAATGATTAATGATGTTGAGCATTCTTTCATGTGTCTGTAGGCCATCTGTATATCTTCTTTAGAGAAATGTCTATTTAGGTCTTCGGCCCATTTTTGGATTGGGTTGTTCGTTTTTTTGTTATTGAGCTGCATGAGCTGCTTGTAAATCTTGGAGATTAATCCTTTGTCAGTTGCTTCATTTGCAAATATTTTCTCCCATTCTGATGGTTGTCTTTTGGTCTTGTTTATGGTTTCCTTTGCTGTGCAAAAGCTTTTAAGTTTCATTAGGTCCCATTTGTTTATTTGTGTTCTTATTTCCATTTCTCTGGGAGCTGGGTCAAAAAGAATCTTGCTGTGATGTATGTCATAGAGTGTTCTGCCTATGTTTTCCTCTAAGAGTTTGATAGTGTCTGCCCTTACACTTAGGTCTTTAATCCATTTTGAGTTTATTTTTGTGCATGGTGTCAGGGAGTGTTCTAATTTCATACTTTTACATGTAGCTGTCCAATTTTCCCAGCACCACTTATTGAAGAGGCTGTCTTTTCTCCACTGTATATGCTTGCCTCCTTTATCAAAAATAAGGTGACCATATGTGTGTGGGTTTATCTCTGGGCTTTCTATCCTGTTCCATTGATCTATATTTCTGTTTTTGTGCCAGTACCAAACTGTCTTGATTACTGAAGCTTTGTAATATAGTCTGAAGTCAGGGAGCCTGATTCCCCCAGCTCCATTTTTCGTTCTCAAGATTGCTTTGGCTATTTGGGGTCTTTTGTGTTTCCATACAAATTGTGAAATTTTTTGTTCTAGTTATGTGAAAAATGCCAGTGGTAGTTTGATAGGGATTGCATTGAATCTGTAGATTGCTTTGGGTAGTAGAGTCATTTTCACAATGTTGATTCTTCCAATCCAGGAACATGGTATATCTCTCCATCTATTTGTATCATCTTTAATTTCTTTCATCAGTGTCTTATAATTTTCTGCATACAGGTCTTTTGTCTCCTTAGGTAGGTTTATTCCTAGATATTTTATTCTTTTTGTTGCAATGGTAAATGGGAGTGTTTTCTTAATTTCACTTTCAGATTTTTCGTCATTAGTGTATAGAAATGCAAGAGATTTCTGTGCATTAATTTTGTATCCTGCTACTTTACCAAATTCATTGATTAGCTCTAGGAGTTTTCTGGTAGCATCTTTAGGATTCTCTATGTATAGTATCATGTCATCTGCAAATAGTGACAGCTTTACTTCTTCTTTTCCGATTTGGATTCCTTTTATTTCTTTGTCTTCTCTGATTGCTGTGGCTAACACTTCCAAAACTATGTTGAATAATAGTGGTGAGAGTGGGCAACCTTGTCTTGTTCCTGATCTTAGTGGAAATGGTTTCAGTTTTTCACCATTGAGGACAATGTTGGCTGTGGGTTTGTCATATATGGCCTTTATTATGTTGAGGAAAGTTCCCTCTATGCCTACTTTCTGCAGGGCTTTTATCATAAATGGGTGTTGAATTTTGTCGAAAGCTTTCTCTGCATCTATTGAGATGATCATATGGTTTTTCTCCTTCAGTTTGTTAATATGATGTATCACATTGATTGATTTGCGTATATTGAAGAATCCTTGCATTCCTGGGATAAACCCCACTTGATCATGGTGTATGATCCTTTTAATGTGCTGTTGGATTCTGTTTGCTAGTATTTTGTTGAGGATTTTTGCATCTATGTTCATCAGTGATATTGGCCTGTAGTTTTCTTTCTTTGTGACATCTTTGTCTGGTTTTGGTATCAGGGTGATGGTGGCCTCGTAGAATGAGTTTGGGAGTGTTCCTCCCTCTGCAATATTTTGGAAGAGTTTGAGAAGGATAGGTGTTAGCTCTTCTCTAAATGTTTGATAGAATTCACCTGTGAAGCCATCTGGTCCTGGGCTTTTGTTTGTTGGAAGGTTTTTAATCACAGTTTCAATTTCAGTGCTTGTGATTGGTCTGTTCATATTTTCTATTTCTTCCTGGTTCAGTCTCGGCAGTTTGCATTTCTAAGAATCTGTCCATTTCTTCCAGGTTGTCCATTTTATTGGCATAGAGTTGCTTGTAGTAATCTCTCATGATCTTTTGTATTTCTGCAGTGTCAGTGGTTACTTCTCCTTTTTCATTTCTAATTCTATTGATCTGGGTCTTCTCCCTTTTTCTCTTGATGAGTCTGGCTAATGGTTTATCAATTTTGTTTATCTTCTCAAAGAACCAGCTTTTAGTTTCATTGATTTTTGCTATTGTTTCCTTCATTTCTTTTTCATTTATTTCTGACCTGATCTTTATAATTTCTTTCCTTCTGCTGGCTTTGGGGTTTTTTTGTTCTTCTTTCTCTAATTGCTTTAGGTGCAAGGTTAGGTTGTTTATTCGAGATGTTTCCTGTTTCTTGAGGTAGGCTTGTATTGCTATAAACTTCCCTCTTAGCACTGCTTTTGCTGCGTCCCATAGGTTTTGGGTCGTCGTATCTCCATTGTCATTTGTTTCTAGGTATTTTTTGATTTCCCCTTTGATTTCTTCAGTGATCACTTCGTTATTAAGTAATGTATTGTGTAGCCTCCATGTGTTTGTATTTTTTACAGATCTTTTCCTGTAATTGATATCTAGTCTCATAGCATTGTGGTCGGAAAAGATACTTGATACGATTTCAGTTTTCTTAAATTTACCAAGGCTTGATTTGTGACCCAAGATATGATCTATCCTGGAGAATGTTCCATGAGCACTTGAGAAAAATGTGTATTCTGTTGTTTTTGGGTGGAATGTCCTATAAATATCAATTAAGTCCATCTTGTTTAATGTATCATTTAAAGCTTGTGTTTCCTTATTTATTTTCATTTTGGATGATCTGTCCATTGGTGAAAGTGGGGTGTTAAAGTCCCCTACTATGATTGTGTTGCTGTCGATTTCCCTTTTTATGGCTGTTAGTATTTGCCTTATGTATTGAGGTGCTCCTATGTGGGGTGCATAAATATTTACAATTGTTATACCTTCCTCTCGGATCGATCCCTTGATCATTATATAGTGTCCTTCTTTGTCTCTTGTAATAGTCTTTATTTTAAAGTCTATTTTGTCTGATATGAGAATTGCTACTCCAGCTTTCTTTTGATTTCCATTTGCATGGAATATCTTTTTCCATCCCCTCACTTTCAGTCTATATGTGTCTCTAGGTCTGAAGTGGGTCTCTTGTAGACAGCATATATATGGGTCTTGTTTTTGTATCCATTCAGCCAGCCTGTGTCTTTTGGTGGGAGCATTTAATCCATTTACATTTAAGGTAATTATCGATATGTATGTTCCTATTCCCATTTTCTTAAATGTTTTGGGTTTGTTATTGTAGGTGTTTTCCTTCTCTTGTGTTTCTTGCCTAGAGAAGTTCCTTTAGCATTTGTTGTAAAGCTGGTTTGGTGGTGCTGAACTCTCTCAGCTTTTGCTTGTCTGTAAAGGTTTTAATTTCTCCATCGAATCTGAATGAGATCCTTGCTGGGTAGTGTAATCTTGGTTGTAGGTTTTTCTCCTTCATCACTTTAAGTATATCCTGCCACTCCCTTCTGGCTTGCAGAGTTTCTGCTGAAAGATCAGATGTTAACCTTATGGGGATTCCCTTGTGTGTTATTTGTTTTTTTTCCCTTGCTGCCTTTAATATGTTTTCCTTATATTTAATTTTTGACAGTTTGATTAATATGTGTCTTGGTGTGTTTCTCCTTGGGTTTATCCTGTATGGGACTCTCTGTGCTTCCAGGACTTGATTAACTATTTCCTTTCCCATATTAGGGAAGTTTTCAACTATAATCTCTTCAAATATTTTCTCAGTCCCTTTCTTTTTCTCTTCTTTTTCTGGGACCCCTATAATTCGAATGTTGGTGCATTTAATGTTGTCCCAGAGGTCTCTGAGACTGTCCTCAGTTGTTTTCATTCTTTTTTCTTTATCCTGCTCTGTAGTAGTTATTTCCACCATTTTATCTTCCAGGTCACTTATCCTTTCTTCTGCCTCAGTTATTCTGCTATTGATCCCATCTAGAGTATTTTTAATTTCATTTATTGTGTTTTTCATCATTGCTTGGTTCCTCTTTAGTTCTTCTACGTCCTTGTTAAATGTTTCTTGCATTTTGTCTATTCTATTTCCAAGATTTTGGATCATCCTTACTATCATTATTCTGAATTCTTTTTCAGGTAGACTACCTATTTCCTCTTCATTTGTTAAGTCTGGTGTGTTCTGACCCTGCTCCTTCATCTGTTGTGTGTTTTTCTGTCGTCTCATTTTGCTTATCTTACTGTGTTTGGGGTCTCCTTTTCACAGGCTGCAGGTTTGTTGTTCTCGTTGTTTTTGGTATCTGTCCCCAGTGGCTAAGGTTGGTTCAGTGGGTTGTGTAGGCTTCCTGGTGGAGGGAACTAGTGCCTGAGCTCTGGTGGATGAGGTTGGATCTTGTCTTTCTGGTGGGCACGTCCACGTCTGGTGGTGTATTTTGGGGTGTCTGTGGCCTTATTATGATTTTAGGCAGCCTCTCTGCTAATGGATGGGGCTGTGTTCCTGTCTTGCTAGTTGTTTGGCATAGGGTGTCCAGCACTGTAGCTTGCTGGTCGTTGAGTGAAGCTGGGTCTTGATGTTGAGATGGAGATCTCTGAGAGATTTTTGCCGTTTGGTATTACGTGGAGCTGGGAGGTCTCTTGTGGACCAGTGTCCTGAAGTTGGCTCTCCCACCTCAGAGGCACGGCCCTGATGCCTGGCTGGAGCACCAAGAACCTTTCGTCCACACGGCTCAGAGTAAAAGGGAGAAAAAATAGAAAGAAAGAAAGAAAGAGGCTATAATATAGTGAAGTAAAATAAAGCTATTGTAAAGCAAAGCTATACAGACAAAGTCTCACCCAGAAGCATATACATATACACTCACAAATAAAAGGAAAAGGGGAAAAATTAATATATCCTGCTCCCAAAGTCCACCTCCTGAATTTGGGATGATTCGTTGTCTATTCAGGTATTCAACAGATGCAGGCACATCAAGTTGTTTGTGGAGTTTTAATCCGCTGCTTCTGAGGCTGCTGGGAGAGATTTCCCCTTATCTTCCCTGTTCGCACAGCTCCTGGGGTTCAGCTTTGGATTTGGACCCACCTCTGCGTGTAGGTCGCCTGAGGGCGTCTATTCCCCGCCCAGACAGGACGGGGTTAAAGGCGCAGCTGCTTCGGGGGCTCTGGCTCACTCAGGCCGCGGGGAGGGAGGTGTACAGAGGAGGCGGGGTGAGCCTGCGGCAGCCGAGGCCGGCGTGACGTTGCACCAGCCTGAGGCGGGCAGTGCGTTCTCCCGGGGAGGTTGTCCCCGGATCACGGGACCCTGGCAGTGGTGGGCTGCACAGGCTCCCAGGAGGGGCGGTGTGGAGAGTGACCTGTGCTCACACACAGGCTTTTTGGAGGCGGCAGCAGCAGCCCCAGCGTCTCACGCCCGTCTCTGGGGTCCGTGCTGATCGCCGTGGCTCGCGCCTTTCTCTGGAGTTCGTTTAGGCGGCACTCTGAATCCCCTCTCCTTGCGCTCAGCGAAACAAAGAGGCAAGAAAAAGTCTCTTGCCTCTTCGGCAGCTGCAGACCTTTTCCGGGTCTCCCTCCCAGCCAGCTGTGGTGCGCTAACCCCTTCAGGCTGTGTTCACGCCGCCAGCCCCAGTCCTCTCCCTGCGATCCGACCGAAGCCCGAGCCTCAGCTCCCAGCCCCACCCGCCCCGGCGGGCGAGCAGACAAGCCTCTCGGGCTGGTGAGTGCTGCTCGGCGCCGAGCCTCTGTGCGGGAGTCTCTCCGTTTTTTCCTCTGCGCCCCTGTTGCTGTGGGGTCTGCGCTGATCGCCGCGGCTCGCGCCCGTCTCTGAAGTTCGTTTAGGCGGCGCTCTGAATCCCCTCTCCTCGCGCACCAGGAAACAAAGAGGGAAGAAAAAGTCTCTTGCCTCTTCGGCAGCTGCAGACTTTTTCCCCCAGACTCCCTCCCGGCTAGCTGTGGTGCACTAACCCCTTCAGGCTGTGTTCACGCAGCCAACCCCAGTCCTCTCCCTGCGATCCGACCGAAGCCCAAGCCTCAGCTCCCAGCCCCGCCCGCCCCGGCTGGGGAGCAGACAAGCCTCTCGGGCTGGAGAGTGCTGGTCGGCACCGCTCCTCCGTGCGGGAACCTCTCCGCTTTGCCCTCCGCACCCCTGTGGCTGCGCTCTCCTCCGTGGCTCCGAAGCTTCCCCCCTCTGCCACCCGCAGTCTCTGCCCGCGAAGGGGCTTCCTAGTGCGTGGAAATCTTTCCTCCTTCACAGCTCCCTCCCACTGGTGCAGGTGCCGTCCCTATTCTTTTGTCTCTGTTATTTCTTTTTTCTTTTGCCCTACCCAAGTACGGGGGGAGTTTCTCGCCTTTTTGGAGGTCGGACGTTTTCTGCCAGCGTTCAGTGGGTGTTCTGTAGGAGCAGTTCCACATGTAGATGTATTTCTACTGTATCTGTGGGAAGGAAGGTGATCTCCGCGTCTTACTCTTCCGCCATCTTCTCTCCCCTGATCAATTTTTTAAAGATTAGCTGTTTTTTCTCATCTTAAAAATCTTTGACTATTCAAGGTAATGAAGATATTTTTCTCTATAACTGTTATTGTTCTACCTTTCTCATTTAGATCCACAATCTTTTTACAACTTACCTTTTTTTAAAAAAATAAATTTATTTTTGGCTGCGTTGGGTCTTCATTGCTGTGCGCGGGCTTTCTCTAGTTGCAACCAGAAGGGGCTACTCTTTGTTGCAGTGCGCGGGCTTCTCATTGTGGTGGCTTCTCTTGTTG
Organism: Balaenoptera physalus; assembly: GCF_965194825.1. Classification (NCBI taxonomy): domain Eukaryota; kingdom Metazoa; phylum Chordata; class Mammalia; order Artiodactyla; family Balaenopteridae; genus Balaenoptera; species Balaenoptera physalus. Next base: position 56,355,081 of record NC_138893.1, on the reverse strand, counting down.
CGGAGCATGGGCTCTAGGCGTGCGGGCTTCAGTAGTTGTGGCTCACAGGCTCCAGAGCACAGGCTCAGTAGTTGTGACGCACGGGCTCAGCTGCTCCGCAGCATGTGGGATCTTCCTGGACCAGGGCTCGAATCCGTGTCCCCTGCATTGGCAGGCGGATTCTTAACCCCTGCGCCACCAAGGAAGTCCACAACTTATCTTTATATATGGTTTGATGTAGAGATCAATATACATTTTTCTGTCCAGGTGGAAATCCAGATGACCCAGCACCATTTATTAAAAAGGCCACCCTTTTCTCACTTCACTTCAGTGAGACCTTTTGTCATAAATCAGGTAACTGATTATAAAATAAGGTGGACTGCTTCCGTACTCTGTTCTGTTCTGTTCCGCTGATCAGTTTCTCCTTTGTCTATATCATACCATCTTAACTACTATAGCTTTATAATAAGTCTTAATTTCTTTCAGTATAAATTCTCCAGCTTTGTTCTACTTCAAGTCTGCCTTGGCTTTTATTAAACCTTTGTATTTTCATTTGAATTTTAAAATCAGTTTGTCAATTTACATACACATATCCACAAACCTGTTGGTATTCTGGTTGGAATTGCATTGAGTCCATAGATTTTGTGTTCTTGTGGTCTTCATGCAGAGGTTTTACGCTTGTTTTGTTTTGAAAACGACTCATTCCTTAATGGAATTTGCCATCTGCTGAAGAATCCTGTGAGGAAGGGCAGAAATGCACTGAGGACAGCCTCAGCTTCCTATTTATTGTCTCAAACACTGCCTCACCGATTCTATTTCTTTGGTCTGGGGAACACACCTCTTTAATTTGGGCTTTCCAGAAGCTGGGAAGGCTCATATTAAGCAAAGCCCTTGAAGCTACAGGCTCTGTGTTAGGATCCGGCCATTGATGCCAAACTTCCTGCCATCCCTTCTTGTTACCCAGGGCATTCTCTTTGGCACAGACGACTAAGTAATCGGAGTCAGTGCAGATGTATGTCAGCATAGCTTTCCCATCAGTTCCTCTTCTGCTGCTGCTCTGTGTTGTCAAACTGGATTTTTGAGGGACATCCTTCCTTCTTCTGTGTGCTGTCCACATCCTAAGACCTCTTGCTGCGATTAAAAAGTCACTGGCTCTGCCTTTGCTTACTCAAAAAAAAAAAACTGCATGCATGTATATATGTTTAATCCTCAACTTGTTCCAAAATGTTTTTAATGGAGTGTCCAAAAATTAATATAACATTAAAGAAAAAAAAATGAGGGCTAATGGGAATATAAAAATAAGATGAAGTATGGTGAAGGCCCAAAATGTATACGGTGAAAAGTATAAACATTTATTAGACATGGGCCACAGATTTGGTGAAGAGCTTTCTAGCAACCAGTACAAAACAGAAACAGGATCTTTTATGTGAATCTATATCCATAGCTGAAAAAGAAACCACTTAGAAGCTCTTCTTTTAAGAACCTTAGCTGTGAGAGAAGGAAAAGAGAAAATAGAATATTGAATTAAGAAAGGGTTTTTCAATTAGAGGCCTGTACAGTGTTTTTAGATGAAAGTGAAAATGAGTGAGAAGAAAAAGATAAGAGTGAAAATAAGGAATATTGTGCTATCAACAAAGGAAGCACTACTGAAAAGAGTTGAATGTACACTTTTTTCTTAATTATACTAATTTAAAAAGTGTGACATTAATCATCTTTTTTAAAAATCCAGTATTTACTTTGTAAAGTGAAAGACCTTTTGACAATCTGTCTGCTTTAATATAGCTGTTTTATTATTTTGGATTAGAAAAAGGTATGACTTAAATGAAGTATAACAGTATTAAGTCATTTATTTTTATCTCTTTATATATAGCTTTTCTCTCTCACACACACATATTTAGTAAATAGCAACAGGTATCCAAGTTTAAAAATAAAAGTACCTGTATTAAAGTAATTTGTGCATAAAAAATATTGATTTACTTGGTTGATGGTTGTGTAGTCTGTACAGTCTGGCATTTGGTAGACTCAAGGTCTATCCTAAGGGGTTTCTTTAAATTCAGCAGCCTGCTTTGTGTGCCCCCTCTCCCCATTCTATAATGGTTTTATTTGGCTCTTGTTTTCTAAGTTTTTGTTTTAATTTTTTAAAATTACATATATTTAATGTATACAACATGCTGTTTTGATATACATATATAGTAAAATGATTACTGCAGTCAAGTTAATTCATATTAACCTTTGTGTGTGTGTGTGGTGAGAACACCTGAAATCCACTTTTAGCAAATTTTTCCGTATATAATAAGGATTAAAATGACTTCATGTGCTATTAATTTGTCTAAAAGTTTAAGGCATTTCCACACATGACCCCAACTTTCTGTCCTTAGTACAGCAGTCAAGGATGACGTTAAGTGCTACTGGATCTACAAAGTATGTGTCGGAATTACAGAATACACATTACTTTGGGAACATAATAAGGTGCATCAGTGAACAGATAAAGGCAGTGACTCAGTGATGTAAATATGCAACTGGGTCCTCACCAGTCCAAGGGCAGGCCACCAGTGTACCAAAATCAGGAGCAGGTTAAGTGGGATTAAAATGACAAATGGCCCACTCTTCCTTCTTCTTGGTCAATCCAGACCAGGTTAAAAATAACCTGTATCCAGACAATTTGGTGCAGAGATTATGCCCAAGGGGCTGCTGTGCACTGTCTCAAGTTAAGACATTAATTTTGATCTAGACAAGCTTTCTTTTTGTTTATTGTAGTGTCCAACAGCCATTTCTTCCTTCTATCAATTTAAAAATATAACTGCTATTATAAACTCATTATTTTAACAAATATTACAGCTTGCTTTTCTACTACTTATATCTGCTGTGTAAAATACCATTTTTCTTGTCATGGAAGCTGTTATAAAAAGATGACTTAAGTGGAGGTTTGTATTATGTATACAGTAACACGTAATTCTAGTCTACTTCTTGCTAATATTTCAATCTCCTGGAATGACAGAGCTATATTTGGTCTTGGGTTTGCAATTCTATTTTTACCCGGGATTACCTCAAAACTTTATATATACTGATATATAATAATTAAATAATTTAAGTAAATTTTGTAGCAGCTTATAGTTCTGAAATGCATTCCCAGTTATCTCATTTGCATCAACATTCCATAAATATTTATTGATCACAGACTGAGTGCTAGGCAGTTAGGGCAGCTGTTATTATCCCCATTTGATATAACAAATACAGTTGTTAAGTGAGGTGTTCAGGATTATACAACTACCAAGTGGGGAAGCTGGGAGCTGAACCTGGGCTCCTTGCTGAGAGGCAGTGTAGTGCCCTGCTGCTCTGGTTTAAATATCTGCTCTGCTGTGTACTGTTTAACCTTGAGCAATTACCTAACCTCTCTATGCTGTGGTTTGTTGTGCAATTAAGAGTGTTCATAGAGCACTTAGAACAGTGCCCAGGAAGTAGTAAGCATTAGGTGAGTGTTTACTATTATTATTTGGTGCTTGATCCAGTATTCTTTTCTACATCATGCTGCCTCTATCTCTACATAGGTGAATAGACTGTTTCCTCCTTTCCAGTGCAATATTTCTGTATTTCATAACTGTTAACTTCATTTGGCAAAACCACTATACATTTGTCCTTTGGCCTGTATTCCTAAAATGGTGTTTTTGGAATATCATACCTTTTAAAAAACACTCCCAGATTTACACTCTCATTTTCTAGAACACTAAAAATTGAGGTTGATCCATGTATGAAGAGATAATTAGTGGGAAACTCTTTGAAGAAAGGTATAGTTAAGTCTTTATAAAATATAATTGCAAGACATCATTTTAAGAACAACTTGGAAGAATTTACTTTTTCCTATGTGTATGTGAGTACTATTGTAATCTGCAGCTTCTGAAAGTTTTCCAGCAATTTCTGTAATCACTCTGAAATTGTCTAGTAAATAATTCAACATGTCTAACAATAGGACAAATACCAGATATTCTTTATTAAGGCTCCTCAATTACTACAGAAAATTTTAAATCAATTGTTTTTGTTGAAATGGTCCTGGAAGAAAACACTTTTATTTGCTCCAAAATCTTATACATTGATTACCTGAATATTTGCTAATGATATGTTTTTACAGTTTAAATTACCTTACTCAAAGTACAGTAGATGGGTAACCTAATCCAAGAGAGAAAATTGAAAGCAAAAAAAAGTGAAAGACCTAGTTTTTCTTCTTTCTATAATAGGATAATCTATGTTATTAAGCATTGTTTGGTTTGTATGTTGAATCAAAGGCAAATTAATGATGGCACTTTATTGTGAGTTTTCATCTTACAGAGTTTAAACATCTTCCAGAACCTAAATAAACGCCAGTTTGAAACAGTTATTCATTTGTTTGAAGTTGCAATAATAGCAACTGACCTGGCTTTATATTTCAAGTAAGTACAGAACTCCCTTGTACTCTGTGTGGTTCTGCCTTCCGTAAATGGTCTGTTGCCTTAAAGTTAAAAGGTATTTATTTACACACACACTTCTTTTCTTTTTGGATTATCAATAGAATACCCTTAAGATGCCTGATAATGACATCTGGAAACATATTTTAAAAAGCTAAGCCCCTAATATTAATTAGTTTATCTGAAGAAATTTGAATTAAAGAATATGCAGCAAGGTAGGTGCACTGCCAGAAGATCGGCGCGACAAAACCTTACGAGGTGCCTTGTGTCCTGGTGAATTCATCGTAGTCCACAATCTGGTACTTAGAGTTGCAGGCTCAGACATCTGATCCTGCCAGAGTCTGAGAGCTGCAAAATCTTGGCGATACTGATGCACATTAACAAACTCAAAAAATGCTGAGTTATATACAGCAGAGCGCTACCCTATTTATAATAATAATAATGATTACCAAGGAGGCCAGATACTCCAAGCTTCCGCACAATTTCTTTTTTTTTTTTTTTTTTTATTATTTATTTATTATGTTTATTTTTAGCTGTGTTGGGTCTTCGTTTCTGTGTGAGGGCTTTCTCCAGTTGCGGCGAGCGGGGGCCACTCTTCATCGCGGTGCGCGGGCCTCTCACTATCGCGGCCTCTCTTGTTGCGGAGCAGAGGCTCCAGACGCTCAGGCTCAGTAGTTGTGGCTCACGGGCCTAGTTGCTCCGCGGCATGTGGGATCTTCCCAGACCAGGGCTCGAACCCGTGTCCCCTGCATTGGCAGGCAGATTCTCAACCACTGCGCCACCAGGGAAGCCCTCCGCACAATTTCTTGTCGGTGAATTATAAAGTTTAAAATGCATTAGAACAAGGTGAACAAGTTATAGGATCTAAGTATTTAACAACTTAAATACTGGGCAGTATTAAATTGTGCCTCTCTGATCCTTCTTCATTAAAAATTTATGTTAAATAGTTCAAACATGAAGACAGATATTTAGAAATATATAATTGATATCCAAATAGCTATAGCTCAGATTCAACAAATGCTAAAACTTTGTCTTACATCTTTTTTTTTTTTTTTAAAGGAGAAAACGTGATGCATTGAGGCATCCCATGCCCACTCTATCATGAAAACCCTCTCCCTTCTCCTTCGCAGATACCACCATCCTGATATTGCTGTGTATTCATCCTTTCCATTCATGATTTTATATGGCATTAAGTGTGTTTAAAATTTTTCCATAAATGGTATCATACCGTGTATACCTTTCTGCAGCTTGTTTTCACACAACAATGTTTTGAAGATTTAGCTTGGTGGTAAATGGAAATCCAGTTCATTCTTTTTAAATGTATATTCACCTGTGTGAATATACCATAATTTAGCCATTCTTCTATTCATGGACATTTAGATTATTTCCAATTTTTCATCACTGCCTACACTGTATATCCTTGTATGTATATGAGAGTTTCTGTAAAGTACGTATCTAGAAATGGGATTGTTGTAGGGTTTGCATATTTTTAATTTTATACCACATTGCAAATCTACTGCACTCCTGAGTAGGTACGCCAATTTAAACTCCCACCAGCAGCATACAAGAGTCCCTGTTATCCCATATCTGGACTCTTCTTGATCTGGGCTTATTTAAATCTATTTATTTTGTTAATCTGAGTGTGAGATGATATCTTATCGTTCACACTTGTATTTTCATATCTTTTCATATATTTTAGCTTCTAATTTTTTGTTGGTTTTATGCATTACAGTGTTTCATCACAGCCTGTGGCCTTTATGTTATCTTTTTTTGTCACATGTAACTCTTAGTTTTAATGTATTCAAACTTACCGGTTTTTTTCCCTTTCTGGCTGGTGCTTTTTCTGTCTTAAACCCTTTCTGTGCCAAAGTTACACAGCCATTCCCTGTTCTGCTCCCCTTGCCCCTTTGATCCACTACATGGACATTTGATGAAAACTGGGAACATGAAACCTGAAAAGCACGCATTAAAGACACTTTTTATCTCTGGTCTTATATGCTAAAATTGTTGCACAGCTGTACCTTTTTTAGGAAGAGAACCATGTTTCAAAAAATTGTTGATGCCTGTGAAAAAAATGGAAACTGAAGAAGAGGCCATCAAATACGTAACCATTGATCCAACCAAAAAAGAGATTATCATGTGAGTAGTCAGAATTTTATTTCTCTTTTGGCAAAAATAACTTGTTTTATATTTCTATTTTAACACTTTCTGTTTTCTTTTAAAGGGCAATGATGATGACTGCGCGTGACCTGTCAGCTATAACCAAGCCCTGGGAGATACAAAGTCAGGTGAGTAGTTCCCCTTTTCTATTGCATACTCGGGCTCTGTCTAGGTCCCATGTGAAAGAGAACATGAAGGTATCAGGCAACCTCAGAATTTAATGACAGCTATCAGTTATATGACAATATATTTTGTAAGCAATTATCTTCATTACCCTGGTCTTGTCCTCTGAAACAATAGGTTTATAATTTACAAAGAAGAAAAAAGGAATTTAAGAAGTTAAGACAAAAGTACAATGTTCCCTGTTGGGTTTCTGTTAGTGAAGAAAAGCAAACAGCTTTCAAGAGCTCACAAATGTCAGTGATACAACAGGTCATTTGGTCAGGCCCAGAACAAGGCAAATAGAGGGAACCTTGGAAAGAAAATGCTTTCTGAAAAGAATTCCTTTATCACTGGACTGGCTGTAAGAAGTTTATATAAAATTATTCAGGGAGTGTCTGCATTTTTAATAGAGGAGATAAAGGACGAGACAAGGATGAATCATTAGTGCCTTCATCCGTCAAGGGTGGCTTTGCACTTACAATCTCCTCTTCAGTGTGCTGTCAGTTACCAGATGGCACTATCTGTGAGGTCATATTTAAGGGCGTCTTCCAAGGAAGTTCTTCCCCAACCTTGGGGAGTGAGAGTGGGAGCCATTCATTTACCACTTGGTTTCTTACTAATCGATGAAAGAAGCTTCTCTTTCTCCCTCAGTTAATTCACAGGGAAAACCCTAAGCAGAAGAGGCCAGAATTCACTGGGTTCAACTATAAATGTGGATCTTATCTGTAAAGATAGAATAATCGGAGCCATCAACGCCCACACCAAACACTTGTGCTCCTTCTGCGCTGGCTGCCTGCTCTTCCCTCTCTGTTCTTTGTCTACGTCATCACCCACGCCAGAACCTGGGGTCTTGCTTGAGTCCATCTCCCTCATTGCAGAACCATTCCTGTCCATCACTCTTGCTACCACCTTAGTTAATACTTACCCTCTTTCATCAGAACTATGGTGGCAGCCTCCTAAGTGATCCTCTCTTATCATGAACTCTCCAACCTTCCTCTGAGCTGCTGCTGGGACTGCTTATAAATAGACCTCTGGTTGGCCACAGCATTGCTTAAAAGCCTTCTAAACTCCCCAACGCTGGAGGTTTTCAACCTTTTTTTAAAGAAAGAAGCAAAGTCTATTTTTCTCACACAAAAAGTTGTACAAAGATCACTTTATAAAAGAGAAAAAAGCAAAGTTACTTTAGCTTAAATTTCTCTTGGCATCCACTTTTGTGCCACTCATGCACTTTGGAGGGACCCTATGGCTCAAAGAATAAGAACTACTGGCCCAGAGAATCAGGTTAAACTTCCCAGCAAAGCTTACATGGCCTGTCATTACCTGTCCTTAACTCCTGCTCCCCAGTTTCTTTCTTTTCACTCTTTCCCATGTCACCGCCTCACACTCTAAGTTCCTACTCACATAAGAGCTGGATGTTGGGGACTTCCCTGGTGGCACAGTGCTTGAGAATCCACCTGCCAATGCAGGGGACATGGGTTCGAGCCCTGGTCGGGGAAGATCCCACATGCCGCGGAGCAACAAAGCCCGTGCACCACAACTACTGAGCCTGTGAGCCAAAACCACTGAGGCCCGCGCACCTAGAGCCTGTGCTCCGCAACAGGAGAGGCCACCGCAATGAGAAGCCCGCACGTCGCAACGAAGGGTAGCCCCCACTCGCCGCAACTAGAGAAAGCCCACACGCAGCAACGAAGACCCAACACAGCCAAAAATTAAAAAAAAAAAAAAGCTGGATGTTGAATTTTATCCGTACATAGTCTTCCCCCTCTTCTTTATTGGCAAACTACTAGTCATCCTTGATGATACAGCATAAATGCAACCTCCCTTATCTTTCTCCCTTCTCCTTGATCCACAGCAGTTCATACTGTTACTATTATAACACTTACCACATTGTTTACATGACTGTCTTCATTAGACTGTGAGCATCTTAAAGATAAAGGTCACATGTTACTCCTCTTGGTAAGCCTGGCTCATGCCAATGTAAGGCAGCTAGCAGGTTTTCAATAAACTTGATAAATACTGGTTTTTAAAAAACTATAAATGATCCCTCAAATATCCTCACACCATAATCAGATGAAGCTGTGTTCTAAACTGTGCATGTATGTGCACAAACACACATGCAGATACATGCTAGATGCTAAGAGATAAGCAGGACAAGAGGAGGATCTGGGAAGCTTTAGAGCATGAAGCAGAATGTAATGGAATTACAATCTCCCATCTCCCCCTTTTATTGTTGAGAGGTGGTGGCAATAGCAAATAGGAGATAGGCACTCCTAGAATGAGTCTACCACACTGAAGTAGGAAGAGAAATACCCTTTTCCCATTTCAATATAATCTGTAAATGACATCCTTTTAAAACCAAAGAGCACATGGTATAACAATACCTCAAGCATTAATTATAAATTCTATCCTTAAATGTCACAATAAAATGCAAACAAGTCACTTTCATGAATCATGTCCTTCTTTGCAGGTAGCACTTCAGGTTGCAAATGAATTTTGGGAACAAGGAGATCTGGAGAGAACAGTGCTGCAGCAACAACCAATTGTAAAGACCCTGACATAAAAATGCACTACTTATTAAAAATTATCAATACAAATCAGTCTATCTTGTTCACTGAATCTCAGAAAAAGATCTTTAAAGAATTTATTTCTCTTTCTAGCCTATGATGGACAGAAACAAAAAAGATGAACTACCTAAACTTCAAGTTGGATTTATTGACTTTGTACTTTTGTATATAAGGTAAGTAAACAAACTGATTATCTGAATGAAATATATCATCTTCTGGATGAGAATTTTTCTTTCAAACTGTAACCAAAATCAAAGTCACCCTCAAGGAAAGTCATTAGGGAAAGTCATTAGTCCTTGTTTCTCCAAGGTAGTTTGAGGTATTACCTTAATCTCTCATTCAGGGGTGGAATGAAAGGTGAGAGAACTCAGATGTAAGCAAATGGAACAGACTTACTTAGGCAGGCAGGAAGGAAAACAGCTACCTTTCCCACTTCTGAGGCACTGAGTTAATCTCATCCTAGCAGCTCTGAGCGCTGTAATAATTCCTTAGGGCTCCTTCTCTGCATATGAAAAGTACTAAAAATGAACTATATGATCTAAGTAGTTTCTGACCTAAAATTCTATCTAGGAGTTCTCACGGTTTCACAAAGAAATCATACCTATGCTGAATGGTCTTCAAAACAACAGAGTGGAATGGAAATCCCTAGCTGATGAGTATGATGCAAAGATGAAGGTAACTGAAGAGAAGAAAAAGCAGGAAGAAGGAAATACGACTGAAAAAGGTAAGATGGAATCTGTTTTGACTTCTTGTAAAGTAGCTGAAAGTCAAGCAGAGCTTAATCTCACGACAAAAGCATAAAAAGTAAATGCAAACAGGAAATTTGCTTTACTGCACACAGACTGGTAATTACAAGAAGTTGATTAGTGGTTTTCAGGGATTTTTATCCCCCTCAAACAAGATCTTACTTTGTAATTCCAGATGGAATTGATTGGTCCAGCTGAAGTAGCGGTTAGGGTTAGGTTGCTTCATCCACTCTAGAATATGGCTCCTGAGGTACCTCTGCAGAATACTGAGTTTTTAGAAATAATATGAAAACCATAGAATCAGTGGGATCAATCAGGATTAGGTGAGAAAATAATTTTAGTCCTAACATTATGCATTAGCTGTGAGACTTTGGGCATCTTGCTTAACCTGTCTGAGCCTAATGTTCCTCTCCAGATAATGAGAAGGTTTTACAGATCTCCAGCCTCACTTCCAGACCTAAAGAAGCCCTAGATGTAAAGCTGGTCAGCTGAGTGGGGTGACTTGACCGGTACCCCAAGACTTTGCCTATGCCTCAGATGTCTCTACTTAGTGCTGTGTATCCTGATGAAATTTCTACTCCTAAAGTCACTCAGTTAGGTTGAAGATAATCTTCAGAAAGCCTCTGTTAAGATGCTTAGGATCACCTATTAGTTCATCAGATGCCTCAAACGTCATCTGGAAAGTGGAATACTAATATCATGATTTTATATTTTGTCTCAAGAGCTCAACACTCAAAAGGTTTTGTAAGAAATTCTTATTGTTTAACAAAAATCATCTCTATCTGGAAAGGCCTCATAAAAAAAAGATGGCAACATTCTTTTTAGATGGTTCTTATATTTAGTGGTATTTTAAAGAATTCATAGAGGGAGAAAGCATTTTGCTTAAAGGGTTAAGGATATCCTTCAACAGAATAAAAACAGGAGTTACTGACTCTGGGATATACATCCATTTACATATTTATTGGGTGTGTAGTCTGTATGAGGCCCTGTGTTAGGCAGGCCCTGGGGAAAGATGGGGTGCTTATCTCATAGAGCTTACCACCTGGTGGGGGAGCTAGACAAACCAACAAATGAACAATTGATTATCTAACTAACTATAACTATCAGAGGAAGCATGAGGTATGTACCTGGGGCATCCGGGAAGACTTTCCTAAAGGATGCTTATGCTAACTGGGAAGGCTTTCTTAAAGGATGCTTATGCTAAACGTAAGACTACGTAGGCTCTGCCTAAGCAGAGAAAGGAGGAGGAGTTGAAGAGGAAAGAACAGAATGTGCACAAAGGCCTTGAAGTGGAAATAAGCTTGGTGCAATTAAAGAACTTAAAAACTGGTGTAGCTGGGGTCTAGAGAGCTACAAAGGAGGGCAAAGTGCCAGATGAAGCTGGGAATGCAGGAAGCTCTGCCAGACAGTGTGTTGCCTTGAAGACCTTGCTAAGGATTTGTCCTCCAGAGAGCACTGGGAAATCCTTAAAGGAATTTAAACAGGAAAGTGATTAACATCTGATTTGCACTTCAAAAAGATAACAAAAATGGTCATTTTTACTGAGCAAGTGAAAAGAAAAGGTATTTCTTAGTACAATTAATCTTTACCTCAATTTTATGATGAACAGGTTATCAAGCCCTTTAAGTGGCTCCTAACTTTTTTTTTAGTATTCAGTATATTGGATATGGATCTTCTATCCTTATTTATATAAAATATTACTTCCAAATTTTTTTCCTACTACACTGAGAAGTCTCTGTAAACTAAGAATATTATTTTATCTCCAGGCAACAAGCTTTGTGCCTGGCACAAAGCAACAACTCAGATTCCCGGATCGCATAGTTCAGTGGTTCTTTTGTGAAACTGAGACGTTAATTGGCTAATCATTTATTAGATTTTATTTTCTAAATGGACTAATTCTGAATATGAATTCGTTTTTAAATGGTCAAACCCTTAGTACTTGCTGTAGGTTAAAACTATGAAGTAGGCTATAAAGTTACACTAATATTAGGAAAAAAACACTGTATATCCACTGACTCCCAATAATACTGCTTTTCTCCTTTTTACTAGCTGCAGAAGATTCAGGAGGTGGTGGTGATGACAAAAAGTCCAAAACATGTCTAATGCTGTAATACAGTCCAACTGGTCTAAATTTCAAATATTGTTTCTACATTTGAAGACAACAAGAAAACATTCAAAAGAACATCAGCAAATTTCATTCATCAAACCATCAAGTAACAGCGTAAGAGAATCTTCAGAAAAGCTACCCTGTGACTAGCATGAGAAAATATACTGCTAGCCTAAAAGCCCTGAGGGTAAAGTTAAGTTCAACAGAAGTGCAAAATAAGACAAAAATAAGTGCATTTTTGGTGCCAATTTGTTTTAAATTAAAAATAATATAATCCTGAAATTCGTCACCAATTCTTTTTTTTAAAGGTTCTTATTAACTGTATTCATTTACTAGGGCTACTTACAGCAAAATGCCCCAGACTGGGTGGCTTAAACAACAGAAATTTATTTTCTCACAATTCTGGAGACTTGAAGTCCAAGATTAAGGTGTTGGCAGGATTGGTTTCTTGTGATGCCTCTCTCCTTGGTTTGTCAATAGCCATCTTCTCCCTGTGTCTTCACCTGGTCTTCAGTCTTCCCTCTTGTGGGTCTGTGGCCTCATTCTTCTTATAAGGACACCACTCATATTGGATTAGGACCCACTCATATGACCTCATTTTACCTTAACTACCTCTTTAAATGCCCTATCTACAAATACAGCCGCATTCTAAGGTACTGTGGTCAAGATTTCAACATAGGAATTTCAGATGGGACACAATTCAACCCATAACATTAATAATAATCATGATTCACACCTCACATCCCTTCCTGATCCAAAAGTCTCTCATCAACATGTCTTAATGTAAGAGTAAATAGAGTATAGAATGTGTAACGTATGTAAATACTATATAAGAAACAAAGAAAAAGGATGTTAAATGTTATTCCATCTGAAATGCTTCTTTCCTCCACTTTTTACCCTTGATAATAGTGAAGACCACACCACTTTTAGCAGCTTAAAAGTACATCGTCATCCTACACCCATCCTTTCCCCCAAGTCTGAAATCAATTATTTTATGTGTAACTAAGAATACATTCTTACATTCAGAACTATTCTCACTGAAAGAATTATCAATTTATAAGACATTACCTGGATAATCCTAATGCAAGTTAAATCAGCTAATAAATATTATGCATTATTAAGAAGCATGTGATTTGATTATGCAAAAACATTACTATCAAAAACAGTTCAGAAGGACTTTTAACAGAGATTACTTTTAAAAATGATTACTAGGACTGTCTACCAGGAATTCTAAATATTGACTTGTCAAGAGAAACTAATCAACTACTTCTACTACATGGTACATATCCGTACATCAGAGAAGATTTCTTTCTTATCTGTAATGAACAAATTATAAAACAGACCAAATATTAATTATACCACAGATTTTCTTGTAAAACGTATCTAAATTATAATGAATTGGTCTCTGAACCTCAAATGTTTTGTTATAGAAAAGACAGTGTTCAGTTTTAAGCAGTTGAGAAATAAATCACCATTTGTTATATTTTTACAAGTAAGTCAGGTACTGTAGAATTATAAGATTCTTCCTCTCACATTAGAATATAAGGTTCACGAGAGGAAAGATTTTTTGCCTCTTTTTGTCTGTTTTGTTCACATCTCTATGCTCACACTTAGAGTAGTGCCTGGCACAAGGTAGGCACTCAGTAAACATGAATGAATATTTTGAATAAATATTGTAACAAACATATAAATGAAGAGTGCCTGGAAGTTAATAAAATATTTTTAGGGAGAAAAAACTCAATATATACACCCAAATGATTGTTGTCTATATGTTATCACCTTTGGTGATATATGTACATCTTATTTTCATTGCTTAAAATAATTTTGAAACCACACTTCTAGGATTATTTTAGAAACTGTATAAGAAACCCTCTTCCTTTAAGCCTTATATAATTTTAGACCCCAAAATATCAGTCAGCTCAAACAACTTCCTCTCCTCATTCACTAGAAAACAAACTGAGGGGCAGAGATGAGGAGGTCTGCAAAAATAGGAACTTTGCTTAAGAGCAAGTATAAGAAAGCATAACTTCATATCCCAAACCAATGGTCTGCTGAACACCACTGACTACACTACGGCCAAGATTAAGATAGGTCTACTGGAGAATTAATCTTTAAACTCTAGACAACAGATAATCAACAAGGACCTACTATATAGTACAGGGAAATCTACTCAATATTCTGTAATAACCTATGTGGGGAAAGAATCTGAAGAAGAATGGATATATGTATATGTATAACTGAATCACTTAGCTGTACACCTGAAACTAACACAGTGCTGTAAGTCAACTATACTCTAATATAAAATAAAAATTAAATTAAAAAAAATCTTTAAACGCATCATCTTGAGGCCTTTCCAAAGACTCCTTTAAAATATGACTCCCATTATCTGCCATTGTGTATGAATGGATTAAACACTGATTACATATAATGATCTAAATTTATAAATGAACTTGATGTCCATAAACCATACTTGCAATACCAAATATATGGATCTATTTTAAAAGGGTCTTTAAATATTCTTCCTAGTCACTGTTTAGTTTTGCAGGAATTTTATTTTCTGATGACCAATAAACTATATTTTTATCATAAAATGTTTTAGCTTCATATATTCTATTACTAATATCAGTTTTGCCGCTGGACATTTCAACACTTTCCTCAGAAATCAAGATTCTTTTTCACTAAAAGTTGTGAGCTGAGAACGACAAAACAAAATTGTTTACTTATCTGTTGGTTAATAAACCAACACTGATTTACTGTTTTCTGATGGTTTAGAAATGACTGCATAATTATTTCCTAGATACTTCTTTTGTAGCAGTGTCTCACACATAACAGAAGTTGTTAATGAATAACAACTGTTTAATAAAAAGATAATCTGATACTATTTAAAAATAAGATACTATAATTGCCTATTTTACAGTTTAATGCCAATCATTCCATGTTTAAATGTCATTTAAAATAGCATATCTTCAACAAAATAATTGGAATGGTACAATCATTTTTTACAGGTCCTCTCTTACTCACCAAATCATGCATCTTCTCCTCTATTAACCTCTTGGCTGTTTATAAAAATGGGTCTGACCTTTTGAAAAAAAAAATCAATATATCCTTTTGAAAATTTGATGAAAACTATGGACCCTTTCCCCAAAAAACACACATAATTACAGAAGTTTACACATAGATTCTAGGAGTGTTTAGATTTCCTGAAGCACATCCACTGACTCTTGTGGGTATGAACCCCAAATTAAGAAGTTACATTTTGGACTTCCCTGGTGGCACAGTGGTTGGGAGTCCGCCTGCCAATGCAGGGGACATGGGTTCAATCCCTGCTCCAGGAAGATCCCACGTGCCGTGGAGCAACTAAGCCCGTGCTCCACAACTACTGAGGCTGCTCTCTACAGCCTGCGAGCCACAACTACTAAAGCCCGTGCGTGCGCCTAGAGCCCGTGCTCCACAACGAGAAGCCACCGCAGTGAGAAGCCCGCGCGCCGCAACGAAGAGTAGCCCCTGCTTGCCGCAACTAGAGAAAGCCCATGTGCAGCAACAAAGACCCAATGCAGCCAAAAATAAATAAATTTATAAAAAAAAGTTACATTTTACAAAATATCTCTGCATATAAGTATATCCATATCTGTATGACTGTATCTGAGACAAGCTCTATGCACACAGTATTGTTCAGTTAAATTATGTTACTGTATAATCTCTGCTGAAGAGTCAAGTTTCATGAACACATCTGCTGTTTTAGACTACTGGAATCTCATTTGGCCCCCTGTGGTATTAATTTACTTTATAATAAATTACCCATACACTGGGGAATCAAATTTGATTATAACAAACTCCGTTAAGTGGTAGAGGTGAGATGGAAGCAAGAGAAATGTAAGGAAAAAAAGAAAAGGCAGCTAATGACAAAATAGGTACTCAAAAGAGGGGTACGCAAAGACATACTTAATCTACTTTGTAATTTCGTGAGACCCCAATAATTCTAAAAATTTAAGCTGAGGCAAGGGAACATAAATGTGAATCAGTGGGGAAAAAAAAACCTACAAAAATATAGATGGATCTCTGTACTAGAGGATGTACTAGGTCCATACTCTAGGAGCTACAGATGGAACAGAGTTGTAGATAAACAACTGAAAAGATATATAGGGAAAAGTGCCTCCAATAAAACTGAAAAACTTCCAAAGCATCTGACATCCTGAGAGTAGCTGTATTTTTATTTCCAAAGACAAACCACTCAAGTTGCAACTTGTAGACAAAATTTTGTGAAGAGTTTCAAAGTATACTTTCACATTAAGGAATGTAGGCATCCCTCTTCCATCTCACAGAAATAAACCTTGAAAATATTCATCAAATTCTTCTTCCCTATTTAAAAGAAAAAGTATACATATTGATTAAAATCAACAATTAGAGAAAAAAATTACTAGGTGACACATTATATGAGATTAGTAAAAATAAAATATTTTAATCCAACATATTTGCTGATCCATTTATATAGCAATATATTTCATGATTCAGGTATCAAATAATTCTTGGCTTCTAAAATAATCATAACTATACCAAGACTGATTAAATTGAAAATGTATATGTTGGCGCGTCTCCCTGAACAACAGTATTACCTAAGATTTTACTTTGAAGTACTTTGTGAAATGTCATTGCTTCTCTTTACTTTTTGGTTGACTTTATAACTTACTCTGTTCATTCTCATTTCAAATTATAGCCTGATCAAAAAATGAATGAAAAAAACGATTTTAAGGAAAAATACAAGTCTTACTCCTAGGAATAGGGAAAATCTGCTTAGGCTGCAGATTTTATTACTCTGAGAAAAGTAAATATGTATCTGTAGCAGTGAAGATTATGTCTAAAACAAAGAACAGAACTCTGAAAGGAGATATTAAACTATAATGTGTTAAACTCTTATGAAAATTGTAAAGTACTAAATAAATATTAGTGCTAGGAGCCAGAGAAGTACAATGGAAATAGCACAGGTTTTCAAGTCAGACAGTGTTTTTTAAGTCCTAGCTCTGTCACTTATTTGTTGAGCAAGCAAGTTATTTAACTTCTCTGGGCTCAGTTTCCTTATCTATAAAATAAAGAACATCACATTTCCTCATAGACCTGTTCTGAAGATTAAATGTATGTACAATTGCTTTTCTCCCTTCTGGGAACAGAGAATCAAGCTGGACAAATTCTGTGTACCAGTCTCTTCAGAAAATGTTCTTTTAGATCAGAGATTCACAATGGGACTCCATCATTTGATTTTAAATAATTGTGAATGCATAGAGCCACCACAACCATGTTCAAATTTTTAAAAAATTAATTCCAGAATCAGATAAAGTTGATGTAAAATTACCTACAATTTGGTATTCTCCTGGCTACTGTCCCTTTTCCGAAGCATGACAGCAAAATGCAGTGGAATTTTTAAAATTATAGTAAGAACTTAAATATATGAAATTAGCTGAATTTCTGTGTGAACTTAGATGTCAGTACCTGATGTCAAGTTTTTATAAGGTCACAAAGAGCTTTGGATTATGAAATCCCTCTTAGACTTTATTCATGTATCTTTACTGCCAAAAAGGTGAGTTGACTCCAAGACCTATTCTGTCATTTTCAGCTCTTCAAGGGAAAGTTATATGGTCAAAAGTTCAGCTGATAGTTTTACTAGGATAGCGATACCTTTTTTATAATCTGATCTATAATGACGATTCATTTGGGAATTCTTTATTTGGCTGAAAAAAATAAAGTTAAGGTCATAGAAAAAAACTAATCTTTTTTTTTTTTTTTAAAAAACCTCTTTCCAACATACTTGAATTCTATTACACTGAGAACATATTATATAATTAGCAATATGTTTTATAATCAGCTTAAATTAGCGAATTATGATTGATTCAACAGGTCTCTTATTATGAACCAATATGCCTAGAGTAACAAAATGGGACTAAAATTTATTGAGCACTTACTATATTGGTAGGTATTGTGCCAGACCAGGTGCTTTACATTCTTTATTCTATTAAATCTTCACAATAAACTCTTTGTAGTAGGTATTATTTTATCCCCTTTCAAGAGATAAAGCTCAAGTGGTGAACATCCCATATATGAGAAGAACTGATAATATTCCAGCCTATATGCAGACAGCTCTTCCAACCAATAGCAGAGAACAATGCATGTGTTGACTTGTGTATCTCTGGGGGCTAAGGTGGCTGTTGGCAAGAAAACGTATACACCTGTATATATTTGCAAGGGGCTCCCCTGTATAGGTTTATGATAATCAGAATATCATGGATAGGCTGCTCTGGAAGCTAGTAAACAGCATCTCTCTGAAACAATGTGAGCTGAGGAAAGATTTACTCACCAAGAGGGAGCTGGACAAGTTGGCTGCTTATGGCCATAAACAATGGCTGGGAATAAACTCTGACCTTAGCAGGCTAGGTGGTCCTTGGCTTTAAAAAGACATTCATGATGCTAAGTTTTTCATTAACTGTTATCAAAAATGGCTGTGGTCATAGCTTCCTAGACTGATGTAGAAGGTACACATTATCATTGTCTATTAATACTATTATCAGGACTTACTGTGATTTTTCATCTGTCTCTGGTAGTGGGCCCTTCCAAAGTTCAGATTCTGAAGTACTTCCTTCCTCATCAGCGCTTCCTGTTCATTTAAAAGAGATTTTTAAAAATGTGCACATTACATTTAAAACACATTTTGAACTACCCACCAATGCAATTAAATAAATTCCAGATTTACCTGTGGTTTAGCTTCAACTTTTATGGCTCTCTGAAAATTTAATGTACTTTTCCAGACCAATAAATTCTTTTGAAAGATAATAAGCTGAGATATACCAAAGAGCCTCAGCAAATAGACCAAGGATTTAGAGTCTCATGGGAAACTTCTATAAGTTATACTGAGTTAAAGTAACAATTCCAATATTAACTCTATATTATAAAGGAATTATCTCTTGCAATACAGTTGTCTTTAATTTAGTTTCTTATTTTTATTGATCATACAAAAGACATGCAGGTTAAGATTTTTGTAGAGAGTATTTACATTAGGATCAAGACCTTAAGAACTGAACTAGTATATAGGACTAGCTAGTTAAATTATGAAAAAAAATTTGTCAAACTTAAAAAAAAATTAATGCTGATTACATTAACTAGAGGAAGTCCATTTCAATGAAGAAACAGATATTCTCATACACTGTTAGGAGTAAATACCATTTTCTTGAGGAAAATCTGGCAATACAGATCACTTTAAAATATAGATACCCTTTGACCAGCAATGCTGCTTTTAGGAACTTAATTATTTACTTAGAATAAACGAGCACCTCAGATATATGTACAAAGATGTCCATTGTATAACAACAACAGCAAAAGAAAACAAGTTAATCCCCACCAATTAGGGATTAAGGCTTGGTTAAATAAATACTATACAGCTATTTAAAAAAAACCATAGCACATGTGAATTACCATAGAAAAATGTGTATGCTATATCAAAATTTTTAAAAGTTACAGAAAGCAGGCATAGTATAATACAATTTGTATTAAAACATTGTATCTACATATAGATATATATATTATTATTTATGAGTGTGTGTGTGTATATAAATAAATACACACACACACACACATATATATATAAATAATAAGTTTGTAAGGACCAACCAAACTTAACAGTGATTATATTACTTGTGGTCCTGGGATAGTTTTACTCTTTAAGCATTTCCAAATTTTTTAATATTTTAAACAATAATCATGTATTACCTTTAAAGATCAGTAAAAACAATGTATTTTATTTTTAAAACATAACAAAATAGACATGTTTCAAATGAATCACCCTATATTAGTCAACTAAAAATTATCAAATACTGAAACATGTATTATGAGACAACAAAATTATATGCCACAAAGTAATTATGTTAGCAAATAATTCCTCTCCAATAATGACCATTAGTCTGGAAAAGAAGTGACACAAATTTGGCCTGTCAATAAGAATGTACCTTAGTTAAACACAACACAAAAATAAAACAGTACTGATTTGCCATGGTGGTTCTAGCCTTTTTTCCTGTTGGACTTTGATCCTTGAATCAACATGTATGTCTGAACTTTGGTCCTAACTGAATCTATTCTAGCACAAATTCTAACAAAAACAGCAAAAAAAAAAAAAAAAAAAAAAAAAAGGGAGTGGGGGTTGTGCTTCTAACGATCGACACAGGAAGATGATAAAATTATAAAGCTCTGGGAATAAGATTCCCACTCAACCACAGCCAGCACTGGAACGCTGGTGTCCCAAACTGAATATGTGAAAAGAAAAAAGTCTTCTGCTTGGGACTTCCCTGGTGGCACAGTGGTTAAGAATTCGCCTGCAATGCAGGGGACATGGGTTCGAGCCCTGGTCCAGGAAGATCCCACATGCCGCGGAGCAACTAAGCCCATGTGCCACAACCACTGAGCCTGCGCTCTAGAGCCCGTGAGCCACAACTACTGAGCCCACATGCTGCAACTACTGAAGCCTGTGCACCTAGAGCCCATGCTCTGCAACAAGAGGAGCCATCTCAATGAGAAGCCTGCGCACCACAACAAAGAGTAGACCCCTGCTCGCCACAACTAGAGAAAGCCCGTGCACAGCAACGAAGACCCAAGACCCAACGCAGCCAAAAAACAAAAAAAAACAAAACAAACAAACAAAACAGTCTTCTGCTCTTATTTTTATGAAAATTCACTAACTGAGATAAAGAAAGCACAGAAAAACTAATTAGGCCTAGTAAAGTTATCACCATGGTGTTATCCTGTTAATGATGTCAGAGAACAAACCTACAAGGCCTTTGAAAGTGGGCAGCTAATTTCAAAAGGCCTTACAACCACCTGTTTTCTTGTTCCCTCTCAAGAGTACTGCCCACATGCCAGCTTTCCTACACCAGTTTTCTGATAACAGACGATCCAGTTTTACTAAAAAATACAATCAGTTTAGAATAACATTATAAAATAACTCTCTTTGAAAGAGGACATCCTGAAAAAGTGATCAAATATCCTTAGAGAATCAAATCTACAAGATTGGATTATATGACCTTTAAGGTCCCTTACAATCCTATGAATCTATTAATATTTAACTACGAATCTAAAACACCTAGTTCCATGAGGTTGACAGTAACTACAAATCACTTTTTTGATAACTGTTACAATCTGCCAGAGGTGGGAAGGGTGCTGCTAAGGAAATAACATTTAGAAGAACGGGCAACACAAAACGATGCTTGCATTTCTATCAGTATCAAATCTACACAGTAATTATTGACAAGTGGGGATCAGAATTTAAGTCCCTGACTCTGTACTGGAAGGGGAGCTTGGAGGTCCAGCCCTTATCCAATGAATGAACACCTTACTGTAATACTTCCAATAACAAGTGGCTGTCCAATCTAAACACCTCACTACTTCCTGAAGCAGCCCATTCCTCCATTCCTTTCTTCAGATAGTTCTAATTGACAAATTTTTCCTTAAATTAAGGCAAAAATCTGTCCTTGGGCTATTTTTATCCATAGACTCTAGTTCTGCCAACCAGCCACCAAAAATAAGTCTCCTACATAGTAGCAGTCTTGAAAATATCTACAGTTTCCATGTCTACCTCCTTACCCCTTCCCTCTTCACTTTTTCCTAAGCTAAACATCTATGGTTCCTTCAACCTTCTTCCTATAACAACATTTCAAGTTCTGACAACACTTTGGTTGTTCTATTCTTGACCTGCTTTAAGATTTCAATGTTCCTTTTAGAATGTAATGCAAACTGCATATAATTTTCCCTATATGCTTTGAATAATGCAAGTAGGTCTATCATCTTGGTTTTTCTGGATATTACATACCTAAATAACTTGGCCTACTGAAGAAGTGGCAAGTCTCCAATTATGAAAACAATGGACAGGTCAGACTTTTAGACGTAACTTCTGATCTGACCCATTGTGAAGAACAAACACAAAATCTAATGTCCAGTATTTTCCTTTTCTCTGATATAATAATAGCTACAGGTTATCAAAGACTACTTCATATAAGACACATGCTTTACATGTTTATTATTTCACTTGACTCTGATAATAATCCAATGAAGTCAAGTCTCTTTATACCCATTTTACAGATAGAACTGAGACACAGATCAAATCATTTAATGTGGATTTGTGTAATATATCTGCCCAAACTGAGGTATAAAGAGTGGACTAACGTTTGATTCACTGATGAACAGTTATTGATGATATAAGTAAAAGAGCAGACTCTGGAGTTATAAACCTGTGTTTAATCATAGCTCTGACATTAACCAACTATTTGACCTTATGCAATTTATGTAAATTCTCTGGGTCTTGGTTCTCTTATCTGCAAAATGGGATATTATATGCCCATTACTATGATTAAATGAGGTACACAACTAAACCACTTGCGATTATGGCTGACAATCAACAAAAGCAAGTTAAAATTATTTTTCCCCATAGAAATTGGGCTTTTCTTTATGGATCTGGTGTAAATAATCCATATGTTAAATGAGGGTAAAAGGGTAACTGAATATTATCCAAATGGAAATGAAATATATAATAGAAACAGCAGAATTTGAGTTGTAAAATTGCCAAGACCACCTAAGACAGGTCACTGACCACCTGAGAAGATATCTGGGTTTGGCAAACTATAACAAGGTACATGTCCCCTGCTTGAAATGGTTCTACTTCAAGAACCAAGCTAAGCTAGAGATTCTTCAGGTTGGCTACAGTATTCTCCTCTCCCTACCACTAGAAGTTTGACCTAGCTGAGGAGGGTGAAGAGACATAAGATTATTTCTGGGAAATGAGGGAGGTTTGAGAGGGCTGGGGGAAAGACAGTGGGAGGGAGAAGGAAGGAAGAGGAAACGAAAGAATGAATATAAACAAGTCAGTCAAGACCTTTCCCCAAAAGATTTTTTAATAAAAATTGGAATTGGAGAAGGGCAATGTTATTTTTTTACATTAAATAGGCCTTCACACCTCTCACTGCAACATATAGTTGGAAATAGGCAAAAACTATAAAATTTCCCATTTTAACCTGTGTATGCTTTCTAACAATATATATACTTGCTACCCCATCCTCAGATAGCTTAAGTCTATCGTCTCATGCCTGGCTATGCTCTATAAGCTGTCAGGAAACTTAATCTAATTTAGAAGAAGGAGCTACTGATAGATTAGGATTCACATGGGGAGAAAGGAAGTGTCAGTGCTTTAAGGACACTTCAAATGTGTTGAAAACAAAATGGTATGAGTAAAATAATTCATAAGGAATATGTTGTATTCCTAAACTAGAGGAATAGCTCCACTGATATCTCCCTCTTCATTAAAATTTTAAACAGTAAATATCTTTAAAATTCTATTTCTCTAAAATTTCTGATTACTGAACACTTAAAAATTCTCCTTAAGAATTATATACTAGGGGCTTCCCTGGTGGCGCAGTGGTTGAGAATCTGCCTGCCAATGCAGGGGACACGGGTTCGAGCCCTGGTCTGGGAGGATCCCACATGCCGTGGAGCAGCTAGGCCCATGAGCCACAACTACTGAGCCTGCGTGACTGGAGCCTGTGCTCTGCAACAAGAGAGGCCGCGATAGTGAGAGGCCCGCGCACTGCGATGAAGAGTGGCCCCCGCTTGCCACAACTAGAGGAAGCCCTCACACAGAAACGAAGACCCAACACAGCCAAAAATAAATAAATTAATTAATAAAATTAAAAAAAAAAAAGAAACTTAAAAAAAAAGAATTATATACTAAAATGCTAATAAAGTTTAAATTGAATGGTGATTTGGAGCAATTACTAAATATTTTCCTGAGTTTGCCACATAAATGTATATTACTTTAAAATCAGAAAAAAATTAATTCTTAAGTTTATAAATTTACAAGTAAGGCTAGAAGTCTCAAATCTCTAAATTTCTATAAATAAGTCCAGATATTATAACATAAATTAGATATGTTATTGAACTATACTTTGTTAGACCGTATTTATTGCAAGTTCTTTAAGAAATTCTACATTGTATTACTGTTGAGATACAAGGTTACTGTTTGTTATATCACAAATGGATACCCCCTTTTATGAACCCACAGTAGATTCTGCTCTCAAAACTGCCTGGAAAAAGCCGAACACCCTGTGAGTTCTCTTTAATATTGTATGGGTACAATTAATCATTCTACTGGTGGTTTCCTTTCTTTGGTCTGGTTGTTAGGAAGAACAGTGACAAATCTGTGATCTACTTTTGCAATTATGCAAGACTTTTTGGTAAATATTTGTCTGTATTAATTTTACCTCTAGCTTTACTTTCCTATTCTATCTTATTTTTCCATTATTTTGATTTCACCTTTAAAAAAATCTTATAGTATATATTTTTGTAAGTCATTGTGAATACTTTTTGGAATGTTGCAGGGAATAAACAATAAAATTTGTAGCAAATATTCAATGAAATCCAATCTGATGAAAACTACAGGACTTATTAAAAAACTGACCAGTAACAACCATTGCTAACATTTGCTTTCTATGTACAAACCACATATTTAATCTGATCAATCAAAATCACCAAATGACAAGCGATCACTCAGCCTTGTGCAATATAAGCAATATTTCTTAAATTTTAATCCACCTCCCCAATTTTTTCTATCCCAACTTCATCCCTCTTGTTCTCTTCCTTCATACTTCATGATGTGAAGTTAAAATGTTTATCCACTGTATTTACTGAAAAAAAAATTTATGCTCTTCTATTCTTGACATAAGAAACTTTTAAATGTTCTAATTTGGGGAAGAAATACACTTTTGCTCTTTTTTCTATGATTTTTCTCACACAGTACAAAAACAACAACAAAAATTTACATCAGAAAAAGTCACAGTTTGTGGGAAACCCAAATTGTAAATAACTTGAATTTGTATACTTTTATTAAATAAAAACTTGATACTGTTGATAGAATTTTCTGATTTCACTGAGAGTGAATGTGCTGGAAAACAAAAACAAAAACAAAAAACCCAGCACTGTTTTGTCAAGAATTACCTTGCAGTGGTGTAACAGCTATAGCTATAACTGGAATTCTTCCCAATAGTCTAGTGTATAGTCTTGCAGGAAAGCACTTCACTGTCTTCTAATCTTTCCTGTTCCTTAGACTTATCTCCCTAATTAAAATGTTAGATTCTTTTAGGGAGGGGTATTTTATGCTCTTGTACAGCCTGGAATACCTAGCACAAAACATAAAAAATAATGAACACCTATAAAAAAAAAATCTCATGTTGCTAGGACAAAAAAAAGCAAAAAAACAAAAAAACCCTCATAGATTAGCTGCAATACAAACAATATTTTATCTACAGATGTTCAACATCTGAAAGCAGTTTACAAATAAATGCCTTTTCTTAATCTTTTAAGAAAAAGAAGATTAAAAAAATCTTTTAATCTTTCTTAATCTTTTTTGATGATCACGTACAGGTGAGAATTCTCTGTAACTGAAAATCACACAAAAAATTATGTCATAAAACAAACATTTTCAATTCTACAATGGTTTACCCAGTGAGGGAAACAGAAAAAGTACTGAGATCTATTAAAGTAATCTTAAAAAATCATCATTATACAATCTCCTGCAGTAAGACCTCAGGGGAAATATTTCTGAAGGCTGCTAAATCAAAAAAGAACAGAAGACAGATGGAGAGTAACAATTCCTCCAACCTCCCTGGACAGGTCTCATAATTAGCCCAAGTTGTCGCATGAATGGCCCCTTAAGGCCAGACAAGAGGGTGTGAGAACTACAGGGTAAAGATTCCAAAGGAAGCCAAGGCCTGGACTGCAACAACTGCTTTATGTTATTGTTTCTTCACTCCTACTTATTTCCTAGTCATCAGAGAGCAAATAAAAACATAGCTAAACTTCCAATGGCAAAAGAAATGTATTCTTCTCTGTCATGTAAGGAACAATGATACCTGCTTCCAAGTGTCAATAGGTTAAAAAAAGGACACAATTGGAACCAGAAGGAAGAAGTTGTACGTTTGGGCTAAATGTTAAGAGAAACCTGCTAGCAATTACAGCTGTCTGAAATGTAAAGGAGTATTTTGGAAAATGGGTTCCTTTTCCCTGGAGGTGTTGAAGCTAAAGCAGAACAAATACATGATAAAGAGCAGTGCATCTTAACCTTTATTGTACATATGAATCATTCTGAGAACTTAAAGTGCAACTCCAATTTAGGAGATCTGGAAGGGTCTGAAATTATGCATTTCTAATAAGCTCCCAAGTGATGACAGTGCAAAGGACCATATTTTGAAAGGTGAAACCATAGAAAATATTTTTGATCATGATTCCAGGGCTGATCTCTGACGTTCCTTTCAACATTGAGAAACTGGCTGATTTCACTGACTCACTCACCTAACATTTACTGAATGCCTACTATGTGGAGCAAGCACTGTGTTTAGGAATTGGGGATAGAGAACTAAACAAGTCACACAGTCCCTTCCTTAACAGAAAAATTATTCCAAGAGTGATACGTATTTCTAAAGGAGAGTGCAGGGTGCTATCAGAACGTGCTAACAGGGACCTAATCTTGCCTGGAGGAGTGGGGTGAAGGGTGTCAGAAAAGGCCTATCCAAGGAACTGAGCTTGGGGGCAGGGTGGAGGTGGGAGGGATAAGATCTTGAACTTCCTGCCCAGACAATTTACCTAAATACCCTGTTCTGTTCACACCTGCCAAAGCAGACTGGTCCTCAAAGTCAAGCTTTGATCTTTCTTACATTTCCTCTCTATCCATTCAGCTATCTAGCCATCCAATTATCCATCCATCCATCCACTTACTTAACATTTTGTATGATGGTAACCTAAGGCTATCGGGGTTGATGAGATCACACAGGGAGAACAGAGAGAATAAAAAGAAGTTCTGTAAGAGCCTTGAGCAATTCCAACAAGGGTAAGATGGAGGAGGAATTATAGTCAAGAGGCTGAGGAGAGGCTGAAAAGATAGGAAAAAGATCAAGAAAGTAACTGTCCTGAGGAATGCCGACAGTCCAAATGCAGCTGAGATATTAAGCATTTATTAATTACTATTCAAGTCTGGGCCAAATTAAGGTGGCCTGGCAAGAAAGTATCATATCAAGATCAACCTAGTTCCAGATGAGCGATCCCAGATGAGAAGATATTAAAGAGGTCTACATGGTCTTCCTAAAAGTTTGCTAAGAGGTTGTCATTTTCTGCTTTATACCAAAGCAGCTGAAAAAAAGAACTATATCCTGTGCTCTCTGCTATGAAAGGTGCTCTGAATAAACAGTAAATAAGACACAGATGTCTCAATTCCACTCTGCTTTGGTTTTCTATCTCTGAAGTTGCCCTGAAACAATCTTCAAGTCTTTCATTTTCTTATTCTTTATTATTTATGCCTTACATGTGCTAGTGGGGTGCTAGGGATAGAGCAATGAACACAGCAGACAGAACCCCTGTTCTCCTTATGTTTTATGTAATTGTCATATGTGTAATGAAGGAAAAGTTCCAAGGTTGTGACAGCATTATAAATGGGAGTCCGAATTTAGATTCATGGTCAGGAAAGGATCCCTGAGGAAGTGACATTTAAGCTTAAATCTGAAGGATGAGTTAGGATGGGACTGGAGGTTTTATAGAGGAAGCAGCACGTATACAGTCCTTAAACAGAAAGAAGTTCGGCATTTCCTAGAAACTGAAAGGCTATGTGGGTGGAGTGTGAACATAAGGTGAAGAGTCGTGATAAACAAGCCTTGTATGCTGGATCATATAGAGAGCCTTTGGGCCTTGTCCAGATATTGGTTATATCCTAAGAACATAGGAAATCACTACTAGATGGAGAATGGATTAAGGAGAGGGAGGTGGGATGACAAGACAGTGTTAGAATCAGTACGGATAATATAGTAGTAGCCTAGATGAGAAAACATGGTAGTCTGAACTAGACTAGAGAGAACATGAGAAATACATACCCTGGGGGTAAAATTGATAGTATTTACATAAATAATGAGAAAAAAAGAAGGCATCAAGGATAATTTCCCGATTTCCGATATTAGTTTTTAGGTTGACAGAGGTATCACCTACTGAAATATAGAACACTAAAGGAAAAACATCTATAAGGAAGATCACATGCATATATATTGTAATTTGAGGGGTGCAACCCCATCCCTAGCCCTGAGTATCCAGCTACCTAATTATCTGTTTTGGAGGTACTGAATAAACTTTTACAAGGTAGGGATTAGTTCTTCTTTTATTTGGAATATGCAATGATTAACATAGTATCATACTATGATATAAATATATTATATAACAGTGAATGCTACAAAATCCTCAGATATAATACAGTAAATATTTTACTGGCACATGAGGATAAATAAAAATTTTTAAAAACTCAAATGAGATTCTCACACTTATTAATTAAAATTTATTTTGAAATTTGGAACATGATTTAGAGACAAAAAAGGTATTCTGTTTCAAATACCATTTCTCAATAAACAATAGAATATCAGTATTTTTCCTCTCAACATCTATCGATTTTACCAAGTCAAAAACTTGGCAATACATATACTTGAATGTATCATGACATGTTAGAAGAAAAAAATGTATGTAAGAACATAACATATCTAATGATCTTCATAGCTGGAGCAAGGCAGCCCTCTCCTGTTCAAGTATTATGTTAACATTGGCTGGAACCTAATTCAATCTACCATTACCTACCTAATTTAAGTCCAATGCACTCTAAGTTACAGTCAATTTGACTCTACTTTATTATGGACTAAAAAAGCAACTAGCAGTAACCTTCATAATAGCTAACTATGTACCAAGTACTATGCAAACTGCTTACATGCATTATCTCATTTCAACTTCTGAAAAATCCTATGACCTACTAGGTACGATTATCATGACCATTTTACACATGAAAAAACTAAGGCTTAGACAGCTTAAGGACTGCTGAGGAAAAGTAGCAGTTGACTTGGATTTGAATTTAACAGTTATTTACTAATTGTATGTGCACAGCACCATGTTAGGTTCTGAGGAAACATACATATCAACCTCTATCATTTCAAGAAGCTCATAAGCTAGTGAGAAAAATCACAGACCATAATTGAAATCACAGTGTTACAATGTTAAACTGACTTATAGGTTATGTACTGATTTACTGTGTTCAAAGTGCCTTTCACATCCTTATTTGATTCTCCACAATAAGCACCAGCAGTATAGAGAGCAGGTATTCACATCACCACTATGTACACGAGGAAAGTGAAACTCAAGAAATTCAGTGACTTGCTCAAGGTAACAAGTCTGTAAGTAACAAATCCAGAAATTAGAATGCTGTTGCAATATTATACTATCTGCCAAAAATGAATCAAAACCAACCTTGTTCTTGAAACTCCTGTAAGTTACTGTAAATTCATATCGAAATTCTCCAACCAGTTTCCTTTCAACTACTATAAAACAGAATTCTAAATGCATTTACTAATTAAATTCAACATTTGAGACATATGGCAGATTATACTTCATGTTCAGAAATATGAGTAAATATTTTATTTTAATTCCCTTTTACCTTTATCCTTTTTCTTAGAGGACTCTTCTACAGAAGATAATCTGGATTTTTTATGTGATGGCTCTTCACAATCTTTTCTGGCTTTATCCTTTCTTTTTTTTGACTTGACTTCTTTTCTCCTTTATGTTGAACAATATAAAGTTAACTTTTTCAACTGAATTTTACAAAAAATAAAAAGCAATGGGTAAAAAAATCAAATCAGTTAAAGTACTCATTTTTAAAATGTAGTTTACATAATAAGGAACCCTTAAATGAGTCTGTAAATATTTTAGGTTAGTATATTAATTAAAACAATTCTATAAGATTATGAAGCCTGAACACTCTGAGACAAAGGATTATTTTTTATAAGTTCTGTGTATAAACCTTAGTAAATGTAAATCATAGTTTTACTCATTTCCTTTCTCTATTCTATCATTTAGCCATTCTAAAAAAATTACAAAATCAAATCTCATTTCCCTCCACATAATTCATATCTACCTACACTTTGAAAAAACACATACAACAAGAAACCACTCTAACAGTTCTCAACCACCAGTAAATAGAAAATTCTTCTCTTAAGAATAAAGGAATACAGCAAAGGTATAATAGAATGAGGATGGAAAGGCTTACTGTTAACTCATATGGCTACTTTAGACCACTTATCCTTTTACTGCTGTAGCTGTATCTCTTCTAGGCCAAGTTTACAAGGTTGTCAGTACCATAGATGGCAAGCAACTGATTTTAATTGGTTAAGAAAAGAAACACTAAATAGGAAAAGGTGATAATGCTGAAACTGGGACTGGGAAAGAGGATGAAGAGACAACAGAGTAGATTACTTTCAACAAACTTGCTTATCAGACCTTTCAAATTAAGATACACCAAATACTACAATACTGTTTAAGACAGCAATAACTTTTTGCCTCTTGTAAGAATAATTTCAATTTTGAAATGAAGCTCAAAACTCAACGTCAAAAAAACATCTTTGTTACCTTTCAGTATCATTGATAGAGATGGGAAATCAAGTAATCTAAAAACTTTGCTAATTTTAAGAATTTAAAATTTTTTATTTATTTTTAATAGCTAAAATACTAGATAAGGCTCATTTAGAACACAGCTGATTTTAAATTAATATACTAATATATACATTTTATAAAGTTGCATAATCTTACTGTTAAGACTTTCAAGTGTTACTCAGGACATGAAAGTTGACCACCACAATCATGCCAGGTTACACAGATTTTGTCTGAACATCTGCAATGCCAGGGACTTCATTATGCTTGACTTACCATACGCCAGACACTGTGTCAAGCATTTTATATGCATTTTCATTTAATCCCCACAATAACCTTAGTATACTCATTTTTAGAGATAATAAAATTGAGTCTTACATAGGTTAAGTAGCTTGCCCAAGAAGACTAGTAAGTAGATTAGCTGAGAGGAATACATAGGAAAGCCTACCATCTATATATACTGCACAATGCAGGACACTGATACTCCTCCCCCATTCAGTATGGCAGACACAGTCTAGCTCATTCAATAGGAGCCTGAATTTAGCATCTAAAATGAGTACAGAGGTATAATCCTTTGTAAGAATGACAAACTCTAATTAAAACAATGTTTAAATGAGACATAGGAATCACTTTATGAAGACCTGCTTTACAATATAGTTTCTAAGAATATTACAGTATCTGAACACTGATTCCAAACCAAAATTTCTAGCATCTATCTACCACCCTGCACAGGCCTTCACATTTAAAACTGCTTGGCTAGAGTTAGGCATGACGAACTTCCAGTTCCCTGGTTTATGTGGTCATATGGTAATGGTGGATTTTATATACAATCAACTAATTAAACCATCAACCACTCAAGTCTACTTTAGACATCCAGTGCAGGTGACTACATCCAAGACTACTAAAATTAACAACCACATTTTAAAAGATCATATTACCTGTGATGAAAATTTAATTTAAAGGAACATTCTTGGCATAATCCTAAAAAAAAAAAAAAAAGAGTAACACCACGGAATTGCTAAATTTTAATAACTGCACTGCTACTTTACTTTTAATATCATAAATTGTCATTTTTCCTTACATTCCTTTACTGTAAGAGGGGAAACAAATAATCTGAAGAAAACAATCTGATTCTCTCCCACCTCAAAAAATATATATATATAATAAAAATTGTATTAGAATGCTTGAGAAATTGAAAATATTCTGCCATTGCTTTAGAAAATGGTGCTGTCAAGTTATTCTAAAAGCAAACTGTTTCACAGGCAGCATTAATTGTATCTCACATCAAAAACATCTAATAACAATAGTGTGGGTATAGTCATTTCCTCTGAAGTACTCTAAGAGTTTTCAAATGGAGAAGAACTTTCAAAAAAGTTCCTCTATTGTGGTCTCTTTTTTGCTTTAATCTCAGTTCACACTAGTTGACTCTTCCTCATAAGCACTTCCAGGAAGAACTCAGACACCAACCTTCACTGGTGTGTACCAAGTAGCATATGGAGAAATCCTTGATTTCTACCCGGAGTGGGCAGACACTCTAAGGGCACACGTATTTAGGAACCAGAGAAGGTTGTTAACATGATGCAGAGAAGAAGCTGACACATAAAAGACTAGCTTAGAAAAAAAAAAAAAAAAAAAGAATGAGCAACAGATCCTAAAACATGTATATTAAGAGAAACTTTTGTATTCTGGGTTATAATCCTAAGCTTTTAAGACTGATATCAAGAACAATCTGCCCTCCTAAAATTTTTTCTTTATTGACACAATTAAGTCTACACCATAACAATATGGCTATCAGCTAATGAGAGACTTTACATTGCCTTTTCTGATACTTTGCATCTCACTCTGCACTGGTGACATTCTCAAATTAATGGAAAGAGGTCTTCACTTCACGAATTACTGGTTTACATCTGGCATTAGAACTATTTCCCCTAATGTCACTCCTGCAACTTTCATAAGCTCTGAGAAAAAAAGAGTTTCCAAGAAGACACATTAAAAATTTTAAATTGAATCTTAAATTAGCCTATATATTTTAAAATCTAGATTACTAGATAAACTTTGAAGAAATCAATCATACCCCACCTAAAGTCAACTTACTTAATTTAACAAGCGCATTTCTCTTTTCACCATGCTCAATATAACCAAAATTAACTTCCCAACTCTTTAGGCCTTCTTTTTTATCACAACATTTATTTCCACAGCAAAACTGGCCTGCAAATAAAGGAAGGAATATTAGCTATGATGGTTGGTGACAATATTTATCTATACAATCTGGTATTACCTCTGAAATTTACTCAACATACATACATAACATACATGACATACATATATAAATTCCTAGCTCTATAAAATAATCATTAAAAAACTGACCACAATAATTGTGGTATGTTCAACAATCAAATCAAATTGCTGAATGAACTGTTTAAAAAAAAAAAATCAGTTCCAGAATTCTTTACTTGATAGATAGTTGACCATCTATCAAGTTGACTGTTTATATTAAGATTCAGATTTTTAGTGACTCCATGTGCGGGAATCTTACACTTTGGAAGATGGAAGTACTAAAAAAGTGTACTCACTAATACCCTAAAAGAATAAGTATATTTTCCAAAGTACATGCACTTATACCTGGGACAATCTTTTTCAATATTTAATAATATTAAAATTGATAAACATTGAAATTTTTAATACAGCATTTAAGTACCAGCATAAAATGACATTTAAAGCACATTTTAACTAGCATTTTGAGATTAAGTAGAATAAGTAATCAAACCTGATGCTCTAAATTTTAGAATCACTTGACACTAAAATCAACGCCTTATTATCGTATCCATTGTATATTAAAACCTTATGCAAAAAAGGACTAATATTGATGATCCAAGAGGGGAAAAAAAAATAAACTACTCAACAATTACAAACTTTAACAGAAAAAGACAAGATCAAACTTATTTGCACAAACTAAAAAAAAGGATTTATATCTCAATAATTTGCACCAACAGGAACAAACTGACTTTTTTTCATAAAAAAGAAACTGTCAAAATGAATTTTGAAAATTACCAGTTCAAAGGCTGATAACTTTTCTAAATTGGCATTGTTTTACTCATTCCAAATAAATACTTCATTAAATCTGTATGTTTAGCAACGGCTCTATTGTTAAAAAAGCACCAAGATTCAATCACAGCAAATAGCTTTCTTTCCCCTTCTCAATTAAAACTTTTTTCAATTACATGAGAGAATGTCCATCAATTTTTTTTTTAAAGGCAGCATTACTTACTGTCACTTGAAAATTCCATTCAATAAAAGTATAAAATTTTAAAATTGTGATAGACATTTCAACAGTTCTCATTGTCTTAGGTAAAAGCACAAACTAAAATGTAATGCTAAGAAAAGTTAAAAATAGCTTAAAAATTATTCTTTTTCC
Organism: Balaenoptera physalus; assembly: GCF_965194825.1. Taxonomy (NCBI): domain Eukaryota; kingdom Metazoa; phylum Chordata; class Mammalia; order Artiodactyla; family Balaenopteridae; genus Balaenoptera; species Balaenoptera physalus. The sequence continues at coordinate 56,320,993 of NC_138893.1, read as the reverse complement.
TTCTCCTCTATAGTACCTTTAGGGCTGATCTTAATTTATGGAAGATGTATATGAGCCACACTGACAGCATAAATGTTTAATCGTTTAAAAACAAAACCTTTATTTTCAAAGATTTTTTAAAGTTTTTAGTTTAAAATTATTTCCTTAATGTTCCTATGTAGTTTTCAGAAGCATTAACACTTAAAATGCAATCACCAATGAAGAGCTAATTTTATAGCATGAGATAGTATAGAGATTAACACTAAATGCAATCACCAATAATACAAAGCTAATTTTATAGCATGAGATAGTATAGAAATATTAAATTTTCAGAAATATTTTATGAATAGATTACAATGCATAGAAAAAGCATTTACTGATTGTCTACCAAATGCTTGTTCTTTTTCTGTCAGAGTAAATATTTGGGCTCAAACTCAGTGACTCCCTAAGAACTAGCCTGTCTAAAAATTCTATTAGGTTCAAAGTAATATTTAATTTCTATCTGCAAAATGTGGATTTGACTGGAATACAGTAATACCAACACATTATTCCAAAAATTAATAAAGAGAAAAACTCAAGTATTCATCTGTTGATAGTTTCCTTCTTAGGAAACTTTTAACTCTTTGAACATTTTCTACTTATCTGAAATTGAATATCCTAGAAGCAAAAATTCTAAAGGTAAAAAACGTTAAAGCATTATATTTTGAACTTTGTTAGCAATATATCATTAATACACCTTCTCTAATTTTACTTTGTATTTTGTAGATAATCACTTATTGTATACATTAGGAATAATCTTACCCAATGACTTCAATAATATAACAAAATAACCTTATCCTATTAAAAACTAAAATAAAGAAAAAGAATTACCTTTCCCTGAAATTACTTCTTTTTCTACTCGCCACCTAAATCCAAACTGACAAGAAAAAAAAAATACATTTATGCCAGAGTAAATTTAAACAATATTTAAATTGTAGATAAATCTTAACATGGAGCCAACAATTAACATAATGACACTTACTAATCTAAAAACTAAACCTAATTCCCATCATGATAGTTTTTTCTCTCCTTATAGGATTCCAGGTACTTAAAAATACATCTGAACAATTAACCAACTTCTCTGTTAAGGAACAATCCTCTTTACTTTCTTTTTTTTTTTTAATTTTTATTTATTTATTATTTTTGGCTGTGTTGGGTCGTTTCTGTGCGAGGGCTTTCTCTAGTTGCGGCGAGTGGGGGCCACTCTTCATCGCAATGCGCGGGCCTCCCACTGTTGCAGCCTCTCTTGTTGCAGAACACAGGCTCCAGACGCACAGGCTCAGTAGTTGTGGCTCATGGGTCTAGTTGCTCCGCGGCATGTGGGATCCTCCCAGACCAGGGCTCGAACCCATGTCCCTGCATTAGCAGGCAGATTCTCTACCACTGCGCCACCAGGGAAGCCCCACCCTCTTTACTTTTTAAAAAAGTTTATTTATTCATTTTTGGCTGTGTTGGGTCTTCACTGCTGTGTGCGGGCTTTCTCTAGTTGCTGCGAGCAGGGCCTACTCTTCATTGTGGTGCACAGGCTTCTCATTGCAGTGGCTTCTCTTGTTGCAGAGCATAGACTCTAGGTGCATGGGCTTCAGTAGTTGTGGCGTGTGAGCTCAGTAGTTGTCGTGCACAGGCTTAGTTATTCCGTGGCATGTGGGATCTTCCTGGCCCAGGGCTTGAACCTGTGTCCTCTGCATTGGCAGGTGGATTCTTAACCACTGCGCCACCAGGGAAGTCCGATCCTCTTTACTTTTAGACTTCTTATTAAAAGTTATAGGTGCCAGGCACAAGGTATGTAAATTAACAAAAAATATATACTGTTCTATAACACTGACAGAAAAAAAAGAAGTTATAGTACAATAAAGAAGCAGTATACTATAATGAGAGTACAGTCTTTGGAGTCAGATTGTTTGGGTTTATGTCTTACCTCCATCGCTTGACAGCTATATAATACTGGACAAGTTATTTAATCTATTTATGGCTCAGCTGCCTCATACAGAGGTAACACGAGTACTACTGCTTTGGGTTAAGACGTTTAAATGGAATAATACATATAAAGTACTTATAATAGTATCTGGTGTATAGTACACCAGGGGTTAGCAGATAATGGTCTACAGGCCTGCTGCCTATTTCTATAAATAAAGTTTTAATGGAACACAACCACAACCATTCATTTGTATATGGCTCTTTTCCCACTACAACAGCATAGTAATGAACAGGAAAGAGCAGTGGTACCAGTCTGGAGCCCTAAAGTGGAAAGTTGTTAAATTTCCCTCCTGATTCCTAAACATAACTTTATAGTTGACCCTTGAACAGACCCTTGAACATGGGGTTTAGTGGCACTGACCACTATGCAGCTGAAAATCTGAGCATAAATTTACACTTAGCCCTCCAAATCCAGGCATCCACATCTGCAAACTCAACCAACCGCAGACTGTGTAGTACTATAGTACGTATTTAGTGAAAGAATCCACACAGTTCAAACCCATGTTGTTCAAGGGTCAACTGTATTTGCTTTTTGGCTAAAAATGATACAATGTTAAAATGTTTTCTCCACTATCTTATAAGACTCACATTCATATGCTAAATTACTATAATTTTAGTAAATGGTTTAGTTTTCTATTCAATTTACCATACAGTTAAAAGCTCAGCTCTAGAATCATGCTGACCCAATGCAAGCTCTTATTAACTAGCTGTGAGGTTGGGAAAGTTACTTCTCAGTCTATTTCCTTTTTATGAGTAAAATCCTAATCTCACAGGTTGTTGTAGTTAAGAAAGATAATTCAGGGCTTCCCTGGTGGCGCAGTGGTTGAGAATCTGCCTGCCAATGCAGGGGACACGGGTTCGAGCCCTGGTCTGGGAAGATCCCACATGCCGCGGAGCAACTGGGCCCGTGAGCCACAACTACTGAGCCTGAGCGTCTGGAGCCTGTGCTCCGCAACAAGAGAGGCCGCGATAGTGAGAGGCCCGCGCACCGCGATGAAGAGTGGCTCCCACTCGCCGCAACTGGAGAAAGCCCTCACACAGAAACGAAGACCCAGCACAGCCAAAAATAAAAATAATAAATAAATAATAAATTAAAAAATTAAAAAAAAAAAAAGAAAGATAATTCAGATGAAGCGTTCAATGCCTGGTTAACTTTGCTTATTTTTATTTTATTTTTTAATCATCTATTATTTGAATTAGGCAATTTTGTATTTTAAATGCAAATGAAGGCTCAAAATATTTCAAAATATTCTAACTGAAAATAAAATAAAATCCCCCAGTCTAGGAAAAAAAGAAATAAAAAATTCAAAATAACTCTGTATTTAATTCTATTTTTAAGCCCATACATCTATGTGAGGATTGTTTGTCATCTAACAGATGTTGGAATGTCTACTGAAGCACAGTCAAATGCGTACAGCAACAGTTCCCAAACTTTTTCTTTCATTCATTAATCTATTTAACAATTATTAAGCAACTACTTACTGGGCTTGGCACTCTGCTGAGAGTATAAAGTGATTATTAAAATAAGTGTCTGTCACCAAGAAGGTTATAATCTTATGGCGGACAAGAAATGTAACAAACAACTACAATATGTCCTACTAGTTAAAGACTGCATAGAGGTTTTGCCTCAATATGTTTTTCTATTCTTTCCTGACAAATATTCCTGTTGATATGTTGGATTAAACACTTGAATTACTCAGGGTGTGGTGCTTAGCCTCCTCTTCTTCTCACTCTATCCTCTAGAACAAGGAGGTCACACATGCAAGCAATAAGAGAGAAGTATCCTGACTTCCTGACAACACAAAGTTCCATGATCATCCACTTGGACTTTTATGTGAAAGGAAAACAAACTTGTAGTTCATTTAAGCCACTGTTATTTGGGACTGCTTGCTGGTCCCTGTAGCTGAATCTTACCCTAACTGATACAATGATCCAACCAAATTCTCAATGATGAAAGGGAAAAAGCAACAAAGAAGGAAATGGGGGTGTGAAACAAAGGCTGGAATTCACTAAAAATGCCCTAAGTATCTACTACATATATTAGGCACTTAGTTAGGAGCTTGTTAATTAAAAATGAATAAAACACTGTCTTTGTGTAAGTAAAACTATGAGAAAATGCATAGCAGCAATAAAGTCAACAGCATTACTCTTTCTCCAAAATAGTATGCCAAAAAAACAATCATTATCTTTGCCAAGAAGATCCCCCTGGTATGTGTGGAGCAGGATATGGGAAATCTCTGTACCTTTCCCTCAATTTTGCCGTGAACTTAAAACTGCTCTAAAAAACAGCCTTAAGAAAAAGATGTCCCTCTCTCCATATTTCCTATTTCTCTAGGATCTATACTCAAAACCTGCAAGTCATATGTGATTTCTTACTTGCACTTACCCTGGTATCTAACTAACTCATCATGTTCTAATAGAAAAACACAACTTGTTTCAAGATTATGCACTTTATTTTATTTATTTAAATTATTTATTATTATTTATTTTTGGGAAGTCCCTATGCACTATAAAGTATGATTTCCAGTAATATACTGTGTTTTTATAAATGGGGAATATAAATATTTAACTATTATTTATGTCCACTTTCTTCCCTCAACTATAGTTTTTTTTTTGAGGGCAGACACCATGCTTTAACCCATAGCACCCAGCCCAGTACTCTATAAATACTGGAAAACAATCAACAAACGAACCAGGGTTGAAAAAGTTTTGTTATGTGCTCCTTGAAAGACTTATACTTCACCCTCAACTTGCAGTATAATACCTTCAAGTAACTCCAACTGCTGTGGTGCTTTTTGGATTCAATATGGTCAATAACTATTAGAGAGATGAGAGCTAGTTTACAAGAAACTGAGGAAGTTTTGGGGATACACCAAGTGCTGGGGTTTGTAAACAGGGTTATAAAAATGCACACTACTACTATCTATAACAATATTGTGAAGCAACCCACATATTAAAGGCACTAGTGAAATATTAAACCAATTATGGTTCTGAGATTTAACTATTTAAATGAAAAGAAATCCTTAGGATAAACAAATCTAAGATAGCTTTTTAGGGACTTCCCTGGTGGCGCAGTGGTTAAGAATCCGCCTGCTGATGCAAGGGACACGGGTTTGAGGCCTGGTCCAGGAAGATCCCACATGCCACGGAGCAACTAAGCCCATGTGCACAACTACTGAGCCTGCGCTCTAGAGCCCAAGAGCTGCAACTACTGAAGCCCACGCACCTAGAGCCTGTGCTCCACAACAAGAGAAGCCACTGCAAGGAGAAGCCTGCACACCGCAACAAAGAGCAGCTCCCGCTCACCGCAACTAGAGAAAGCCTGTGCACAGCAACGAATACCCACAGCAGCCAAAAATAAATAAATAAAATTTTTTTTAAAAAAGCTTTTTAAATAGGTTGTCTTTCTTAATACAATACAAATGCACACTATCCAAAACATACAGATTTATGCAACATCCTTTCCCCTCCCATTTCAAACTGAGATCATTTGTTTCTGGGTCAATTTATCTATCAGTAGCTAAAAATGTGAAAAATGAGATAGGAATAAAAATCATCCTAGAGGAGGAGATCAAAATGTCAGACAGACATGGAGCTCACCTCCTCCCACAAATACAACAAAAATACATCTACTCGTAGAACAATTCTCAGAGAATACCTACTGAAAGCTTAAAGATCCTATACAACCAGAGATGCAAGAAAGATCCCCACATAACTGGGGAAGACAAAGGGAACAGGGAGAAGAAGAGGAATTGGGATGAGACCTACACCCCTGGTAGGGAGCTGTGAAAAAGGAAAGGTCCCCTCACCCTGGGAACCTCCTTCACCAGCTGGGAGGTCTGCTGGGACAGATAGGGAGCTTCAGAGGCTCGAGAGAAGAGCACGGGAGCTGGCCTGCAGCCCTACAGGGTAAAGAAAGACTAGTATAGATGATCCCTGCCACGTAGCTGCACTTCCTAGCCAGAGACATGTGCCTGAAGTGCACAGCAACCGGGTGGTGAAACTTGGGCTTCAGTGGACAGACCTGGGGAGAGGACTTGGTTTGGCTGCGAGGAGACAACCTGAAGCGCCAGGAGTGTGGCCTGGGCCAAAACTGGGGGTGTGCACAGGAAAGAGAGTGCTTCTGCCATAGCAGCCTCATTATCAGCATGCTTGCAATGGGGCATAGCTCCGGTCACTTCAGGTTTTGCAAACTCTGTGGGTGCGCACACGCGGAGGCAGGGCTGAAATCTGAGCCAATTACCGGAGCTCCCACAGTGGGCACACCTTCAGTAGGTTTTTGCATCAGTGGCTTTGTGAGCATGCATACGTGCCTAAGGGACCTCCAAGCCGACTACCGGTGCTCCCACAGAGGAACCAGACACCGAAGGCAGTGCCAACAACAGTATCTTTGTGGGCGCGTGCACCAGGTGGCAGGCAGCATCAGAGTTGCACGTCCCAGCGGACAGCTACTGGGGAAGAATACACAGCAGCTCCTTTCCCAGAGAGAGTGCTCCAGTCCCACCTACCTCACACTGCAGCTTAGAACCTGACCTGGGGGCTTCTACTCTTACAACTGGGGAGCAGACCCTGCCCCTGACAGGGCTGTGACAACCGCAGAGCAAAGAGGAGGCTCTGCCCAACATCCAGTGCAGGCTCTGATCACAACACCACCAAACACACTGCCAGCAAGGGGACAAGGGCCAACACACCCTGAGAAAAGATATGGCAAGAATCCTACCAAAAACAACCCTTGCACCAAGAATACTGGACTCCCACAGTCTACACAGGGTCGCTCTGACATAAAAACAGCCACAGTAGATAACTGTTTCTCCTAAATTCATAGAGTCAAAGAAATATAAGTAAAATGAAAAAACAAAGGAACTATTTCCAATTAAAAGAACGAGAGAAATCCCCTGAAAGAACAATGAAACAGACTTCTCCAGTCTACCAGACCCCAAGCTCAAAAAAGAGGTAATAAAAATGCTGAAGGAATTAAGAAAGACTATTGATAGAAATGCAGATCACCATAACAAGGAACTAGAAACTATAAAGAGGAGCCAATCAAAATTAGACAACCCAATTGCCAAGATGAAAACCAAGCTAAAGGCAATAAATAGCAAACTAAATAAGGTAGAAGAATGAATAAGTGATCTGGAAGACAGAATAATGGAAATCACCCAATCAGAACAGCAGACAGAAAGACAAATGAAAAAAAAAAAATGAAAGCAACATATGAGATTATGGGATAATATAAAGCATGCCAATCTATGCATAAAAGGAATCCCAGAAGAAGAAAGAGGAAAGGGAATCAAAAATTTATTTGAAGGAATTATGGCTGAAAACTTCCCAAACCTAAAGAAGGAAACAGATATCCAGATACAGGAAGCACAGAGGGTCCCAAACGGACCTACTCCAAGACGTCATAATGATAATGGCAAAAGTTAGAGAGGATTCTAAAGGCAGCAAGATAAAAACAAAGAGTCAGTTACAAGGGAACCGCCATAAGGGTATCAGTTGATTTCTCTACAGAAACTTTGCATGCCAGAAGGGAGTGGCAAGATACATCTAAAGTCCTGAAAGGGAAAAACCTGCAACCTATGATACCCTACCCAGCAAGATTATCATTAAGCATGGAAGGAGAGAGAAAGAATTTCTCAAAGAAAAAATAAAAGAATACAGCAACACTACACCTACTCTAAAAGAAATACTAAAAGGTGTTCTCTAAATAGAAAAGAAGCAGGAATCTATAAGAAATGGAAAAGCACAATAGGAAAGGTAAATATATAAAAAGATTGAAGACCACTTAAATTAGGCAGTACATAGATTAAAAAAACAATCAAAAAATTCTGTGAAAGCGATTATAATCGCAATGAACAGCAAAAAGATAAACATGAAGATGAGAAACAGGGCATCAAAATTGCAAAATGTGGAGGAAGGGAGTAAGAAAATGTAGATCTTTTAGAAAGTGTTTGACCTGATATGACCGCCAGTCTAAAGCAAGTAGATAGAGTTATGGGTTAACATACTTGAACACCAGGGTAACCACAAATCAAAAACATACAACAGATTCACAAAAACCAAAATGAAAGGAACTCAAGCATAATACAAAAGAAAACCATCAAAGCACAAAAGGAAAAACAAAAAGAAGAAAGGAACAAAGAAGAAATACAAAATCAACAGGAAAACAAGGTTTAAAATGGCAATAAATACACTTATCAATAATTACTTTAAGTGTCAATGGACTAAAAACATTGATCAAAAGACAAAGAGTGGCAGATTGGATAATAAAACAAGAACCTATAATATGCTGCCTACAGGAGACCCACTTTAGGGCTAAAGACACATATAGATTGAAAGTGAGGAGATGGAAAAAGATATTTCATGCAAATGGAAATGACAAGAAAGCGAGGGTAGCAATACTCATACCAGACTTTAAAACAAAGGCCATAAAGAAAGACGAAGAAGGACACTATATAATGATAAAAGGATCAATACAAGAAGAGGATATCACACTGGTTAACATATACACACCCAATATAGGAGCACCTAGATACATAAAACAAATACTAACAGACATAAAGGGAGAAACTGATGGGAATACAATAATAGTGGGAGACTTTTAACACCTCACTCACATCAATGGACAGATCTTCCAGACAGAAAAGCAATAAGGCAACAGAGATCCCAAATGACACAACAGAACAGTTAGACTTAACTGAAATCTACAGGATACTACATCCAAATAAAGCAGAAAACACATACTTTTCAAGCACACATGGAACATTCTTTAGGACAGACCACATACTAGGACACAAAACAAGGCTCAACAAATTTAAGAGGACAGAAATTATTTCAAGCATCTTTTCTGACCACAACTACATGAAACTAGAAATCAACCACAGAAAGAGAAACGAGGAAAAAAACTATTACATGGAGACGAAACAACATGCTACTAAAAACCAATGGGTCAACAATGAAATCAAAGAGGAAATAAAAAATATCTTGAGACAACAACAATGAAAACACAACCATACAAAATCTACGGGATGCAGCAAAAGCAGTCCTTAGAGGGAAGTTCACAGCGATACAGGCCTTCCTCAAAAAACAAGAAAACTCACAAATAAACAACCTAACCTACCACCTAATAAAGAATTAGAAAAAGAAGAGCAAATAAAACCTAAAGTCATCAGAAGGAAGGAAATAATAAAGATCAGAGAAGAAATAAATAAAATAAAGATTAAAAAACAACAGAAAAATCAATAATACCAAGAGCTGGTTTTTTGAACAGATAAACAAAATCAACAAACTTCTGGCCAGGCTCACCAAGAAGAAAAGAGAGAGGACCCAAATAAATAAAATAAGAAATGAAAGGGAGAAATAATAACCGACACTACAGAAATGCAAAAAATCATAAGAAGATATTATGAACAGTTATATGCCAACAAAATGGACTACTTAGAAGAAATGGACAAGTTTCTAGAAATAGCCTGTAAAAACTGAATCAAGAAGAAACAGATGATTTGAACAGATCTATCACTAGAAGTGAAATAGAATCTGTAATTTTAAAAATTCCCTGCAAACAAAAGTCCAGGACTGGATGGCTTCATTGGGGAATTGCACCAAACATACCGAGAAGAACTCATACTGATCCTTCTTAAACTCTCCCAAAAGACTGAAGAGGTGGAAACACTCCCAAAGCCATCCATGAAGCCACCTATCACCCTGACACCAAAACCAGACAAAGACACTAACAAAAAAGAAAATTACAGGACAATATCTTTGATGAATATAGATGCAAAAATCCTCAACAAATATTAGCAAACCAAATCCAACAATCCATAAAAAGGTCATACACCATAATTAAGTTGGGTTCATTCCAGGGTCACAAGAATAGTTCAACATATGCAAATCAATCAATCTGATATATCACATCAACAAAAGACAAAAACCACATGATCATCTCAACAGATGCAGAAAAAGCATTTGATACAATTCAATATCCATTCATGATTAAAATCTCTCACCAAAGTGGGTATAGAGGGAACATATCTCAACATAATAAAAGCCATTTATGACAAACACATAGCCAACATAATACTAAATGGTGAAAAGCTGAAAGCCCTCCTGCTAAAATTTGGAACAAAACAAGGATGCCCACTCTCACCACTTCTACTCAACACAGTATTGGAATTCCTAGCCACAGCAGTCAGATGAGAAAAAATAAAAGGTATCCAAATTGGAAGGGAAAAGGTAAAATTGTCATTATGTGCAGATTACATGATACCCTATACAGAAAACCCTAAAGACTCTGCACAAAAACTACTAGAACTGATAAATGAATTCAGCAAGGTAGCAGAATACAACATTAATATACAGAAATCTGCTGTATTTCTTCATACTAACAATGAAATATCAGAAAGAGAAAGTAAAATAAATTCCCATTTAAAATCGCATCCCAAAAAAAAGAAAAATATCTAGGAATAAACCTAATCAAGGAGGTGAAAGACTTATATGCTGAGAACTATAAAACACTGATAAAGGAAACAGAAGATGAGTCAATGAAATCGGAGGACAGCCCATGCTCTTGCACTGGAAGACTTAATATAGTTAAAATGGCCATACTACCCAAAGCAATCTACAGATTAATGTGATCCCTATCAAATAACCCATGACATTTTTCACAGAACTAGACTAAATAATCCTAAAATTTATATGTAATCACAAAAGACCCAGAATTGCCAAAGTAATCCTGAGGAAAAAGAACAAAGCTGGAGGCATAACCCTTCCAGACTTCAGAAAATACTATAAAGCCACAGCAATCAAAACAGGATGGTTCTGGCACAAAACAGACATACAGATCAATGGAACAGAACAGAGAGCCCAGAGATAAACCCACACACTATGGTCAATTAATCTTCGACAACGGAGGCAAGAATATACAATGGAGAAAAGATAGTCTCTTTAACAAGTGGTATTGGGAAAGCTGGACAGCCACATGTAAATCAATGAAGTTAGAACACACTCTAACATCATACACAAAAATAAACGAAAAATGGCTTAAAGACTTTAATATAAGACATGACACCATAAAACTCCTTGAAGAGAACATAGGCAAAATGTTCTCTGACATAAATCGTAGCAATATTTTCTTAGGTAAGTCTCACAAGGCAAAAGAAATAAAAGCAAAAATAAACACATGGGACCTAATGAAACTTAAAAGCTTTTGCATAGCAAAGGAAACCATAAACAAAATGAAAAGACAACCTATGGAATGGGAGAAAATATTTGCCAATTATGAGACCAACAAGGGCTTAATTTCCAAAATATACAAACAGCTCACACAGCTCAATATAAAAAAACCCAAAAAACTCAATCAAAAAATAGGCAGAAGACCTAAATAGACATTTCTCCAAAGTAGACATCCAGATGGCCAACAGGCATATGAAAAGATGCTCAACATTGCTAGTTATTAGAGAAATACAAATCAAAACTACAATGAGGTATCACCTCACACCAGTCAGAATGGCTATCATCAAAAAGTATACAAATAATAAATGCTGGAGAAGGTGTGGAGAAAAGGGAACCCTCCTACACTGTTGTTGGGAATGTAAATTGGTGCAGTCACTGTGGAAAAACAGTATGGAGTATGGAGGTTCCTTAAAAAACTAAAAATAAAGTTACTATATGATCCAGCAATCCCACTCCTGGGCATGTATCTGGAAAAGACGACAACTCTAATTCAAAAAAGATACACACACCCCAACATTCACAGCAGCACTATTTACAATAGCCAAGACATGGAAGCAACCTAAATGTCCATCGACAGATGAATGGATAAAGAAGATGTGGTATATATATACAACGGAATATTACTTAGCCATAAAAAAGAATGAAATAATGCCATTTGCAGCAACATGGATGGACCTAGAAATGATCATACTAAGTAAAACAGACAGAGAAAGACAAGTATTATATGATATCACTTATAGGCGGATATCTAAAAATAGTACAAATGAACTTATTTATAAAACAGAAACAGAGGACCTAGAAATGATCATACTAAGTAAAACAGACAGAGAAAGACAAGTATTATATGATATCACTTATAGGCGGATATCTAAAAATAGTACAAATGAACTTATTTATAAAACAGAAACAGAGGACCTAGAAATGATCATACTAAGTAAAACAGACAAAGACAAGTATTATATGATATCACTTATAGGCGGATATCTAAAAATAGTACAAATGAACTTATTTATAAAACAGAAACAGACTCACAGACACAGAAAACAAATGTATGGTTACCAAAGGGAAATATGGGGGGAGGGATAAATTATGAGTATGAGATTACAGATACGCAATACCGTAAATAATATAAACAACAAGGATTTACTGGGTAGCACAGGGAACTATATTTAATATCTTGTAATAACCTATGATGGAAAAGAATCGAAAAAAGGGAAAAAATATATATAACCAAATCACTTTGCTATTCACCTGAAACACAATATTGTAAATCAACTCTACTTCTATTTTTTTTAAATCACTTTAATATTAACTAAAATAGGACTTCCCTGGTGGCGCAGTGGTTAAGAATCCGCCTGCCAATGCAGGGGACATGGGTTCGATCCCTAGTCCAGGAAGATCCCACATGCTGCGGAGCAACTAAGCCCATGCGCCACAACTACCGAGCCTGCGCTCTAGAGCCCGTGCGCCACAACTACTGAGCCCGCATGCCACAACTACTGAAGCCCACGTGCCCTAGAGCTTGCGCGCCGCAACTACTGAGCTCACGCACTGCAACTACTGAAGCTCATGTGCTCTAGGGCCCATGTGCCGCAACTACTGAGCCTGCATGCTGCAACTACTGAAGCCCATGCACCTAGAGCCCATGCTCAGCAACAAGAGAAGCCACCGCAATGAGAAGCCTGTGCACCGCAACGAAGAGTAGCCCCCGCTCGCCACAACTAGGGAAAGCCTGCATGCAGCAACGAAGACCCAATGCAGCCAAAAATAAATAAAATTAATTAAAAAAAAATTAACTAAAGTAAGATGTAAAGCGGGAAGGGAAATTTGTCATTACTAATTGGCACTGATAAGAGCTAATTTTACTAGAATAGACATTTACATAACAGAAGATGTGCATCTGCCTCTTTATACGGTAATCCATTTGAAAAAAAAGCCTATCAATTTCAAACATCATTTGTGAAAGAAGACATCATTCAAAGGGTCAAATCATAACCACTAGAGGCTCTGGATTAGAGTCAGGATAGAACAAGATTCAGTAGCCACCTGTATTTCATTTTAGACTCTTCGTGTCTCATCTCACAAAGAGGCACCCTTGACTTCGGGGCCCTTTGTAAATTCCACAGCTATCGAGGTTAAATGGTCCAATTGATACTTCATAGATGGAGGACAACTTAGAATTGAATTAGCATCTCAAAAGAGTAATACAGGGCACAATAGTATATTAAAAAGTAATACTGTATGTGAATAAGAACCTTCTTCTATAAATATTTGGAAGGCATACCTTATTTTCTTTGTATCTGGTGAGATCTGCTACGCAGTATTCCTTGAATAATTTATCATAGTATTTCTTTGCAAGTTTCTTCTCCCTAGATTCATTAAAAAAATATAAATCTTACACATTTAGAAATTCAACCATTGTTTGCTACTTGGAGGCAATGTCAAATAAATAACGCATATGATATAAACATTAATGTTTTAAAAGAGGTCTATTACTTACATGTGCATAGAATATCTGAATATTAACTATTAATAGTGGGTCTCTAGGGAGGGAAGCTGGAAGACTAATAGTCAAAGATGAGAAGGAGACTGACTCTTCACTTTTTACCCTCTGTAATGTTTGAATTTTTAAAACCATTTTCAGGTTTTACGTTTTCCCAAAATATTTTTAAAATTTAAAAAGAAGCGTACTACAAGACAACAAATAATATTGTAAAAATTTTATAAATTATTTTTTAAAGACAAAGTCAAGCAATGAGAAGTCAGTTAAAATTGTCAAAAATTACCAAAAGAATCAAACCAGATTCAATAATCTGAGGCACGGTTTTATGTTCTCGATTCAGAACTGTTCCATGCAGGGGCCAAATGCTTTGGACAGGTGACAAAACAAGAAAACACTCAGGGAGCAGGAGAGACAGGACTATAGCATTTGATGCATTATGTCTCACACGTGTACAATTACCAATTCATGTCCATTTCATCCTCCTCATTCCATAGGAATCTGTGATTTTCTCGTATAACATCCATGTCTATCTTGTCATTTTCCCTGAAAAATAAAACAATTTCAAATTCAATATGAAAACAAAATTAGTCAAATTTAAGTTAAACAGTGTGTGAGATTTTTGAGCACCTGAGTAAAAATAAGATACACAAAGACAGTTTTATATGTATGTATGTATATATATTTATAAAAAGTATTTCAGTATTTTCAAAAGGCAGTTATAAACAGTACTGCTACAGAAACAAATAGATAAGGAATCCACCCATCTCTAGCGCTGGTTCAATTATACAAAGGGTGCTAAATTACCAAAACTAGGATGAGAAATCTGAATAAACACTAAATGGGTAAGGAAGATGAATGAAAATAAGTTTCAGAATCTAAAATAAGTAATACCATCCTATTGTGATCTAATTTTAAAAATATATAAAGAATTTTTCCACACCTCATTTTACTACAGCTTCCTAGGAAGACTGAGTAAGGAAGGAAGAGAACTGAAGGAGATGATTTTTCAAGATGATAACAGATTGGGGACAGAACAAGAGATTGTTGAGAAATACAGGCTAAATTCAGAGGAGAGCTAAGCTTGGGGCTGATGAGCTGGTATAAAGTTTTTCAGAGCACTATCAACTCGGAAAATCGTTAAGTAAAGAGAAAAAAACCCACACAAAACCAAGAGGCTCTGACAGAAGAGCCTCAGATATAAGAAGGAATTTCATGTGTGGGAAATAATTAGAGTGAGGTCTCTTGTTTGCCCTATCTTTTAAAAAGCAATCCCAAACCTGAGGTCTAAAAAGTTCATTATTTCAAAGATCCTTGCGGGGAAAAAAAAAAAAATCACTGCATAATCAGGCACGTGAGTATTCCTCACATAATCCTGTTATTGCCAGGATCAGCAGGCTGCCTGAGGCCTGTTGCCAGAGAAATGGGGTTCATGATGAATTGCTTAGCTAGAAGCTTCGAATGGCCTCTCCACCTTATAACAACAAAACTGGAATGGAAAGCAGGAGAAAATGACAGAATCAGAAGATACAGTAGCTGTGAGTCTTCAAAGACACCCATACCTACCTCCCATTATGTAAAATAAACTTTATGACACTTACCCCAATCGCCTGAAGTCTTCTTTTTTGCCACCATAGTATAAAATATAGTCATTTACAAACTTTGTATGCCTTTGATACTGAAATGCAAAAAATTAAGGATTTTACTTGTTCAGGAGTAGTTGGGTATCAATGACATATTAGTGAGTAGGGAAAAAAAAAGCATAGTATGAGTCTATTTAGTTTTTTAAAAATACACAAATATATGCTATCCATGCTTATAAATTAAAAAAAGATCTAAAAGGATAAATATTAAACTGTTAAGAGTGAACACGGTACAGTAGAGGGGCTTTCACTTTCTAATGAATATATTGTTTTGAACATTTTCAAGCAATAACTCTCTGGGGAGAAGGACAGCTTCCTATATACAGCCTCACACCACCACTCATTTTAATCATCAAAATATGAAAAACAAATGATAGTTTCTAAAGTTAAAGGTGAGGAGTAGAATTTTTCTTCATTATAAAATATAATTTAGCTATTTCAGTAACAATAAAGCCTCCAAAATAGAAGATGTAACTTTTATTAAATTAAATCCTAACATGAGGCTTTCAAAAAGAAGTAAATATAAGAAGTCACGTTATTTTTTTATACTCTCTTTTAATATTCAAAGAAACTACAGTCATGTTTATTTTCAGTGCAATACAAGACACATGAGCATTTTACTTGTTTTAAAAAGCTCCATGGTACTCTCTCTAGAGCTGAACACACACATAACAGAACTGACATAATATTGTCTGTGACTACAGCCTATTATATTAAAGACAAACAGTCATTTAATTGATCACAATGTGTTCTAACAGAATAGCAAATCAAAACATAATTCTGAAACGAGCAACAAAGCAATTAACATTTCAGAAAAGAAAAAAGAGAAAAGCCAGATACCCAGAGATCTGGGTTCTAGCTCTTGGTCTATCACAAACTGGTCATGTGACACTGGTAAGTCACTTAAATCTTTCAAGAGCTCAAGTCAGCAAACTTTTCCTGTAAATAGTAAATATGCAGGCCATACGGTCTCTGTTAAAACTACTCAACTCTGCCACTTTAGCATGAAAGTAGGCACAGGTAACACCTAAATGAATGAGCACAGCTGTGTTCCAATAAAACTTTTATTTACAAAAACAGGTGGTAGGTGGGACTTTGCTTCCTGGAAGATGGAGCAAAGATGTACAGTTGATCCCTGAACAGGGTGGACAGAACACCCACCCTCCTCATTGTCCAAAACCTGCACGTAATGTATAATCAGCCCTCTGCATCTGTAGATTCAACCAACTGCGGATCGTTAGTACTACAGTAAAATAAATACCCATATTTACACAAGTAATACAGTAAAATAAAAATCCTTGTGTAAGTGGACCCTCACAGTTCAAACCCTGTGTTTTTCAAGGGTCAACTGCACTTCTCCCTATTCCTCCCACTGAGAACTAGAAACCTTGGAAATTATATATAAAACAAACATAAGAAGACTCTGAAAGGTAGAGAGAAGAAGGCAGACCAGCTATGGACCTCAGGACCCATGGTATGACATGGTGCTGAGTTCCCCAGGTTTTCTTTTTGCTTAATAAATGCCAGACTTGGAGGTGAAGAAGCTGGATAGCTGGAAATACCTACAAGCAGAGACAAAAGAAGTCCCAACAAAAGTCTGTTCCCTCTAACAAAATAATCAGGAGAGAGGCAGCCTAACAGGAAAGATAACTTTTAGGCAGTAACTACTCTATTCCAGCCAAACACTCCAGAAAATCTATGGCCCCACCTCCAGCCATGCAAGAAAAGGGGATCTAGACTTTCACCCTCACCAGGCTGTAACTAGATGCCCTAACACCCCCAACTGAGTGGTGTAATAGGAGGAGGAGTAGATGTTGAAATGCTAAAGAAGCAGCAGCAGATGAGATCCATGGGAAAGCTAAGCTATTGGGTTAGGAGATAAGAGGAATAAATAAATTGGTGACAAGAGAACTTCTGTAACTTAAAGAAAAGGATCAGGAACAATAAAGTGAAAGTGGTGACCACAGGATAGTGGGTATATCTAATTGACATCGTCCCCTTCTCCCTATCCTGACCACAGTAATAAATACCCAGAAATACTTCACTCTCCAATATTCCCAACAGTAATATGGATGGCCAGTGGTAGCGGCTTATGTAATAAGCCACAGTCTTACCAAAAAATTGAGCTGAGAGATGGCTATCACAGAGAAACAAGGTGTAACTTAAAGACAGCCCCAATTCATGCCTGAAAGCTGAAGCCACAGCAGGCCTCAGACAGTCCACAAACAGACCTATTATTTTTTTTTCATTTTTATTTTTTCTAACATCTTTACTGGAATATAATTGCTTTACAATGTTCTGTTAGTTTCTGCTGTATAACAAAGTGAATAAGCTCTATGTATACATATATCCCCATATCCCCTCCCTCTTGCGTCTCCCTCCCACTCTCCCTATGCCACCCCTCTAGGTGGTCACAAAGCACCGAGCTGGTCTCCCTGTGCTATGCAGCTGCTTCTCACTAGCTATCTATTTTACATTTGGTGGTGTATATATGTCCATGCCACTCTCTCACTTTGTCTCAGCTTACCCTTCCTCCACCCCGTGTCCTCAAGTCCATTCTCTAGTCTGTGTCTTTATTCCTGTCCTGCCCCTACATTCATCAGAACCATTTTTTTTTCTTTTTAGATTCCATATATATGTGTTAGCATACGGTATTTGTTTTTCTCTTTCTCACTTACTTCACTCTGTATGACAGACTCTAGGTCCATCCACCTCACTACAAATAACTCAATTTCGTTTCTTTTTATGGCCGAGTAATATTCCATTGTATACATGGGCCACATCTTCTTTATCCATTCATCTGTCAATGGACACTTAGGTTGCTTCCATGTCCTGGCTATTGTAAACAGTGCTGCAATGAACATTGTGGTACATGACTCTTTTTGAATTATGGTTTTGTCAGGGCATATGCCCAGGAGTGGGATTGCTGGGTCATATGGTAAGTCTATTTTTAGTTTTTTAAGGAACCTCCATGGTGGCTGTATTAATTTACATCCCCACCAACAGTGCAAGAGGGTTCCCTTTTCTCCACACCCTCTCCAGCATTTATTGTTTGTAGATTTTTTGATGATGGCCATTCTGACCAGTGCGAGGCGATACCTCATTGTGGTTTTGATTTGCATTTCTCTAATGATCAAACAGACCTATTATTAAACACAGTTTTACCAAGACATTAAATAGCCAAGAACCAGGTAGGAAAAGAGTAAGAGTTAAAATGAGACTGAAGATAATAGTATAAAAATGAGAAATGTTGACAGCTTGACAAAAATCGATTGGAAAAAATATCTGCAAGTACATGGACTTTGTAAACCTATTTATAGAAGATTAGTAATATGTTTTTTATTACTTTTTGCCTCTAAATCTCTTATATATTAGTAAAAGAGAATTGTACTCAGAAGTATAAATGGCAAAATTCCATATCAATAAACACTTATCTTTAAATATAAAATTTATGTCTATCTGACTTCACAAGATTTTATGAAATAAAATAGATTTAAAAAATTGTATTAGTTACAAAATCTAGAAATATAAAAGGATACAGCATCCATAGCTATGAGATGAAACCTTCTATTTCTTGCTTCTTCCCTGTTAAGAAAAATTTTATTTCAAGCAAATTCAAATGTCTATATTTAATTAATATAATCAAATCACCAACATCTCAAACCAAAAAAAAGTAATGTACATTGAAGTACCATACCTATCCAGCAATTCTGCTGCAACTTGCTTATGGACCACCTTTCCATGTTTTTCCTTCTGAAATGGCTTTTTGAGCAGTAAATCATCTTCAACTGTCCTGGTTTGTTAAGAAGAAAAATTATTAGAAGAGCTCATTTTTCTCAGAGTGTTTCCTATTTCTTTATTATTTTCATAATTGGAACATGTTTTAAAGAATTCAACTCTTAAAGACTCACTGATCTTTAATGAGATATTTTACATCTCCTTTAATAGCTTAATTAATATCTTAACTTTATTTAATACCTATAAAATGGAGAAGACGAGACTAACAAATGCATGGGTTCTGGTGTCACACCATCTGGGGCCCTTGGTTCAAATTTTGGCTCTGTCATTAATTATCTTAATCTTAAATTACTTAATCTTTTTGTGCCACAATTTCCTTGTTTGTAAAGTAGAGATAACAAAGCTTTCAGTAACTGATAACATGGAAAAAGAAGGGCTGATTATAGATGATATATAGACTATAGGTGATCAGCCCTAGTTACGTAAATAGATATAATCCTAGAGCACACAAGACTATCCAACTAGATTGGCTCAAATTCTATTCTTACAAAGTAATATTTTTGAATGAAAAACCTTGAAAATGTAAAGCATTTTAATTTCATTTCATTACATAAAAATGTCATTTATTATATAATTATTTCTATTCTTTTGGTTATCCATGAAGACTGAGTACCCAACAAAAATGTTCAGTCCCAACTAGTATGCTTATATATTGTTTTCAGTGTCAAATAATAAACCAACTTTTATAAGTTTGGTTAACATGAATCAGTCAACCACTCCTAAGTTAATGGATAAAATCAAGTTTCTAAGCACTGAAGGCTGAAAACAATGCCCCTCCCTAAACACAGGCACTCCACCACGATATGGCCTCCTTGTAAGGCTCAGGCTTTATCTGCTAAGAGTTCTTACCTCTTCCATTCAATAAAGACTTCCATGAACTCCTTCCTCTGGCCACTTAGTCTGCTCATTCACAAAATCCTAAGAATTGTGCTGCAATCTCATCCTCCACAGTAACCTCATTTTGAAGTCAAGTACTAGCAAAGGGACAACCAAACAAGCCCCTTCTTAGCTATGACAGTTGCAAGTAGGGTCCTTGACAGTTGAATGAAAAATAGATGCAACAGAGAAATCTAAGAGCTTTAACTGATTTCCTTTTTTTCCTTATGCTTCCCTTTCCATAAATCCCTTCACAGCATAAACATTACTTTATCTTTTACATAACTGTTCTCAAATTTTTGAGTCAATTCATTATAGTTTAATAAACAAAAATTCATTCAGTAGAGCATCGCTGTCGTCACATGTAAACACAATGCAAAAACTTTAAATATTATTTATACCTCATCTCAATTTAGAAAGGATCGGAAACATAGATCAATAAAAAATTACTTACTTTTTTTTCCTTTTGCTAGATTCTCCACAGTGTTCATCATCACTAAAATCAGAGTCATAGCCTCCATGACCATGCATCTGTAAAGAAGTACAGTCAGTTACTTAGAACCTAAATTGCCCATAGTTCAGGAAACAGAATAGTTCAAAAATAAGTTATCTTTAAAAGCCACAACAGCTTTAAAGGATTGTGGTGGGCATAACAGGGGTTATCTAGCCATCTAAACCTTTCAATCACTTTGAAGTAACAAACTTACCCTTCAGAAAATGAATCAATATTTTTCACTTCAATTACCAACAAGGGAGATTACTCTTTGACCTTTCCATTTAAAACCAGGTCTAGAAGCTGCCATGTCATTGCATACAAGGTTCAGCAATGCTTTACTTTTATTTGATTCAGAGTAATAACGGTTGCTGGTATTTATCAACTTTGTCCAGACATTATGCTAGGTTCTTTACAAACACTGCTTCTAATTCTGCAAGTTAGGAACTATTACCTTCATTTTAGAGATGAAGAAATCAAGGACAAAGTAAATCAATTATACAAAGCAAATATGTAGCTAAGCAGATCTGCTTCGATTCTTAAGCCCATGATCTCAACTACTACAAACTGACTCTCTGGAATATGCTAACATTTTGATTACTGTATTCCTAGACTTAATGGATTTGTGAATAGTACAGGATCAATTGATAAAAATTTCCTATCTTCTTTCAACATACGTGAAGATTTCCTTTTTCTTTGAAACAGTTTCTTCAAGGTAAACCACCTTGTCCTTTGTTCTAGATAACTTTATCTTGTTCCTATTCACTTTTAAATCAAAATTCTTAGAAATACTGAAAGATCTCAATTGTCACTCAGTTGTGTTAGAAAGCAGCTCCTGGTTTCAGCATTACCTAGAATTTGGGATGTACATTAATGGCAGATGGATGGATTACTTGACTGTATCTGCTAAATAAGGTGGCTACATCAAACAATCTTTAAATCCTATGAGTCTGTGATCTTCATAATTCCATTTTCAAACTTACGTGTATGGGTGTATATCTCTCTTCCCTGCCCCACAGAGTTCGAGAGAGGCCGGCCCTAGCCAAGGCTGAGGCGAAGGTTTAGGCCACTTTCAACTCTACCCTAAGACACACCTGGATCTCACACCTTTTTACCATGTCAACTCCTTACTTCCGCTGTTTTATCACATCTGTTCAAACCATACCAGCCTCTCACTCCTTGTCTTATGTCCTCACTTTCTTCACATCCTGATGGGGGACAACCATTGTGGGTAGCTTAGAGATAAGCTCTGGGGTCAGCCTGCCAGAACGCAAATCCTGGCTCTGCATTAAAGACGTTTCAGGTCTTTCTTTGGGCACGCTCCTTAACCTCTAGGAGCCTGTTTCCCTCTCCATAAAGGGAGGCTAATGAAAGTACCGGTATCACAAAACTGGGCATTAAATGAGTTACCGCATATAAAGAGTTTTAGGACAACATCTGGTACAGTAAAACCCTCCCAATTTTAACTACTATTACCGTCATGATGTTCCTACACCCTGGGACACCACCTCCTACCCTTGTTCCCCGTCTCGTTTGTTTCTCATCCATCCCAAACCCATCTGAACTCAGTAGTTGCATTAAAAAATTCTCACTCACTTCAGGCTACGAATCAACTGACAAGAACCAAGAGAAATTCGAGAAGGGAGACGCGGGGTGTCTTCTGAATCTGTCATAAAAAAAAAAAAAAAATCAACTAGTAGCATATGAGGAACAAGTTTCGAGATCCTTCTCCCCGACCCCAAACACTCATGGCCCTCTCACACACCCCTTCCCCTCCTCTGCCAAGTGCTCCCGCTGAGTCGTTGTTCCCTCCTCTGCCCGCGTCTGCAGCGACGACGCACGGCCTCAACGAGCCGCTGCGGCACCAGACCCGTCGCCCCGGCTGCGTAGCCTCGCCACTGTCGCCACCACTGCCAGAGCCACAACGGCCGCCGCCGCCGCGCGCTCCCCGCCTCTCCCTACGGGTCCCAGCTGGGCGCTGCTTCCGGTCCGGCTCGGCCGCGCGTCTCACTTAAATGACACCGTTCCCGGGCGCGCCGACTTTGTGTTACAGCCAAAACAGCCCCGGGAAACAAAGGCCGAGGGAGAACAGGGCCGGGAGGGAAGGTGGAGGTTCCCAGCTTTCTCGAAGTCGCCGCGCTCGGTTTTTTCCTGAACCTTCTTCCATTACCCTCTGGGAAGCCCAACATCTAATCTCGTGTGGCACAGCTCATACTAAGCCCACGCCCCTCGTTTGAAAATTTACTTCGTTTTAGAAAAAACCCTGCCTGAATATCACTTGCCGTCCTCTTTCTAGTAACCTTAGAAACGCCTCCTCGGAGCAACGTCGCTGAGCGTCTCAGTCTCCGATCTGCCTCTCCTCCCTCTGCCCCCCTCCCCCCAATAAAACAGTTCTCATAATTAGAACAAAAATAGCTTTCCATCGCTTCACCACCCACACAGTAGATGCCATTCCAAATGCAGTGCTGGTGGCAGAGGAGCTCATCGAAGATGCGAGGAGAGGCTGAAGAGGGAATAGGGGCGATTTCACAGGGTCGCGAATCCTCTGCAGCCAAGTGACTTGGCACAGGTGAAAAGAGAGCCACAATAGTTACTAAAAAAAAAAAAGAAAAAGAAAGAAGGAAAGAAAAGAAAAAAAGTGCAGGCAGGAAAAGTTAAATTATTTTAAGCTCTGCCAGGTTCTCCCTGTGTTTTACCTTTTCTAAATTATGATGCCCCATTCTGCTTTACAGCCTAGTTACTGGGTTCGTGTCTTGTCTCCCTCCGGCTGACGCTATTCATCTTTGCTTCCTCCTCGGTACCCAACACGGTTCCCTGGAAATCACAAGCGCTAATTAAATATTTGTTGAATTGAACTGGCACGCCACTGACTTTCACATCGGGCTCATTTTAGTGAAAACCTTAGCATGTAACACTCATTTTACATCTTTTGCACCAAACAGTAGATAACAATATTTACCAGTTCAAGCCCTCCTTCTACCCCTGACAGTAAATTACAGGTACAACCTGCTTTACCCAATGCAGTAAATATGATCTTTAAAAATCTGTAAGTTAAATTATTGTAAATTCAATTATTTCAAAATGCAATCAGATTAACCTTCAGTTAAAAACGTTTATTAAAATATTTAAAGCAGTAGGAAGCCTCACGATTTAACATTATACTACATTGAATTATTTTGTCAAGCAGTTCCTTTTTTAGTAAATATCTAAAATATCTATTCTGTTCTTTTATTTATTATCGATAAAACCAAACAAACTTGTACCTGGTATTCAATTTCCTTTCTACCAATATGTGACCTTTAATAGCATTTTCTACCATTTTTGATATATTTTGTCTGTTGCTTCATTTTCCTCTTACAACAAGCCTGTGCTGCATGCAGTGTTATTAGCCCCATTTTGCGTGTAAGAAATAGAAGCACAGAACTCAGAGCCACAGGCCTGGTGAGGGTCTAGAAACTGGGAATACTTGTTTCTCTACAAGACCCTGTTTTCTCTCTGTGGCTCTCTCTCTGTCAAATTCTTTCTTCTTAAATTTACATATTTATTTGTTTTTATTTTGACTGTGTTGGGTCTTTGTTGCTGCACACGGGCTTTCTCCAGTTGAGGCTAGCAGGGGCTACTCTTCCTTGCGGTGCGCGGACTTCTCATTGCAGTGGCTTCTCTTGTTGCAGAGCACGGGCTCTAGGCACATGGGCTTCAGTAGTTGTGGCACATGGGCTCAGTAGTTGTGGTTCGCGGGCTTGAGAGCACAGGCTCAGTAGTTGTGGCACATGGGCTTAGTTGCTCCGTGGCATGTGGGATCTTCCCGGACAAGGGCTTGAACCCGTGTCCCCTGGCATTGGCAGGCAGATTCTTAACCACTGTGCCACCAGGGAAGCCCCATATTCTTTCTTTCTCTCTCTCTTTTTAACTCATCAACTGTGTGAGAAATAGCTTCTGGTCCTAACATTTTAAGAATTTCAGATCTTTTGCTACCAGATCATTCAGCCAAAGATTTGCATTTCTCCCTTTGAGGCAGCAGTTACTGAAAGAGAGAAAATAGAAAATATATGTTAGGGATAGATCACATGATCTGAACTAAAAATAATTAATACAGGCTAGACAACCTACCTGATCAGGAAATCTCAAGTTAGCAATTACTGCTCAACAACTATAAAAACTGCAAATATTTATTAGGGGCCTGCTCTGGACAGAGCACTGTCATAATCATCAGGGTTACAAATATGTAAAAGTCACTCCTTACTCTCAAAGGTTGACTAGTAAGAAAGAACGACTATATAGAAAAAAAAAATTCTATCATATATGAAGTGCCTGGTAAATGGCACAGCTTTACTGAGATATATTGACATACAACACTGCATAAGTTTAAGGTGTACAATGTGTTAAATTGATACACTTACATATTGCAAAATGATTACCACCATGGTGTTAGCTAACACCTCCATCACTTCACATATATACTATTACATTTTTGTGGTGAAAACATTTAAGATATACTCTCTTAGCAACTTTCACATATATAATACAGTATTATCTGTAATCACCATGCTGTACACTTCAGATCCCCAACTTATTCATCTTATAACTGGAAGTTTGTCTGTTTGACCAACATTTCTCCATGCAGTCTCCCAACCCTCCCAGCCCCTGGTAACAACCATCCTAGACTGTTTCTGTGAATTTGAATTTTTGGACTTAACGTATAGGTGATATTATACAGTAGCTGTCTTTCTATGATTTATCACAATTAGCATAATGCCCTCAAGGGCATTTACCAGCTTCCCGATCTATAAAATGTTCTATTTTAATGAATATGAAAATTTACATGGACACCAATCTTACATAACTCAAAGCAACAAAATACTACGACAGGTAAGTGGTGGGGGTGAGGGAAGTTGGTCCCCACTCCACTCCATCACCCTCCTCTCACACACACACCCTTATTCCCCGCCACCCTTCCCGCCCCCAGAAAAAAAAATGCTGCTCTGGGAAACAGTATAATAAAGAACTCCACTTCAAAATCAGCCAGACCCACAATCAAGTTAGGTTTCTGTCACTTACTAGCTAGGAGATCTTGGGCAAGTTTTTAAATGAGTAAGTCTTTATCTCTTCAACTATAAAATGGAGATAATAGTAATAACTATCTCATAGTGGGTTATGAGATTTAAAACGAAACAATGCAGCTAAAATGCCTAGAATGTTCATAATAAGAATATAATAAATGCTACTTGAGGAAAGTAGCATTTCTTGAGGAAATTCTTGTGATTTAGTTTAACAATTAACTTCTTCTTGAGTATGGCCTAGAAACAGATCCACACTTATATAATCCTATGATTAATGGCATAGGTTTAAGTATGGACTTCTCAATAAATAGTTCTGAGCCAATTTAAGATTACAGTAAAAAAAAAAAAAAAACCTCAATTCCTAACTTGATTCACACCATACATATTAGTCACCTTCAAAAAAAACACAGGAAAACCTCTTCGTGATATTCCATGATCTCTTCATTAGGGCAGGAGAAATTTTCTTAGATAGGACACACAAAGGGCTAACCATAAAGGACAAAAATAAATTACCGACTTCGGTTCATTTAAAAGACTTTATTAAAAAATGAAAAGTTAAGGGGAATTCCCTGGTGGTCCTGTGGTTAAGACTTCATGCTTCCACTGCAGGGGGCATGGGTTCGATGCCTGGTCAGGGAGCTAAGATCCCACATGCCATGCATGGTGGCCAAAAAAAAAGAAAAAAATTTAAGTCACAGAGTGGGAGAAAATATTGCAGTAGACACATTTAACAAATTGTCAGATTATATGAAGAACTTTAAAAATAAGTAAAAGGCAGAAACCCAATAGAAAAATTAGCTAAAAACTTGAATAGGCAGTTCACAAAAAAGATGTCCAAATAGCCAATGCACATAAAACAAAGGGCTTGTCTTCACTAGTTACCAGAGAAACGAAAGTTAAGAACACAATGCACACCATTACACACCTACAAGAATGGCTAACTGGAAAAGACAGATCTAGTGCTGATGGAGATGTGGTATGACTATAACTCTTATATACTGCTGATGGGAGTGTAAATTGGTACAATCACCTTGGAAAAGGTGTTCAATAGTATCTGCTAATGCTGAATGTGGGTATATTCTATGTCTCATATATTCCACTCCTCAGAATATCTTCAACAGAAAAGTGAACATATATTCATCAAAAGACCTGAATTAGAAAGCACTAGCACTATTTATAAGTCAAAAACTGGAAGCAACACAAATGTTCAGCAGCATTAGAATAGTTAAATAAATTATGACTTATTCACACAATGGAATACTATACAGCAATAAAAACAGACAAACTACAACTATATGCATTAGCATAGATGAATCTCATCAATGTAATGCTGAACAAAAGAAGCATTGTATATGTAAAAGAATACATATGACACAATCCTATTCATATAAAAGACAAAAGGAAAAGTAATCTATCTGTGACAAGTCAGGATAATGACGTCCCTGGTGGGTATAGAGGAGGTGACTGGAAGGGGGCACAAGGTCGTGGTGGGACAGGGCTTCTGGGGAAATGGTAATATTCTGTTTCTTTTTTTTTTTTTTTAATTTATTTAATTTATTTATTTTTGGCTGCGTTGGCTCTTCCTTGCTGCGTGCGTGCTTTCTCCAGTTGCGGTGATCAGGGGCCACTCTTAGTTGCAGTGCGTGGGCTTCTCATTGCGGTGGCTTCTCTTGTTGCGGAGCACGGGCTCTAGGCATGCAGGCGTCCATAGTTGTGGCTTGCGGGCTCTAGAGCGCAGGCTCAGTAGTTGTGGTGCACGGGCTTCATTGCTCCGCAGCGTGTGGGATCTTCCCAGACCAGGGCTCGGACCCCTGTCCCCTGCATTGGCAGGCAGACTCCCAACCACTGCGCCACCAGGGAAGTCCAATATTCTGTTTCTTGACCCTGGCATTCACTACATGAGTGGTTCATTTCTACCTATGATTTGTGTACTTTTATGTATGTATGCTGTGCTTCAATAAAGAATTTACATTTACAAAATTTAACTGTTCCTAGAGGCTTTTATAACTTTGACTCTAATTGATCAATGGGAGTGTTGGTGATTAAAGCGATTTCAGGCATGGCAGAATAAGTTAGGGAGTAGATAGGTGGGATTTCCTGGGGTCTCAGAATTCATGCCACATAAATGCTTGCATAGCCAAAGACAAATTTCCTGTAGGCACCAAGATGGAGGCAGACGGGGGCTCTGTAAGTGCTGAGAAAGACTCTAGTCAGCACCCAAAGGACTGACATTGCCCAGGCCTCGAACACTTGGCACGGTCAGCTGTACTTCCTGTACATTTATAAGCCAGGATCTGGCAGAAGCCAGCTCCACAACCTCCATAGTACAGCTCAGCCCATGAACAGAGACACAATCTAATTGTTATCTTTTGCGATCTGGTCAGAGGTTGGTCACTCGCTTGTGTAAGTGCCTGGAAGAGGCAGCCAGAGCACGAACACTGTGGTTGGATGGACGTTGAGAAGCAAAGTGGAGAGACAGCAATATACCAGTTAGCCAAATGAATTGACTGTCATTTTTAGGCTTGCTCCCAGGAGGCTAGAACAGAGACAGGATGTCTATAAAATGCCTCTCTGAGGCAGTGGTGGAGAAGGAGCCTTGTGATTAAGAGATAGGGAGACACTTACCAGGTCAATGAGATGAGAAGCAGAGACCAGGAATACTAAATGTCACCGGAAAACTGATGCACTTATTTTTTGTCATATAATATCTGTGGGTATCAAGATTTCAGGCCTCATTCAGGAAACTGCAAAGTGGGGAGACATTATAATAATGAAAGATGTTGGCTGCTGTAACTCTGGATCCTTCTTCAAGGGCTGGCTGGGCCTATAATCATGGAAAAGACATAATTCCCCCCATCGAGGCTATAGAGGAGGAAAGAAAACCTCTATCCGTCTAAGTTCTTCTGGCTGGTCTAAGAATTAAATTGACATGAGACAGATTACCAGGAGAAAGTCAAATTTAATTACATATGTACAGGGTTTCATAAGAATACATATCACACGATTTCACAGTTTGTGAACACAAGTTAACTGTGTAGAGAGCGTGTTGCATAGTCAAGTGAAACGTCCAGTGAAGTAGGTCTGTTGTGTATTTAAGGATACATATCATTATTATGTGGTCAGGCAACCAGATGTAAATAGTAAGCAATTTTCCTCAGTGATGCCTTAATTAACATATTCTCTGAAACTAAAACCTCTTTGACTAGCTGTTCTGATACTGAAGGTGATAATTGGTAGTAGGAAATGGAAACACTTAAACACAGAGGGATAAGCTAAATGACTGAATAGGTTCTGAGGAACAATGGTAAACAGGAGATGGAGGGCTCATGCCTTTCCTTACTTCAGCCATATAAAAGCAACAGCACCCAAAGTAATACTGGGATCCATAAATAGAACTTTCTCAATGGCATATTTTGTCAGGAATTTTGTTCAATAGTATAGGAGGCATACAATAGAAATGCAGGCCAGGATTGTCAGAGCAATCCATTTTTCTAGAGAAGTTGGCAATCTGGATTTTTAGATTCAATATTCTGATTTTTAATATTGGCATCCAATTCAAGTTTAAAAATTAAAGCAAAACACCCTTTGGGCCAAAGCACTTTTGTGAGCTGAACTCAGCCCATGGGAGGCAGATTTCCAAGGGGTAATCCTTCGACCTCAGGACTGCACCTCGGCGGTGGTGGTTTGCAAGCAGAGGTTCTGAGCCTGTTTTGGATGCATTCTTGAGAATAAAACAGACTCCTGGTAAGTCAGGCATGGACACTCCTTCAAGGAAGGAATCAAAAGACTTAAATAAACACTTGGGAAAGGGGGCTCACAGCCTGGTCACAGCAAGGGGTAATCTGTAAGTCCCTGGAGAGGAATATCTATGACAACTGAGAGGCCCAGGGTGTCACCCCAACTGGGGGCATGGAACTCACATCCCAGCACACAGTGACAATGCTGAATTTTGCCTGAGCCCTTTGCTCCTGGAAAACAGGGCCAATTAAAGGAATTTCCCAGTTTTTGTGATCTGGAAGAGAGCTATTGCAAAGAACCACTCTTTCCCATATGACTTAGATAAGCCTCAGATGCCGCCTGTTTAACCTATGACAAAGCTACACACAGACCCCTGCAAATTCCCATTCTTTGCCTCATAAATTATGAACTGGACTGCTCATCCCCACTGATCAACTGGATCGAAATGCTTGTTAACCAAACTTCGGTTGAGCTGCTTTCCTTCCTCCAAGCCCCTGAACTTGGGCCCACCATCAGCCTGAGCCAGCATACAGAGAACAGACTGGGCTCAGCATAAATTATTCTCTGATCTACAGTCTGATCGTGCCACCCTTTCATGCAAATTTCCCACATTTGGTTCTTTCCAGCCCTGTTCATGCCTCTCTATTAAAATAAGACCAAAAGCAAGCAAAAAAACCCTGTATTTGCCTGACCCTTGAGACCCCTGCAGGTTCTCCCTGTTGCAATTGTCCTCCCTCCTTTCCTATCACAAGAGTCCCTCTACCCCCCTTGCAAATTTTTTTTGAAAAACGTCTCTCCCAGCTAAGTCCAGATTTGTTTTTTGCTTGATCATGTCCTTATGCATCCTATATTATTTTGCACAATTTCTGACAATAAAGTGTGCTGTTTAAAATATTGTTTATGAACAGAATTATTATCTGGTGGATGATGCCCTCTCACAGGACAAGAATTAAGCAGCCACTGAAGTGACCCCAAGTCACTGGGCAGTGAGATGCTAGACGTCAGGAGTAAGGTCTCTAGTCTGTCTTGTCTTCCATGATACCACACTCAAGTTTTTCCTCTTCTTCAGCCTATGCCTTCATAGGCTCTGATGTTCTGCAGGGTTGGGGCTGGGTGTTCTTCTCTCCCTACTCTATCAGCCATTCCCATGGCTCAGAGGACCATCTACATGCTTATGTGCCCCCAGTTTATACCTTTTTAATGGCTTACTAATATTCATCATATCTATCTATCTATCTATATCACATTTTGTTTATCCATATTCATCTGTTGACAGACATGGGTCATTTTTACCTTTTGGCTACTGTGAGTAATAATGCTATGAACACTGGTATACAAATATCTGTTCGAGTCCCCTGCTTTCAATTCTTTTGATATATTCCTAGGAGTAGAATTATTGGGTCATATGGGAGTTCTCTGCTTAACCTTTGAGAAACCACCAATCTGTTTTCCACACAGCTACCATTTAATATTCCTACCTTCTCCACATCCTCACCAACATGTTATTCCCCCCCTTTTTTTTCTTTTCTTTTTTTACAGCCATCCTAATTGGTGTGAAGTGGTATCTCATTGTAGTTTTGATTTGATTTCCCTAATGACTAATGATATTGAGCATCTTTTCATGTGCTTATTCACCATTTAATACCTTCTTTGGAGAATTGTCTATTTAAGTCCTTTGACTATTTTTGAATTGGGTTTTTTGTTTTTTTGTTGTTGAGTTTTAATGCTTTATAGATTCCAGATATTCGTCTCTTTTCAGATAAACAATTTGCAAATATTTTCTCCATCCTGTAAGTTGTCTTCTCACTTTCTTGATAGTATTTTTTGATGCACAAAAGTTCTTGATTTTGATAAACTCCAATTTAAAAAGATAATTTTTTTAAAAGGCTAAAATCATGACTCTTGTACACATATAAAATTACTGCACATCAGAAATTTTTACTTACCTAATTCATGAGGCAAGCAGCAAGATGTTACCCCCCCCGTTCAAAGGAGAATTTAGAGAACACACATATATAGGCAATCAGGAAAGTTAATATGAATTTACAAATGGATGCAAAACTGATCAATATCCACAGGGCAATAATCAATTGCACCTCCACTAGACAAAATTCATTTGCGTCCCTCTTGACATGACTCATTTGTATTGCTATCAGTTTTATACAACTTAAAAAGCTGTATAAAATAGCTCAAAGACAAAGAAAGTCTCATAACTTGATTGGGTGCTAGACAGGATACCTAGTAATCCATTTTCCTTTTTCAAAGTCTTTCATAAATTTTCCTGATGCCACCCCAGGCCACTCCCAGCGTTATCCCAGCAGTGAGGTGAACAAGCTGCTCTCCAACTGCCTCAAGTCTTTCAGCACTGGGATAGCTGCTGGGGGCAGTTAGTTAGTTCAGTTCAAGGACTAGTCATTAAGTGCCAGGTGGTGGAGGTGTAGCTATCCAGCCACTCCTGCTACAAACACTGAATATTTACTGTGAGCCAGCATTATGCTACAAGCACAGTGGGGAACAAGGCTGAATAGTCTCTGTCCTCTTGAGCTTTACTGTCCAAACAGGGACAGGAAGAACAAATGAATAAACAAGTAGGATAATTACAAACTGTGATAAATGCAATGAAGGAAAACAGCTGCCAGCACAGCGAATCACCCAGAGGGGCCTACGTAAGCAGGGTGGTCAGGAGTGATCTCTCGGAAGAGAACATTTAAGCTGATACTTGAAAGATGAAGAGAAGCCAGCCATTCCAAGTGTGGAGTGTGGCAGGAAGCCAGCCAAGTAGCTGATCTGCAGTCTGTCCTCACCCTCTGTACTTTTAGGACAGGTCTGCAGCAGCCGCAATTACTGTTTACCGCTGCCCTGGTGTGCAGGAGGCTGGAAAGGCCAAAGCCTGCCCTCCCAGCTGCCTTTGAGTCTCAGGTTCAAAAAATTTCAAGGGGAAGAGCAGGAGCCCTCCCAAACCAACTCACCCTCCTTCCTCTTTGGTCCCAGTTTTCCTCTAAATACCCCCTATCTGCTAAGTGAAACCTGAATGTCAACATGCAAACAACAGTTGAACCCACAAAAAGAGAAAAACGGCTTTAACAATGCAAATGAGTGGGAGAATTAACACATTAGGGTGACTGTGTAAAATAATCAGCTCTTTTGCTGAACTGATTTGATTAGAAAGTTGCAAAGCACAGGGATCTTCCAGGCAAGAGGAAAGTCCAAGGGTGGTGTGGGGCAATGCGGCACCAGAATCAATGGCACCTGTCTCACCTTTTTGTCCAGGGTCTGGGCAATAGGTCATCACTGTTCCAAAATCATGTCGTGCTGCTCCACGACTCTCACCAGGATGCTGGCACACGAAGGGCAAGGTTGGGAACCATCTGCCCAAGTTGGAGTGCTGCAAGTGAACGGGCTCCTAGGGACAGGCAGGAGAGGAAGGAGAAGGCGGAGGACAGAGTTTGGGGCATTGATCTGGGTAGGAGAGGAAACAGGAGATTGAGAACAGCAGATGAGGAGAGCCCACAGAGCCAGAGAAGAATGTTGTATCATAGCAACCGAGGGAAGTGTTTAAAGAAAGGAAGTGGCCGATTATGTCAATACAGAGGGACTGTTTCTCAGAATGTATGTGCCTCTGGGAATACCCACCTCAGAACCACGTGGGGGGTTATTAAGAATTCAGACTCCTAGGCCTCAGCCACCCCTGGTTTGGAACCTCTGTCTCTGGAGCCAGGAATTGGCATTTTAATAGGTGCTTAGGGATTCTGATGTATGTTCCAAGTCGTGTTTAAACACGTGGGATGTAGAATTAGAGCTGGGTCTGATTCTGGCTCCTTCGCTTCAGCTGTTGGGCAAATTATTTAACCTCTATGAGCCCTAGCTTTTTAAAATCTGAAATATTACCTACTACATAGAATTGATATAAGGACAATCTTCATATGAGATTATATATATATATGTATATATATATATATATATATATATATATATATAAATATATATATTATATATACACAGTGCTTAGCACAATGCCTGGAACACAGTTAGAAGTCAATCAACGTCAACTGCTATTATTACATAATAAAGAAAGGCCACTGGATTTGGGAAGAGGGTAATTTAAAATTTTCCAGAGAGTTTCAGTAGTGGAGCTTGGGAAATTTCTGGGAATTAAAAAGGAAATATGTGGATAAGAAGTAGAAGCAGCAAGTGAAGATCAAGTTCAAGCTCAGAAAAATTTGCAGCAGGAGGAAAGACATTTGGCTTGTTAGTTAGAACTGGGTAATGTTGGTAGGAGAAAGGTTATTACTAAAATAGCAGTGATGCATATGGTCACCTTATTTTTGATAAAGGAGGCAAGAATATACAGTGGAGAAAAGACAGCCTCTTCAATAAGTGGTGCTGGGAAAACTGGACAGCTACATGTAAAAGAATGAAATTAGAGCACTCCCTAACACCATACACAAAAATAAACTCAAAATGGATTAAAGACCTAAATGTAAAGCCAGACATTATAAAACTCTTAGAGGAAAACATAGGCAGAACACTCTATGACATAAATCACAGCAAGATCCTTTTTGACCCACCTCCTAGAGAAATGGACATAAAAACAAAAATAAACAAATGGGACCTAATCAAACTTAAAAGCTTTTGCACAGCAAAGAAAACCATAAACAAGACGAAAAGACAACCTTCAGAATGGGAGAAAATATTTGCAAATGAAGCAACTGACAAAGGATTAATCTCCAAAATTGACAAGCAGCACATGCAGCTCAATATCAAAAAAACAAACAACCCAATATGAAAATGGGCATTAGACCTAAATAGACATTTCTCCAAAGAAGATATACAGATTGCCAACAAACACATGAAAGGATGCTCAACATCATTAATCATTAGAGGAATGCAAATCAAAACTACAATGAGGTATTACCTTACACCGGTCAGAATGGCCATCATCAAAAAATCTACAAACAATAAATGCTGAAGAGGGTGTTGAGAAAAGGGACCTCTCTTGCACTGTTGGTGGGAATGTAAATTGGTACAGCCACTATGGAGAACAGTATGGCGGTTCCTTAAAATTAAAAATAGGGCTTCCCTGGTGGCGCAGTGGTTGAGAATCTGCCTGCCAATGCAGGGAACACGGGATCGAGCCCTGGTCTGGGAAGATCCCACATGCCACAGAGCAACTGGGCCCGTGAGCCACAATTACTGAGCCTGCGCATCTGGAGCCTGTGCTCTGCAACAAGAGAGGCCGTGATAGTGAGAGGCCCGTGCACCGCGATGAAGAGTGGCCTCCGCTTGCCACAACTAGAAAAAGCCCTCGCACAGAAACGAAGACCCAACACGGCCATAAAAATAAATTAATTAATTAAAAAAAAAAACAGTAAAAATAGAACTACCATACGACCCAGCAATCCCACTACTGGGCATATACCCTGAGAAAACCATAATTCAAAAAGAGTCATGTACCACAATGTTCACTGCAGCACTATATACAATAGCCAGGACATGGAAGCAACTTAAGTGTCCATCAACAGAGGAATGGATAAAGAAGATGTGGCACATAGATACAATGGAATATTACTCAGCCATAAAAAGAAACGAAATTGAGTTATTTGTAGTGAGGTGGATGGACCTAGAATCTGTCATACAGAGTGAAGTAAGTCAGAAAGAGAAAAACAGATACCATATGCTAACACATATACATGGAATCTAAAAAAAAAAAAAAAAAATGGTTCTGATGAATGTAGGGGCAGGACAGGAATAAAGACACAGACTAGAGAATGGACTTGAGGACATGGGGAGGGGGAAGGGTACGCTGGGATGAAGTGAGAGAGTAGCATTGACATATACACACTACCAAATGTAAAATAGATAGCTAGTGGGAAGCAGCTGCATAGCGCAGGAGACCAGCTCGGTGCTTTGTGACCACCTAGAGAGGTGGGATAGGGAGGGTGGGAGGGAGACGCAAGAGGGAGGGGATATGGGGATATATGTATATGTATAGCTGATTCACTTTGTTATAAAGCAGAAACTAACACACCATTGTAAAGCAATTATACTCCAATAAAGATGTTAAAATAAAATAAAATAAAATAAAATAGCAGTGATGGGAGGGTGCTTGAAGGATGGAGTAAGGGAAGTTTCAGTGGTGCAGATTGAAGACACTAGAAGAAAACAGATTAGGAGTAGGAGCTCAGTCCTGGAGCAGATGGGAAGGAGGTGCAGAGGACAGGTAGTGGGGTGGATACAAGTTAGAGAAGCTAACCTATTTCCCCTGATATCTGAGGAAAGAATTAGAGCAGGAGTTCACCAAGTGTGGACTCTGGTCCAGCAGCCTCAGTACCACAGCAGTTTGTTAGACATGCAACTCTCCCGCTCTACCCCAGACCTACTGTGTCAGAAACTCAGGGAAGGGGGCAGCAATCTGTGTTTTAATAAGCCCTCCAGGCAATTCAATGCACCTGGAGTTTGAGAACCACTGAACCAGGGAATAGTTGGAGAGGCCGGGACCTTGGATGCAAAGTCATGCAGTGCCTCAGACAAGGCCATCTGCTGAGTGTGAGGGTGGCAGGGGGAGTACGTGGAGGCTGAAGGCACAGAGAAGGAGGTCTGGGACACCTGTTAGAGGTGGACGCGCGTGAGTCAACTAGAGATACGTGCAAGTGTTGCCGAACTACAAGATGCTGCAAAAAGTTTATGTCTTACAATAACAATGCATCTGAGTTGACTAGGAAAATAATGTAAAATATTCAAAAAGTCATATGTACCGAGATAGTTATGATATTGAAAGACTAAACAATTGCCCAACAATAACAGGGGAAGGGACTTCCCTGGTGGCACAGTGGTTAAGAATCCGCCTGCCAATGCAGGGGACACGGGTTTGAGCCCTGGTCCGGGAAGATCCCACATGCTGCAGAGCAACTAAGCCCATGCGTCACAACTACTGAGTCTGCGCTCTAGAGCCTGCGAGCCACAACTACTGAGCACGCGCATCACAGCTACTGAAGCCCGTGTGCCTAGAGCCCTTGCTCTGCAACAAGAGAAGCCACCGCAATGAGAAGCACGTGCACCACAACGAAGAGTAGCCCCCGCTCACCGCAACTAGAGAAAGCCCGTGCACAGCAGCGAAGACCCAACACAGCCAAAAAGATAAAAAATAAAAATAAAATAACAGGGGAAGAATTAGCAGAGTCCCAAGGCATTCATTAACACCCTCTGAAGACTGAGACAGTGAGAGAAAACGTCTATGATACATTGTTGAATTATTGCACAATGACAATTATGTTTTTTTAAAAAAGCACTCTTGGGGGAATGATTGGAAGTTTTAAATACATAGATTGCCAAAGGCCACTGAGACCAAGGATATGGCTATTGAGTTTGCCACCATGGAAAGGAGTGGCCATTGTTAGGTGTAGGTACTGGTGAGGGCTTCTGGATTAGCTGGGCTTTAATCTGGAAGTTGACTGCCATGGGGTGGTGTAGGGGACCAGGAGCAGCTTCCTGGCAGTCGCAGTGGCTCAGAGCCAGCGCAGATAGGATGGAAACATTTAGGTTTACTCAGAGCTCTTGAGACCACAGACTTGTCTGGAACAGAGGAACGCTATGGAGAATAATAGGAGATGGCCTTGGAAAGCCAGCATGGTGACCTTTCCAAAACCAAAACCTGGGACCCGAGGCCTGCCAAGTTTGTAGATGCCATTGGGATTGTGGGTCAACATATTTGAATCTGGGCACTCCTGGGTTGTGTGAGACCAGGGCCATCACGTTGGATCAGTAATTCCAAGAGATCATTTACAGTTGGAGACCTCAGTCCCCAGTCATCTTACAGAGAAGGAAAATGAAGGCAAGGGAAGTTTAACCACTTGCCCGAAGTCATGCAGCTTTAATGCTGCAAAGGCCAAGGCTAAAGTGAGGTCTCCTGTTTTAATACCACGCTTCTTGGATGAAGGACCCCGAAACTTGGGCTGAGATGAGATGCACTAGGTAACAGGGACTCGTGATAAATCGCCATGCAGGGAAGCAACAGGGTGAGTGGCATGTCTGAGGACGAACAATGATGTGTGAACTGGATAGAAAGAGTCTGAAGGGAGGGGATTGTTGGGGAACCAGCAGCAAACTCTGGGCATGTGGCCAGTTAGGGCCTGGGCCCAATTACTGGCTGTGAAACGAGACAGGAAAGAACTACGGAGAGACACGGCATCCCTCACGCCACACTTTCCCCAATTTCCTTCTGTCTGTTCCTCAGAATTCACTTCTTTGCCTTCAAGGCTGATTTGTGGACACAGCTCAGCACAAACTTTAGCCCGCTTGTAGATCTTTTAGACATG
This sequence comes from Balaenoptera physalus, assembly GCF_965194825.1. Classification (NCBI taxonomy): domain Eukaryota; kingdom Metazoa; phylum Chordata; class Mammalia; order Artiodactyla; family Balaenopteridae; genus Balaenoptera; species Balaenoptera physalus. The sequence goes on along the minus strand of NC_138893.1, from coordinate 56,283,344 downwards.
TTTTTCTAGGCCATGCTCTACATTCTTCAGAGCCAGTGCTATACCCACTGGGAACTGAAAGGAATCAGGCCCACTATAAACTGTGAGTGGTTCTGAACTTGTGGCTTTCTACAAATGATGTGGCATTTAAATAGGAAGCTGAGGAAGCAGAGAGGCTGACAGTGTCTCACCCAAATACCACTCTTTCTGTCCCACTTCCAGCACCTCTGATATGCCCTCAAGCCTCCACTGTCCTTTGTTCCCATCAGCACGAAACGAGAGGCATCACATTCAGACCATTTAGACTGAAAGGCACCTTGGGGGTCACCCAGGCTAAGCCCCCAGGGATCCAGGAACACAGGTGACCCAGGTGAAAAGAAGACCGGAACCCACGTCTCCTGATGCCTTCTCTGAACTACAACCTTTCTCTCTTCTCTCATTCCCCCTCCCTCAAATGCAACCTGAAATATATTTCCAAAATTTTTTTAAAAGTCAGTTCAAAATTGTACTATATTTTTTCTGTATACATACATACATTTGTGTGTGTGTGTGTATATATATATATGTATATATAACTGTACTATATACATATTCAAACACAGATTAGAGCCAATAGAAGGAGATAAAGGTCCGCTAAACGCACAGAAATCAAATATCACCTTAAATACAGTAACTGAATAGCATCCTCTAAGTCAAATTACCTTAAGGGGTGGGAATGAAGACCTTTTCCCTTTATGCTATGTCTGCCATCAGAAGTGATTAATCCCCGTGCTTTTCTTTATCATATTACCGTTCCTCCCTTTAGAACTGCATTTTGTTGTTCCTTGTTCTTGTCTCATTTTCTTTCAGGACCAAACCTGCTGAAAGGAAAAGACCTTATTGTATTTATCTTTGCGTGCCTCCTGGTTCTTGGTATTGTTGGGGCACAGTTGTTTGTTCTTCATAAGGTTTTGGCACAGTGCTCACTCTTCGTAAATATTTGTAGAATGACAGGGCATCAAATGACTTGCATTCAATATTGTTGCAACATTTCCCTTCACCACTTAAAGGAGGAAAGTCCAATAGTGCAATGAATGTGCCACATCAACTGGTGAATTTAACAACCTGATTTCTAAAGAAAACACCTGAGGAAGTTATGGGCTCAGACCCACAGTTCTGAAATCTAAATCCCACAGATGAGTTTGAACAGTGGAATCAAGTCTTGGGAAGCAAATTAAAAATTCAACCCATGAAGCAGCCGCATAGCACAGGGAGATCAGCTCGGTGCTTTGTGACCACCTAGAGGGGTGGGATAGGGAGGGTGGGAGGGAGGGAGATGCAAGAGGGAAGAGATATGGGAACATACGTATATGTATAACTGATTCACTTTGTTATAAAGCAGAAACTAACACACCATTGTAAAGCAATTATACTCCAATAAAGATGTTTAAAAAAAAAAAAATTCAACCCATGGCAATTTGGGAAGAATCAAATAAAATGTCCATTTGCCAATTTGACATTGACATGTAAGCCAATTTCCCTTTCCATAATCAATGAGTCGTTTTGAGGCAAAAAAAAAAAATCCTCAGGATTGTATTTACTTACAATATTTGTAAGGAAACTGCCTGATAGCTTTCCTGTAAGAGAGGGGCAGAGCAGTTCCTAGACTCTTCTCAAATGCTTCAGCTAAAAATTTAAATAAGCACCAGTGCCAATAATTGGAAATGAGGAGAAAAATTATGCCAAATACTTGGCACCAGCTGCAGCAATTAAGTAAGCACCTGCTTTAAGCTTCATCTGCTGTCACCCCCTCCCTGCTTCATTTAGACTGGTTTGTGGTTTTTTTGAGAATAAAGGCACCTCATTGCACAAGCACACAAACCTCTTTTTTCCTTTCTCTCTTTTTTTTTTTTTTTTTTCTGTCATTAACTGGGGCAAACTGAATGGCAGGAAGATCCAGACAAGGACAGGGTAGTAGTAAAGACACTTAAATTTCTAAAATCTGGAGTTTTAGGGAATGTTGGGGGCAGATGTAACCATAGCGATTAGCTCTGGTAGGAGAGTACCGATGTGCACTGCTGTACTGAGCAGCAGATCACACCCTCCCAGGGAGACCCTGCAAATGAAGATGTGGATTCGATTTCTGGAAGCAAGACTCCTATTGGCTTCATCATGAACCTTAGCTATGGCAACCAAAGCAAGTTCCTCTGCAGAGATGTAGGCTCGAAAAAACGATGCCATCAAATAGTTCTCGACTGTTAGTACAGGGCTAGTATGAGCATCAGATGAGATGTGAACGAGGTGACAGTGCTTTGAAAAGTTGAAAGGATTATGCAAATGTGAGGCAGGTATTAATATTAAAAATGTTTATTGAAATCCATCTAATAGAAACCAGACAGGAAGCGTATTCATCTCCTGGAAGTGAATAAGCACTTTTCAGAGCCTTGAGTGAACATTTCCTCGTTCCCCTTTTATCTTGTCTGAAAACGCTGGCTAATGATGCCTACATTAGAGGTGATTGGGAGGCTTAAATGAGGCTAAATGAGATAATGTACCTGAAGCACCTTGTTCCACGCCGCTTTTATAAAAGACGCTTAATAAATGTGAATTGATTTCAAGGGGGAAAATCAAGCTCATTATCCTGAGAATTCTTTGTACTTGCAGCCCACCAGTAGATGCTTCACATTAAATTACACGTTTCCAAGACAGAAAAATGGAAAGGTCACCCTCAAACAGTACATAATCAGTGAAGCTGATTGCTTCTTACACGTAGAAAACAGACATGGAACAAAGACATCCATCCTTCCATTCGTAGGGGTCAAAGTCACAATTCCTTTCTTTCCATACTGATTACCTGTTCAGGGGAAATACTAAAGCTGCTTTTGAATTCCCTCTAACACAGCTAGATGCCCGCAAAGGAGAGATTCTGAGAAGGGAGTAAGAACTTCCACTCACAGTCAAGAAGCTCCGTGGGGGCAGAAACGTCTCTATCTGTTCCCTGCCACATTCCAGTGCTGACGAGCGTGCCCGGCACACAACAAGCACTCAGTCTACATTTATCGAATGAGTTCAGCACATGGGTGATATGAAGAAGAAAATAAGATATCACATTAAAGGGGTTTTGTTTCATCAATTTAATTTGCACATGGTGCAAAATGAAGCCACATTTGTTTCAGTGCTCAAACCATAACGATTCTAAAGTTTCATCTTGTTGATCAGGAGAGTCTATTCCACTCTCACTAGTGTACTTGTCCCGTTAATAAGAGCAAGAGCTCCAGGAGAACGGAGTCCAGAGTGGTTAACCTATTCACTGTTAATTAGTTAATACTGCCTGACAGAAGAAGAAAACAGAAAGTCTGGTCAGTCTACCAAGGGGCTCTGCTGTCTGCTGTTTGCACTGCTTTACATTAGTGCAAAAGAAGTAAAGTTCAGTTGTCTAGAGTGAGGCTCGGTATATTTTGGATATTGCTACAGTACCAAGACAGCCAACCATTTACAGTCCTAAGAGATGCTTAGGGAGCGTCAGGAGAGAATGTCTCTTTCTCTGTGCCCACCTTGCAACCTCTGCACCAAACAGGCCTGTGCTTCTGGTGTTACAGCACCCAGAATTTTCAATGTACACACACAGAGCCACCTTGCCCCTAAGACAGGTCCACGGTACTTGGTGGCTGGATCAGCAGCCCAGCATCAGCCTTATAACGTTCCCAGAACCCTTTCCTTGATTCTCTTCTCCCTGGAGAGCTTAAAAACTCTGAGCTCAAGTTCAAGGAGATAACATTTAAACAGAACCCTAAGGGTGGGAAGGAGAAGAGGAGGTGGGCATGCTAGAAAAACAAACAGTATCACCAAAGACAGAGTAGGTTTTTTGCCCCCAGGTTTCTGGCAAATTGAATGTATAGGTCTCAAAAGTCAATGGTAAGGGAAAGGGGAATAAAATTAAAATGGGTTTTGGGCACACATAGGGAGGGGCAATGAGTGGATGGGTCAGGACCTGGAGCAGGGGGATGTCCTTCCTTGGGCATCACATCTTCTCCAATCCATAGTCCTCCACGGCGAAGTCCCCTTCTGTCACAACTGATGGCTTGACAAGGGTGCCATACTTGGCCTGGCATTCAAAGTATTATTTCCCATTCACACTATCATCATTTCCCCCTAGTGGCTCATCATAGTGGACAACAGTCCAGTAGCCAGGCTTGAAATCTGTGAGTCTTACATACATGATGGTTCCCCAGTGAGGGGCCTGCCCAGGCATCTACACCTCACAGCGCTGACCTTGGGGATGGCACCAGCCTGGGCCTTCTCCTCAGTGAGGTACTGGGTAATCTTGGCCTCAAGCAACCTTCATTCAGTTGGACATGGAATTCATGCAGGAGTAGGGAGCTGCGGATGTCATAGAAAGGCAGGGCCATTTGGAGGGGTCTAAAATTGGGAGACATAGGGGAATACAGAGGGGTCAACATTTTAAAAAGCTGTCATTCTCTCCATGGGATATAAAGATACCCTGGAAAGGTGCCATTTGTACCACCTTTTAGACTTGGGGCAAGGAACCAGAACCCACCACCACCACTTCTGTGTTCTGCAGAGCTGTAGTAGCCTCAGGGAGGCCTTAGAGAACTACAAAAGCACACTGGGAATAGACAGTCTTCCAAACTGTTAGGGTAGCATCTCCTAGACTGGTCTATCGGGTAATATGGACTAATTAGTTCTATGATAGGAATAGGTTAAAGGTATTATAGGAGCACTTGGAAAGATACTCAAGCCAGTCTAGGACAATCAGAAAAATAATTGTGGTCATGAGAGTGAACTCCTCAAAATCTTATCTATCTTGAATGATAAGGAGTACATTCATTTGTCCATCTGGCCAAGGAGAATGTGACTGGCCATGATCGGCTTAGACCAATCCTTTCGTTTGTCCTCTTCCCTTGCCATAAAATAGGACCACCAAGGGAGTGAAAAAAAATTCCCAATGTCTAGGCCCACCCCAGTGATTCTAGACCCATCTGGGCTGAAGAAACAATGAATGAGAAGGCCTGGAGAACAGGGTGAGTTTATGGAGGTATTCATAGTTCTACATGCTTGGAACACAGAATAGGGAAGTAAAAGCCTCAGGTGACACACTTGGGACACCACTGCTCAGTGGGACATGGAAGTGGTGGTGTAGCTTCTAATTCCCTGTCCTCAAGTCTAAAATGTGGTAGATGTCCCTGCAGCTGTATAACAGCAGATGCTATTAAACAAGAGAATCTTAAAGAAATCTTTGAGAAAATGTACAATGGTTAAGGGTTCAGGGTCTGCAGCAGTACAAGATGAGCTCAATTTTATCATCTAACACCTGGGGACCAAGCCAGGGAGCCAGACCTGCACCTTTGGAGGGAATCAAGTACATTACGAAGGTACCACCCTTGGATTATCTTGTCCTCACCCACTATTGTCTCTCCATTATAGTCCTGAAAACCATAATGTCCACATGTTACCTCACAAATTTCAGGAAATGCCCAAGGAATGTGCTCAGGAGAAGAGACAGTTTCTTTTCTAGTTGCAAAGTCTAATAATCTGCAGTCATGTTCTTGGGCTCTACCAAGAATGTATCATACCAAGAACTTATCCAGGTTCTACCACTCATTTGCTATGTGCTATTAGGCAAGTTACTTCACTTGTCTAAAACTCAGTTTCATCTGTAAAATGGGGGTAATGATGAGTTGTTATGGAAGATGCTATGTGTTCACCATGCCTTGTTTCCTTTTTCTCCTGGTCATATGCGTAGTGGACATTTCCCAACCTCCCTTGCAGTTAGGTAGGGCCATGTGACTGAGCTCTGGCCAACGGAATGTGGGCAGAAGTGATGTGTGCCACATCCAGGCCTCGACCTTAAGAGCCCTCCCATAGGCTTCCCTGGTGGCACAGTGGTTAAGAATCCGCCTGCCAACGCAAGGGACACCGGTTTGAGCCCTGGTCTGGGAAGATCCCACATGCCGCGGAGCAACTAAGCCCGTGCGCCACAACTACTGAGCCTGTGCTCTAGAGCCCGGGAGCCACAACTACTGAGCCCCTGTGCCTCAACTACTGAAGCCCGCGTGCCTAGAGCCCGTGCTCTGCAACAAGAGAAGCCACCAGAGTGAGAAGCCCGCTTACCGCAACAAAGAGTAGCCCCCGCTCGCAGCAACTAGAGAAAGCCAGCACACAGCAACGAAGACCCAACGCGGCCAAAAAATAAAAAATAAAAAAAAATAATAAAAAAGGAACCCTCCCATGGGATCCTCCCCATGAGCACTCTCTCCCTCTCCCCTCACCTGCTGGAGGATATGGAGTCCAGTAAAGAACTTCAAGGTCCTAGGGAGGATGGAGACGTGAGTAAGCAATCAGCCTTTACCTTATTAAGTTATTGAGATTTGGGGATTGTTTGTTATGGCAGTTAGCCTACCCTGACTAATACAGCAATTGTGAGGATCAAGCAAGATAATTTATGTCTAAACACAGTGTCAGGAACATAGTAAATGTTTAGTAATTAATAGCTATTTATTATTGTGTGATATCTGCCCTACTTTACGTACATAGACTTTTCCCTTCCCATCTTTCCAATGCTACTTCTTCCCTTTCATCCAGTGACCAAGGGATCTCTGTATGTTTATCCCTGCTTTGTCTTTAAGCCTGAGCACGGTGTTAATGGGCTGCTTCTCTCTGGACCTTGTTTTACTAATAGCATTTCCTTGCAAAAAATATGGGGATAGAGGGGATGTTTCTATTGACATTATAATGGTTCTGAAATGAGTCAGAAGCATGAGACAGTCCAGTTGGCACCGTTCATCACACCTCCATTTTTGCCTTCCTTGCCTTTCCGTATGAAGGCTGCAGGGCTGAGAGTTAAATTCATTTGAGAACTGACTCGGATGAGCAGCACAATCTGCTTCACTGGAGAAAACATTTCATAAAAACTGTTCCTGCCGAGTTTCCATGAAACTTCCAAATTTTAATTAGAAACTGGAGAACCAGATGGGTGGCAAAAGGAATATAAGTTAGTGAGGGAGCAATTGCTCATATGCTAAGGTTAAAATCAATAGCCATATGACTAGGTGGCCACCTAATTGGCATGATTTGAGGAGTTCTAGGGGCTCCTCCTATGGTCCCCAAACATCTCCTCCATTGCATGTTGGCAATGCCTGAAAAGTTGTTCATAGCGATGCTTCACAATCACACGTCACTTTACGTGATCTCTCTTAACACTCACAATTCTCTTGCAAGGTAGTGTTATAAATATGGACCTCAAGACTGTGAAATCAAGTAATCTGCACAAGATTACACAGGTGGTAAAGGGCAAAGCAAGGACTTACCATGTGTCTTAACTTCAGGATTCTTCCCACTATACCACAGTTGCCTCTGCCATCATTAAAACTTCATTTCTTTGGGTTAAATGAATCTCCTAAGAAACGGATCATTCAAATGAACTCTTACCTGAATCTTAGTGTATAAATGGAGTTGTTCTGGCTGACGTGTATTTATGGGGAGGAGAAGCAGAGAGAGGGAAAGTTTAGGGAAGTAGATGCAAAGCCCAAGAACTACAGTCCAAAAGCCACTAGGTTAAAGCTTCCATCCCCTATTTCAATACAACTGGCCTTGGAGGAACCTCTTGCTGTCATTCATACCTTGTATCCTGTCAGATATTTCCCACCACCTGAGACAAAGAACTAGAATAAAAAGCCCAGATTAAAGGGCTCTGTCAGTACATGGCAAGGTGGAAAGGAGAGAAGGAGTAAATAAAAGATGAAAACCATTTGGCTTCAGGTTTGCTCTGTCTGTTGAGGGAATCAAATTCTTCTGTAACTAATAGATTATTATGCTTCCTGAAGCTTGGTGCTTTAAAACTGCTAATATGGAAACAGAGAAAACCTAGAAATAAAAAAGCAAATTACAATCCAAGAAGACCTTATATTACCTTGAAGTATGATTTTTATATTCTAGAAATACTAGAATTCCTTGCACCTAAAGTATACTCTTCAAAAAGTCAAAAATATAACTCTTATAAAAGTATAGAATGAACACATGTTGGAGATTTATTCAATTCATTAGTGAAGGGTGGTAAAACTGATTCCAAAGAGAATTAGAGGAATTGGAATTATACAGGCATTGGAGAAAGAATGTTGGCATGAGATGGTTGGATTAGACAAAAAATTGGTTGTCCTACAAGCAATAAAACCATAACTTGAGGATTATGTTTTCTACCTTTCAGAATTCATTTACATCTCTACAGGATACAAGTCTATAGGTTCTGGTGTAACTTCAAAGTGGCCTTTGGTCAATAGTAAACAGAAACTCAAGCAAAGGCCCACTACTCAGCCTAGACCATTCAATAATTCTTGGCAGGCCTGTAAAGAGTGTTTCACTATGACACTGAGAAGACAGACTGCCCACCCCTTGCTGTCTTTCCAAGTTTTGAGTCCTAGTGGCTCAAGCTGGGCTCAAGCAGGTCAAATTTTTCTAGTTCAAATTCTGATTTGCCTTTGAATGTCTGAGTGTGTTCAAAAACAAGGAAAGAAAAAGAAGTGTAATTAACATGTGCATTCGTCAGCTAGGGTTGCATAACAAAATATTCCAAATAGGGTGGCTTAACAACAGGAATTTGTTTTCTCACAGTTCTGGAGACTGTGAGAAGTCCGAGATCACGGTATCAACAGATTTGGTTTCTCCTAAACCTCTCTCCTTGGCTTGTAGTTGGCCACTATGTCCTCAAATTTTTTCTCTGTTAATGTACCCCTAGTGTCTCTTTCTTTTGTTATAAGACACCAGTCATACTGGATTAGGGCCCAACCCTTATGACCTCATTTATGCTTAATTCCCTCTTTAAAGGCCTATTTCCAAATATAGTCATATTGAAGGTTGGGCTTTAACATCTGAATTTGGAGGGCAGGGGGGTACAATTCAGTCTATATGACATTTATTTAGCAGTTTCTCTGTGTTAAGACTTTCAAATTTACAAACTTCTTGAGTGTTAACTCCAACCTGAAGAAGTAGGTGCATTTTACAGACGTGGTCTGGGAGGTTAAATAACTGCCCAAGATCACCCAGGTAGCAAGTGGCAAGGCTGTCATCTGACTCTGGGAAGACAATGCTATAGGACGTCAGGAGCTAAAGGTGGGCCATTTCCAGAGGATCTTGGGAAGGTTACACAGCCTCTATAACTTCCTCATATTTGCTATTTATTATAATCTTCTGATGCTTGAAATGAAAGATCTTATGGTCTTGTCTTCCAGGGAAGCATCGTCTGGAGAAGCCATGGAGACTGAGTTCCAGCCACAGCCAGCGCTGTGAAAGTCAGGATTTCAGGGACCAGAGAGAGTGGGGGAAACCAACCACCATACTTCCCAGATTCCTGGGAGATGTAACATGCAAGAGAAGAAGATACAGCCAGTTGGCCTGTGACTAGGATTGGTAGGAGAAAAGCCTGCATGGGTCCTGATAAGTTGAGAGAGACCATCTGAGACTCATTCCCTCACTCTGTTCTTCATGCCCTCCCTCACTGTTTTACTCCATTCATATTTATTGGGCTCCTCCTGTGACCAGCACTATCAGATGCTGAAGGATTTACAATTCCTCCCAAGGATCCCCTTCTTGATTCTCCCTAAAGACCCCTTTTTAGGAACAATAATATCTCCCACCTCCACTCCTGCAAAAAAATTGCCCTTACTAAGAAATGATCAATTAATTTTTTCATTTTCCTAGGTTCAAATCCTAGCTCTGCCATTGGCTAGGTTTATGACCTATTCATTTCACCTCTCTAGCCTCAATTTTCTTACCTGAAAAAAATGGGCATATCAATAATACCTACCTCATAGAGTTGTTGTGAAAAACAAACGATATGTGATGTATCTATATGAGACAATGGATGTTCACTAAACCTATTGTGGTAACAGTTTCATGATGTATGTAAGTCAAATCATTATGTTGTATGCCTTAAAGTTATGCAGTGCTGTATGTCAATTACACCTCAATAAAACTCGAAAAGAAAATAGAAGAAAAAAGAAATGATATAATGTAATATAGATATAAAGGTTCTAAGCACAATGCTCAATACTTAAACATGGCCCAGTGAAGGTGATCAGAGTATGCCCCCAAAATATGCCACTTTTTTTAGGATTGTTTTGAGCTGAGAGCAATTATCTCTCTGCCCTGTCCCTTCCTACCTAAAAGCAGAGTATAAATTTCCCTTTGTAAAGGTAACATAAATTTCCATTTCTAAACGTGTCTCTGTCTCTAGTACCAGGAAAAGAACTACTAGGGAGAAAATTCTTGTCACCTGAGAGGACCCTTATCTGCATAACAAACCTTACTAAACAACTTTTATCCACCACACATGCCCTAGTCACCTCCCAGAACTTACCCACCCCCCAAGAGGCCCCAAACCCCTTTTTACTTTGTTTAGCCTCTTCTCCATACTTTATTAAGAAGATATATAAGCCCCCAATTCTTACACCTCCTTGAGTCACGTTTCCTTGTGAACACCTGTGCATAAGTGTGTAATTAAATACTTTTTTTCACTCTTATTAAACTGCCTTTTGTCAGTTTAATTTGCATGGTCCAGGTACTGAACCTAAGAGAGTAGAGGAGAAGTTTATCTTTCCCTACAGAGGCATGAAAACTTTTTCTTCTTGCAACTTTTTTTTGGCATTATTCTCCTTGTTCCCTGGTTTTCCCTAGAAACTATTTCTTAGAACCTTGGCCATCTTTGTGAGGATTTGGAAGCAAAAGAGTGAAGAGGTTTCCCAGGTCTTTGGGAGCAGAGGGCCTGCAGTGAGACACTCTCTACTGCTGCAGCCATCTAACATCCACAGGGAAGCTGGGCCCCCGGGGAGGCTGCTAGAATAGATTAAGGCAGAGTTGGAGCCCCTTGTTTAGTTTAAACTTTCCTGACACCTTAGTCTGGATTCTGTTGCTGCTATTGCTGCCCCACCAGCCTGAATGTCCCCTAACTCAGCCTTCACCTCACTTGTTTCCTCTTGTTTAATTCTTGTCTCCTCCCCTAGACCGTGTGATGTTTGAGGGCAGGAGCTCTTTGGGTGCCATGCTGTGCCTCATATGGAGAACACACTTCATACACACTTATTGAATGAATCAACTGAGACAAATATGCTGAGTAAGAAATAAGATTCATTTGTCCATAGTAAAAAAAAAAATCCAGTGTTTACTTAGTTCTAATCTGAGCAATATAATTACAGTCAAATGTCAGATGATGGATACTCCACTTAAGCCTATGTCCATCACAACTCACTTCAGTGTTGGTCCAGAAAAGGAACAAAAGGGGGAAAGTGTTGTTTTCCTGAGAAAAACTTTAACAATCAGCTCAGGGTGTTGATGCTCTCACTTGAGAGCCCCTCTGACATCTGGCTCTATTCTAGGAGAGGGACAGAAGGAAATGCCATCTCTGGGCTGTGATTCACCCTCAGACTAGAATTAGGGTACCTATTACCCAGGCCTGGGGTGGAGGGATATAGTCTGGGTCAGGTAGGCTGCCATTCTAGTCTCTTCTCCCCCATCCTCAGGCCTGAGTTTTCCTCTCATCCCCCTCCCTCAGTCATTCTGACAGCTTCAGGAGGTGGAGGCTCTTATAAGGGTACCTTGAATAGCAGGAGACAGTTCAGAATGATAATAACTTTCTATGCTAAACATATCTTACAGTATCTCATTTCCTCTTCATAGCAATCCTGTGAGGTGGGTACTAGTATTATCTCCATTCTACAGATGAGGAAAACAGAGGATGACAAAGTATAAAAATTTTCCCAAGGTCACTTAGATGGTAAGTGGCAAAGCCAGGACTTGAGTTGTAGCCACCACACTAGACTGCACCCTACTGGATTGGGATGACCAAGGAGTCCCCCAGGTTTCCCCAGAGAGCCTCCAGAGCCAGGGCTGGGTCAGCCTCAGTCACTTCTGTGCCTCATACAATATATATAAACAAACAATGCCATACAGACATTTTACATAATACTTGCCTCACACAGACAAGGCCTCAAGAACTGTCTATAATTTCATATACATCAAAAGTAAGAAATTACATGATTAACATTCGGAAACTGATAGAAGTCAATTTGAAGCCAAGCTGTATGGTCTTGGGCAAGTTGTTGAATCACTGTGACCTTCTGAGTCCTCAGAGTAAGGGTGATAATGCCTCACTTGCAAGCCAGGTAAGATGATCAGTTGAGCACCTGGCCCATAGGAGGCCCAGTAAGTACTGATTCCTCCATCTCCCTTGCTCCACTGCTGGGAGCAGTAGGGGCGGTGCAAATGTGAGGCCAAGAGGGGGGCTGGTGTCAAAGCCCCGTGCTTTTCCACTGCTGATGCCCATCCTGCCCTGGACCAGCAGGGCACTAACCCTATGGTCAAAACCAGTTCCGTCATTCCCTTGTCATTTTCTGGGGTCAAATTCCAACCTTCTTGGGTCATCATTTCTACCAAAACGAATGAGTGTAATAAAGGCCACAAGTCACAGATAGCAATGGAAAGCTCTCAGTTCTTCCAGAATGAGAATATAAAGCCAAACAAAACAGAGCCTTTCTAAAGGGATAAGACAAAAACAACAAGCCTGAAATCCAACATCATGAAGTTCAAGTTTCCAGCATGAGCAGTCTAGTTACACGTTTTTCCTTTTAATTTCAGAGTCATAAAGCAAAACAAACAAACAAAAAAGGCAGTTAATAGTCTCCTTGAAAGGATGAAGGAGTGTCTCTTTTAAGAAAAAAAAAGACTGCTAATAACTATCTTGGGAATAATTCACGCATAAAATAGAAGAAGGAAGGTGAGTAATATTTTCAAATTTATATTCTAATAAACAAGTCTCACTCTGGGGCAACGCCTCTTAGAGCCACCGCTTTCTGGACCAATTATGTTCACCTTGACCGTGACTTAGAATTATGCTTGTTTTATTCCCTAACAACCTTTATTTTTTAAGCCAGTAGGAAGGTTGGCCTACCATGGTCTTGCCTACATTTTTGTTGTTTGACTCTGAAAAATTCAAATATATTTCCATAGAAAATGCTAAATAGCTAAAATCATACTTTATCAAAAACATTCTGGGATCATTTGCTTCTGTATACCTTTTATTTTTTGGCCGCGCGACGCAACATGCGGGATCTTAGTTCCCTGACCTGGGATCGAACTCATGCCCCCTGCAGTGGAAGCATGGAGTCTTAACCGCTGGACCACCAGGGAAGTCCCTTCTGTATACTTTTTTTAAATTGAGGTATAATTGACATATAACATTGTATGGTTTCTGGTGTACAACATAATGATTCCATGTTTGTAAATATTGCAAAATGATCTCCACAATAAGCCTAGTTAACGTCCATAACTCTACATAGTTACAAAAATTTTTTTCCTGTGATGAGAACTTACAAGATTTACTTTCAAATATGCAACACTGTATTATTAGCTATAGTCGGTAGAGTCAATAAAGTATGCTTCTGTATACTTTTGATTTAAGCTTTGCCATATGCATTTCGGTTAACTACAGTACATGTATCTGCCATACACAAAATGAGAAAAACAAAGGCTTTCCAAGCCTTGATTTTTTTAATACATTTATTTATTTATTTATTTATTTATGGCTGTGTTGGGTCTTCGTTTCTGTACGAGGGCTTCCTCTAGCTGCGGCAAGCGGGGGCCACTCTTCATCGCGGTGCGCGGGCCTCTCACTATCGCGGCCTCTCTTGTTGCGGGGCACAGGCTCCAGACGTGCAGGCTCAGTAGTTGTGGCTCATGGGCCTAGTTGCTCCACGGCATGTGGGATCTTCCCAGACCAGGGCTCGAACCCGTGTCCCCTGCATTGGCAGGCAGATTCTCAACCACTGCGCCACCAGGGAAGCTCCAAGCCTTGATTTTTACAAGGTATTTCTCCTTTCTGAGGAGAGGAATTAGCAAGTTATAGAATGTTAGTGCTATAAAGATGGAGAAACTGAGGCCTAAGGAAATGAAACGCCTTGTCCAAGGCCACACAGCCTCTCCAGAGTTCTTGCCAGAGGATATCTGTCAATTTGTTTTGGATTCTGTGTGAAGAGCATTCAGCTTCCCTGAGTTAATGGATTATTGATTAATGTTCAGAAAAATGCACAAAGAAGTTTTTTATGTTCCCCACTATGAGAACTTCTTTTATTCTTCCTCAGTGGGAACGCTCAGAGCATGCTGGCCTGGACAATTCTTCGTTGTGTGTGGAGGTCCCAAGAGTTTCAGGATGTTAGCATTTCCAGTCCAACAACCGCAGCCAGGGTGAGAACAGAAATGCTCTTATCCATTTCCAAACACTTCCCAGGAAGGCAGTACTGCCCTTAGTCGATATCCACTGGGGTTTCTAAGACCAAAATAATGAAAAGTCCTCCCTCCCTACCCTGCCCTCCCCAGTGTCTTCTGTAATATTCTTCTCACTAAATAATCATTCCTTCCTTCTTTTCAGGTTTTCTGAGCATCCAGGAATAGCCACGAGCGATGTTATCCATTCGCCAGCTACAGGCATATGGCACAAAGTGAAGCAGGAGGCAACTAAGCCCCAAGTTTTCAGACCTCCTCAGGGCACCCAAATAGCTATTACCTACTACGTTTGGATGTTCAAGAAATTGCTCAACACTCTCCTTGCCTTTCTAATAATCTAGCCTCTAACAGGATTTCTGGCAGGGGCAGTTGACATGGACAGGATCTGTAGAGATCATCCAGCCCAAGAGCTTCCTTTGAAAACCAGAACCTAGTTCTCAAGAGCTGTGCCCAATGTCATATAACTCATCCATGACAGAACCAGATCTTAACCCATTTCCCTTCCTTCCATGTCCCAGAGACAAACTTCCCATACGCCACAGCTCTTCCAAGGATCAACCCTGGTTACATGCCCAGGCTAGTACAAAGGCTCAATACACATCACCTCACTGGGGTTCTGCACTTACACACCTCTTGCCTGCCCTGGTGTGAATAAGCTGAGATCATTTTTGTTTCAAGAAACCACCCTGAAGCAAGGAAACAGTGCTGTGGAGTGATTAAGAGCATGGAATGCCTCAGTTTAAAGCCAGATTAATCTCTTAATCTTGGGCAAGCTGCCTAGCCTCTGTGTCTCAGTTTCCTCATTTATAAATTGGGAGTCACAGAGGCAAAGAATATACAAATCAATTTTCACTGCAAAGTAAAGGAGCTGTTACAGTGGAGGATTACTGGACTGAATGTCAATATTATGACATAGTATGAGTGTGTTTCATGTTTGGTAATTGCAATCATTGTTGCTTTTGTTGTGGTCATCCATGTACAATGCTTGGTGTCAGTCTATTTATCTCTTGTAAAAATAAAATACAGTGTGTGTGTGTGTGTGTGTGTGTGTGTGTGTGTGTGTGTAAAATAAATAAATAAATTGGGAGTCAATAATAGCCAAACTATGTATGTTAAGATTAGATGGAGTAATGGTTCTAAAGCACCTACAACAGTGACTGGCACATTATAAACACCTGTTAAGTGTCAGTCGTCATCATCGTCGTTGTCATCTAAATTATCATCATCATCGTCATTATCACTAGATCATCATCATCATTATCCTTATCATCACCAACATCTTCATCATCAATTACATCCTTTTTCCTTGCCTGAAAATTTAACCAGGGAAAGAAAGCATGGCTGGTTCAATTTCTCCCACCATCATGAGCCAGAAGGGGCTCTTCCTTTGGGGACATAAGCAACATTCTCCAATCCATAGCTAATTCAGTTTCTTCTCAATATTGAAGACAGTAATGAAAATGTGTAAACTCAGCTTACTTACCTTTGGGCATAAAAATTAAGCAAAACAAAGTTCTTTTTTTTTTTTAAGAGTAAAGAAAAGTACCAGCCCACAGCTCTATCTTTTCTCTTTTATAAGGCCATTTTAGCTGTTTTTCCTACTGAACAATCATTCATTCAAGGAAATAGAAAGATAAATAAATCGTGGGTCCTGCCTTCAAGGAGGATTTCATAAGCAGTACAACTTGCTGCCTTTCATCCTGTTTACCTAGGTTCCACTCTGTGATGGGCTTGGAATCTTGGTAAACTAAATAGTGTCAGGGCTGAAATTCTCCTGGATTCACTGACCTTCCTACTCCCTTCCTTGCAGACCACCACTCCTAATGGGTGGTTACCCAGGCTTCCGTGCTGTTCCCAGTGCTCTTAGAGCAGCGCAGTCAATTGCTTCCTATTAAGGAGTGGCTGGAAGGATGTATTAAGCATGCCTTTTTATTTTCTTTATTCTAAAGGTTTGACATCTGGGCCCTTGCTGACTTTGGAAGGACTGCCCCTCCCAGGGTTAGCCAATTCCTAGAGATAGTAAATGACTCACCTGTGAACATATCTTTCACATGTAAACCAACCAATGCAGAGTCCATATCTCCAACCACCTCCTGTGCTAGGCTCTCACATTCCAGACCACTAATTATCTCAGAGGCAGGTACCAGATCATTAGGGGCAGCTCCAGTGCCCCAAAGCCCACTGAGATTATTCAACTAGTGCAATAAAGGCTCTTGTCCACATTTTTTCTTTACTCCCTCTGCCTCCTGACCAACCTTAGTGCTTCCCCACATGGCCCCCCTGCATGGTGTGCCATGCCTCCTGTTTTATACTCCAGGAAACTATCACAACTTCTTCCTTCATGACAGTTATTTCCATGTCTGCATGTCTTATCACACCTGATTAAAACAAATCTTGGGTACCCTTACAACAAAGGGAAATAAAACAGAGGAGGAAGAATCAGAGGCAAGAGCCAGTTGGGGAGGGAGGATGGAATTTAACTCAGTAAGCGAGATTAGAACAGGATAATAACCCCTCATACTTATTTGATAACTTACTCATATCAAATGCTTTCATTGACACAATTTCACCCGACCTTGTCAAAAGCCTGTGAGGTCAGCATTATTAATCTCATTTTACACAAAGAAATTGAGACCCAGAGGGGATAAGTGATTCGAACAAGATCCCACAGCCAGTGGTGGCAATACTGAGATTTGAACTCAGATCTATCAGATTCTACAATCTGGGTCACTATTCAGTTTTTCTGAATAGGTTGGCCCTACCGTGTGCTTAAAAGCTTAAATTTGGGAATCAGACAAATATGGGTTGAGTTCCAATTAATAGTAGCTATGTGACTTTGGGCAAATGATTTAATCTCTTTGCTCTTTCATTTCCTTTTCTGTAAAATGGGGTAATGATAGTACTTATCATACAAACGTGTTGAGAAGAATCAATATATAATTCAAATATATATAAATACATAATATTATATATAATATACTATTTATATATTATATAATGTATATGTATAATATATATTATAAATATATAATATTGTTAGTGAACACTAATATAGGAAAAAAGTTTCATCTGTATGCCTGGCACATAATCAGCATTCAATATGTGGTAGCAAAAGTTAGTACCTTTAGGAACCCTCCTGCACTGTTGGTGGGAATGTAAATTGGTGCAACCATTATAGAGAACATATGGAGGTTCCTCAAAAAACTAAAAACAGAGTTGCCATATGATCCTGCAATCCCACTCCTGGGCATATATCCGAAGAAAACTATAACTTGAAAAGATACATGCACCCCAATGTTCATTGCAGCACTATTTACAATAGCCAAGACATGGAAACAACCTAAATGTCCATTGACAGATGAATGGATAAAGAAGATGTGGTACATATATACAGTGGAATATCACTCAACCATAAAAAATGAGATTATGCCATTTGCAGCAACATGGATGGACCTAGAGATGATCATACTAAGTGAAGTAAGTCAGAAAGAGAAAGACAAATACTATATGATATCACTTATATGTGGAATCTAAAATATGACACAAATGAACTTATCTATGAAACAGAAACAGACTCACAGACATAGCGAACAGACTTGTGGTTGTCAAGGGGGAGGAGAGGTGGGGGAGGAATGGATTGGGAGTTTGGGATTAGCAGATGCAAACTGTTATATGTAGGATAAATAAACAAGTTCCTATTGTATAGCACAGGGAACTGTATTCAATGTCTTGTAATAACATATAATGGAAAAGAATCTGAAAAGAATATATATATATACACATATACAAATATATGTATACATACCCATATAACTGAATCACTTCGTTGTACACCTGAAACTAACACAACATTGTAAGTCAGCTATACTTCAATAAAATAAAATTTTAAAAAAAGAGTACCTTTAATTCTTCTATTCTTGGCTGGGCATTGTGGGCCTTTGCTGTCTGGGTATGGTTATAGCATTGTTGGCTTCTGGTCAAAATTCCCTTCTTAGCCACCCCCTTCATCAACTGGATGGAATATCCCTGCTTTCTTTCCAACTCCTGTTTTTCCTCCTTTGACAAAGGAGAGAGGCTATGTTCCAGCTCCATGTCCCTATAGCACTTTTACCCATTAGTTCAACAACTATTTATTGAGCAGTGTTTCTTTTTCTTTTTCTTTCTTCTTTTCTTTTTTTTTTTTTTTTTCCTGTTCCTGCATTAACAAACCACCCAAAACTTACTGGCTTCAAACAGCAATCATTTTATTTGCTCACAGTTCTTCGATCTGGTCTGGGCTCAGCTGGGAGTTTTTTCTGCTGGTCTTGCCAGTGGTCACTCTTGTGGCTGCATTCACCTGGCAGATCTATTTGGGGCTGAACTCAGCTTGGATGATAGGGTGGCTGGATCTCTCTTTACAGTCTCAGGATTTCTAACTCTCTGTATGGTCTTTTCACAAGGAGCCTGACATCTTACATTGCACCTCAGGGCTCCTAAAAGCCCAAAAGCAGAAGTTGTTGGGTCTTCTTAGGACTCTGGCCTGGAACTGGAACAGTATCACTTCTGCCACATTTTATTGGTTAAGGAGGACCAGCTTGGCTTCCAGGGGAAGGGGCACAGGGCATGGACACTCGGATGTGTGGTTCCTTGAGCGCCATGAACATAACAGACTAAAAAAGCACATTCTAACACTTTGCAAGGCTTGCTGGTGAACATGTTAGACCAGGTTCCTGCCTGGAGCCTACATCCCAAGGCAGGGGTTCTCAAAACTTGAAAGTGTTATCAGAATCACCTAGGAGCCTCGTGAAAACACAGATTGCTGGGCCCCGCCCCAGAAACCCTGGGGTGGGACCCAAGAATTTTCATCTCTAACAAATTTCTGGGTGATGCTGATGCTGCTAATCTAAGAACACACTTTGAGAACCGCTGTTCCGGGGTTGCTTCAGCCCTAAAATACAGCCCCAGAGATTTTAATTCAATTGGTCTGAGGTGAGGTATCTGTATTTTTTTGAAAACATTTTCTTAGTGATCTTAATGTACAGCCAGGGCTGAGAACCACTGCTTTTAGAGCCTGGAGTGTCTCCCTCTCTTTTTTCTTAAAAGCTTCCTTGAGCTAGTCACAATGTGATTCATCATTATGGCTACACCTGAATATTTCCCTTCAAAAACAAGGATTCTCAAATTTTGCTGCACTTTAGAATTCAATGCGATTTTTAAAGTCTCAAAGTCCAGGTCACGTGCCAGACTAATTAAATCAGAACCTCTAGGGATGTAACCTAAGCATTAAGTATTTTTTTTATTTCCCCAGCTGATTCCAAAGTGCAGCCATGTTTGAGAATGGGTGCTTTAAAACACCCTTATTGCCATTTTCCTGGTACACATTTCCAAGTTAAAAAACAGTCTTTCCCATGGTGATCTCCAATGTCTTCCGGCAAACACTAAAAACTACAGAGGATATTTTAACCTAGAATATTACCCTCTCCTCTATTTACTCCCACTGACATCTGCATTCATGCTCCCATCTCATAATCATGCTTTAGGGAAACCAGATTTTGCCACCTTTGCCATTAAAAAACTTTTTACCCAAGACAGTGAGGAACTTTTGGTGAGGAAGAGGTTAAGATGATAGCCCAGTTGCATGCTGGGAATTGTAGTTCAATAGCAGTGCCTAGCCAGGGAGATGCTATGGGCCTCCAAAGCAGCCCCCAGTATCCCACATCCCACACTGCCCTTTGGAGAGGCAGTGTCCAGTAGTGACTAATACCTTGGGCACCAGAGTCAGAATGCCTGGGTTAGATCCCATTGCCACTCCTCACCAGTTGCGGAACCCTGGGCATGCTCTCTAACCTCCTGGACCTCCTTTTCTTCTCCTATAAATAGAGAGAAAATAATAATAATAATAACATCTAGCCCATGGGATTGTTACGAGGATTAAATGAATTAATATTCATAAAGTGCTTAGAACAGCAGCTGGCACATGATATGCATCTTGTAAGTGTCAGCTTTTGTTATTGTTGCCTTTTCAACTCCCCTCTTGGTCAAACTTCAGTCCTCTTGGACCACAAGAGTTGAAAAATCCCCTGATTCCACAGTCAGGACATAAGAGTTTAGCTGACTTTTGGGAAATTATTCATTTGTTTGTCTAAATTGTCCCCTGGTCATTGCACTTTAAAATCTTGAGGATGGATTTGGGATGATAGCTGCTATCATTTCCCTTTGCCCTAGCCTAACAGATGCTGGCACACGTCCTGTAGTGAGTGTCCCTTCGTTTTGCCTGCCCAGCATCCATCCTCTTTGCTTCTGGTAGTAGCACCTTAGCTTCCTTTGGGGAGCCACCCGTCTCCCACAGTGTGCACTCTTGGTGGGATTGCCAGTCAAGGTGCCCTGGCTTCCCACGGCAAATGGGAGGGTACCTGACTCCAGCTGAGCCCAACGGACTCTCTCCTTCAGCAGGAACATGTGGATAAGTACTGATAGGAGTGGATTCACCAGAGGACACTGCCCATTAGCTCCTGCTGCCTAGATCCCCAAGCTCCCACAAATTTCTCTGTTTCTGAAGCCTGCTTGGACAGCCCTTCTGTGAGTCACTCCATCACCATGGCAGGAAGGTCCTTTTATGCTTAGATTGGCAGAGTCAGTGTCCATCACTCTCTACCAAAGAGTCCCTGGTGACACACTACTTCTAATCTTTAAGATCTGGCCCTCTGCTCATTGCCCTCTCCCCCCTTCCCATTTAATTCTGGGGGAGTTATCAGAAATTGAACGCCTTCTTTGTGACATGCCTTCCGCATGCACTGTCACTAATCCTAATATCAACAATGCAAAGAAGGGATGACTTCCACTTTACCAGTGTGGAAAATGAGGCACAGAGAAGCTAAGCAACTCGCCCAAGGTCACACAGCTAGTAAATAACAGAAATGATATTCCAACAGGTCTGATTGCTGCTCTCAATCAGTAAGTGAAAGTTACTGGAATTGAGATCAACATTTCTCTGCCATTTCACAGACTTCTGGGGTGGGTGAAGCTCTTCAACATCCTGTAAGGTAATGTTTTCTTTTTCTCTCTTTCTTTTTTTTGGGGGGTGGGGGGAGGTCATAAACCAATTGTAAGAAATACATTTTATATTACAACCCTGAACACACACACACACATACATACCCAAAGAATGGAAACAAAGGCTTCACAAGGCAACAGCTACTCTTATAGGTGCAATACAGTCCAATTTTGGATTCAAAACGATTTTATTCTTTAAAATTCTGCTTGACCTACTAGACTGATTTTGCAACCCACTAATGCAGCTGACTTGCTGCTTCAAAAACCCTGCTCTATTGAGAAAGCTGCTTAAACTGACACCAGTTTGCATGTCTGAGTGTAAAAGGAGGCAGGGCCAAGCTGGATCTTTTAAGGCTCATAATAATGATTTGTTTACTTGCACGATGTGTGTTTCCTAGGTCACCAGCCTGAGGGGAAAACTGGGATCAGAACCACAGCACAGGCTGTTCTTCTCTCTCTGTGCTTTCATCAACTCTCCCAGAATTGCCAGCCCCTCCTCAAAGACCCCTTTCAGTTTCTGAGAATGCCAGGGAACGTTGCACATGCGCTCCCAAACATCTTCATTTTCCTTCTCTGCTGCTTAGGCTCCCTGCTGGGATCATTTGCCACTTCCTATGTCTGTGGGGCTGTCACTACTGTGGGACAGTAAGGGTGAGTTGCTCCTGGTGGAAAATCCAGTGATTCTGGTGATGTCTGAGCCATGGGCCTGGATGGGGATACTGTTGGTCTCATATCTCTATAGCAGCTCTCGATGCCAGAGCACTGTGTGTGGTCCCCATGGCACCCACAAGCAACGCCGTGGTGCCCACCAAACTAGAGAGAACACTCTCTGTTACAGGGATCCCAAAGTAGATTCTTCTTATGCCCTCAAAATTACACATGTTCAAGGGCAATGGATTGAAGAAAAAAAAATTTCCATCCCATGTTCATGACCACCTTCTTTTTCTCCAGCTCTGGCCCTTATCCTTGGACCAAGCTTGGGTGCTCCTACTCTCACCCAAACTGGGAGAGAGTTCTTTCTTCCCCAGGAGGATTCTTGGTTCCCTCATGTGCAGAGACTCTTGGCAAGGCCACAGTCTGTCATCCTGCACAGAAGTGCCTGCTTCTTGGAGTGAATATACACTTGAGATAAACCCATTATTATCTGAGAATTTTGCTTCCCAAATAGCAGAAGTTCCATGTTCAGAATTCAAGTCCCATTGCAATGATGACAATGATGATGATAAATCTTTCGTGTAACAGACCCCATGCTGAGCACTTTAGACACATTATTGTCCGTCATTCTCTCAACAATTTTATGTGATATGTACTGTTATACATACTCCTCATTTTGCAGAGGAGAAAACTGACCTAGAAAGGTTAGAGAGCTAGCCCATGGTCACATGGCTGGCCAAGTGCAGAGCCAGCCCTGGATCCCCTCAGCTACTCCTCCAGAGCTGGAACTGGGCAGTGAGCCTGCCTCAGCCAGGCCTCCTAACCTCCCTGGGCCTCCTTCCAGCTCTGCTTTCATCCTTTCTAAGCCCTTCTCCCAAGGCCCCCCCGTAATGCACAGGTGGGTTGCCAAAACTTATATAAAGGCTTCCAAGCTGGTGGAAAGCCCTAAGCTTCTACCCTCCCACTTCCCACACCCTCTCTCCCCCTACCAGGGCTTCCCGAAGGAGGGCAGGGAAGCTTGGTCAGCAACAGGGCCCCATCCCCAGGCCCCTCAAGACTTCAGTATAGGGACTCCCGTGGTGGCGCAGTGGATAAGACTCCACGCTCCCTGCGCAAGGGGCCCGGGTTCGATCCCTGGTCAGGGAACTAGATCCCACGTGCGTGCCGCAAGTGAGAGTTCACATGCCACAACTAAGGAGCCCACATGCTGCAACTAAGGAGCCCACGAGCCGCAACTAAGACCTGGTGCAACCAAATAAATAAATAAATAAACAAAAGACTTCAATATAGCAGCAACCTGCCCTCCTCTCACTAGTTCCCTCCTCAATCCAATTCTGGAACCTGTAATGGTTTCTCCTCCCTAGAAGAACATCAGCAATCTGTTATTACACAGTTAAAATTGTGCCTGATCTTAGCGGGCGTTTTAATTGAGTAAGAAATTCAAGTCTGGGCTTTAAATGCCATAGCACAAGAAAAAGTTACTGTCTTTTCAGAATGCCCATTGTAATTTCTCCTTAAGGAACCGGCCCCCCCGCCACTCACTATGGTCCTTTTTCCACTTGAACTGACAAACTGAACCGCCAGATAAATACAGCTGCAAAGTGAAGTTATGGCTATGATTTCTTTCCCGCATTCATTTGGTCTCCTGGCTTAACCAAGTCAAACATGAAAGACTGCTCACCCTTTCTTTGATGGCATCTACAGAGCACAAAGCCAAGGGCTGATCAAGCCATCTTGATAATCTGATACATGTGAAAGTGTATCAGAGGGGAGGGAAGTATTCTGTTTGCCTACACAGATCAGTTTAACCAAGCATCTGCCAGAGTGTCACCCCGTGCAGAGTGGTGGCCCTGCCACTTTTCATCTGTGTGACCCCTCAGTACCTCAGTCTTCCCATCTGTAACACACAAACACGCAGTAATTGGAGCCGAGAACTCTGAGGTCCCTAAAAGATCTCAGGGTTTTTATTTTATAGTTACAAAACACATCACTTACAAGTCAGAGAACTTAGGGCGTAGGTGATTGTTTGAATAAAAACCATCTTCTATAAAATTTTCGTCACATAATTATTTCACGGAGCAAGTTTCCACTGTGCACTCAAAGCAGGATTCAGTTTACAAAAATCTGACTTGCAGCCAACTTTTAAGTGACACTTTTACTGTTTCAAGTGGGGCTTGCCCATAGGTCATGGTTTCTAAAATCACTGTGAGAGACTCCCTTCCTCCATAGAGTCCTGGACAGAGAAGCAAGAGTAGAATGCATTCTCAAATCATTACTTCTCTTTTCTTTCCTTGTTTTGTAAAAAAAAAAAAAAACACAAAAAAACAAAAAAAAACCAACATATTTACAAGCCCCCCAAAACTGGTTTAATGATAATAACCTACTGGTCCTTTTGAAACACAAACCAGATCCTATCGCTCTGCTGCCTAAAACTCTGCAGAGGCATCCTTGGTTCTCTGGGTGGTGGCCAGGCCTTTGCAAATGCTGCTTGCTCCACCTGGAATGCTCCTGCCAACCCTCTCTGTCATTCCCCCTTAACCTGGAACTCATTGTCTCTCCAGGGAATTGTCCTTAACTTCCTTCATGATAACTCTGAGCAGCTGTTTGGAGTTTCCTGGGTTGAGCATGTCCCGATCGTGGCGAGCCTCCGCGCGCTGTGGCCGCTCATGAGGGCACGCTTGCCGTTCACGGCGGCGAGCAGGGCGCTGTCCGGGCACTGGATTCACCCAGGGGTCTCTCCCTTCGTGGAGCCTGCAGTCTTCTGGGTAAACAGACAGCAGTCAGATACGGGAATGACCATGACTGCCACTGCCCTCCTCTCACAGCGCTTACAGAGAAGAAAACGAGGGGCGAGCTCCCTACAAGAGGGAAAGGTTGGACCATCAATGCCTCAAGCTCCATGCAGGATGAGTTTATGTCATAATCACATATTTGCTTAAATAGTCCTTGTACTCCTTTCAGTCTAAGAAGCTGAGAGAAAAAGGACTGTGGACTGACATCACTGGCCAACTGTGCCAGCTTGAGGGATGGGCGCCTGCGGCGTGGTAAGAAGACCACACGTCTATTCCTCCATCCTAAGCATCTCCACGCCCACATAGATTATACCTCCCTGCCCCAAAGCCAGGGCCTCTTGTTTTTCTCATTTAAATGAGTTTCCTTCTCTAAGGGTACATCCTCTTTCCCATCATACAGGACAGTAACATAGCCTACCATTTGGATTTTTTTTAATAAATTTATTTATCTATTTATTTAATTAGTTTTGGCTATGTTGGGTCTTCGTTGCTGCACGGGGGCTTTCTCTAGTTGTGGCGAGCGGGGGCTACTCTTCGTTGCGGTGCGCGGGCTTCTCCTTGCGGTGGCTTCTCTTGTTGTGGAGCACGGGCTCTAGGCGCACAGGCTCAGTAGTTGTGGCGCACGGGCTCAGTTGCTCCGCGGCATGTGGGATCTTCCCGGACCAGGGCTCAAACCCGTGTCCCCTGCATTGGCAGGTGGATTCTTAACCACTGTGCCCCCAGGGAAGTCCCTACCATTTGGATTTAATGTTTGTAATATTTATGGAACATCTGCATTATCATGCCCATTTTACAGACAGGAGAATAGATCCAGAGGTACCATCAGCTAGTTCATGGCAGAACTGGACCCTAAAAAGCCAAGTCTCTGGCTCTAAGGTTGGCATTTTCCCCACCGTATCTCAGCCTCCTGGGCTCAGCCAGACCTTTCCAGAGCCCTAGAAACCAAAGTTGGCTGCCTCCTGCTGGCAGGGAGTTACTTCCAGGCTTCTGGTTCCAGTGCTGAAGAAGGGGGAGTGTGAGAGGTGAGGAGGGCGGGTTATACACAGAGGCAGTCAACGAACCGCTTCTATCTCCCTCCCTCACCTCGGGAGAAGGGAATGGCTTACACATGGGGCGGGGGGAGGGTGTGGGGTGGATTATGAAAATCAATAATTTATGACAGTTAAGTGTCAGAAAAGTATTTACTCACATTCGTTCCCTGAAAGTCACATTCTCCATGTGTTCTTGTTTGTCTTTCAGCGATGGCATCAGTCAGGTGGACTCAGCAATAAATACCAAGGTTTTAGCCAAAAGCTGCAAAGGGAGAGAGTTTCATTTCACTTCATATTTCCAGCCAGGGCTGGCTCCAAAGCTAGCTTTTCTTACTAGGTTGTTTGCCACATGAAAAGCAAATTCCCAAAGGTTTCTGAGATTGCTGAGATCCGATGCAAAATGACTGCTCCCACCCACCGGCCCACCCACCCACTAATAAGACATAATGCCATCCTATTTTTGGTAACAATTAAAGGGCTCCCGGTGCAAGCAGAAAGCTGTTTATTTTCTGTTACATCACTTTGCTTTGCCTTCGAAGGCTGGTCTGTGCTCAGTGTTTTCGTGGTGATGCAAGTCCGCTCTCTCCTCGAGCAGTTGGATCCCTCCCATCTCGCAGCACCTCACAGGTCTCTTCCCCGAGCAGTGCATCGCTGGAGCGAGGAGCAGCTCACGAATCAGCTGCAGGTCCCTGTTTTGAAAAGCAGAGAGACAGAGGCAAAGGAAAAGGGTGGACTCTTATGTGACCTGGTCTTAAAGCAAGACAATCACCATCTGAATTCCAGAAGCCCTGTTCATGTTTGGGGATATTTTTTCGACTGCATGGAACCAGAGAGAAGCCAAAGGATGGGAAATGCCTGCAACCCCCTGAAAAGAATTGCTTATTGCCTATGTCTCTTATCTGCGCTTTTGCTGACTGAGGGGAAGAAACCAGCGAAGCCAAAATGCCCTGCCGTGTGTACTTGTACCAAAGATAATGCTTTATGTGAGAATGCCAGATCCATTCCACGCACCGTTCCTCCTGACGTTATCTCATTGTAAGGCCCGTAAGCATTTTGGTATCTAATTTACAATTTAAAAATTCCAGCCGATGTATTTGGGGCTTTGTATGTATTGGTAGAAGGGCATGGGGACAGATTCCTCTTGCACGCTTGGCCATTTGACAGGGCTAACATTTTGCTGCATTTAGAAATTTTGATTTTTATTAGCTGCTACAGAACATGCTTAGATATCTTCCACCCCTGAACATTATTATGAGAAACCTGTAGCAGATTCATCTCTCCTACTTCATCTGGGAAGGAACAGTATTGTACTTCATAAAATAGTGTCAAATAGTGACTGTTTTGCTAACCTGGATTAACATAAGATTTGTTCTGTGTGTGTGTCTCTTTGTGTGTGTCTGTTTGTTGTTTTGTTTTGTTTTCTTTCAGATCCTTTGTGAGATCTGGTTTTACTGAAATCTCAGAAGGGAGTTTTTTATTCACACCATCGCTGCAGCTCTTGTGAGAAATATTTATATCATGACTATTTTTAATATAGCATATATTTGGATAAACCCTCTAGTAAAACGATCTCAATATTAATTTTGTCAAATGTGATTATATTTCTGGAGAGGAAAGGAATATCAGTAAAGTGAGATAGATGGGTTTGTTTGCGACTTGACACCAACGGTGCGGATTGATGCTTGCAATTGTAAATTTGCTAACCTGTAATGCTAGCTACTTTCATGGCTATTTATGAAGTTGTTGGAATGTTGCAACAATGATCTTCATTTCATTCCACCCTTTTACTTTCATTTTTGACTTGGGAACTTTGGTTATTTTACCCTGGAGTTTCTGAACTAGTCAATACAGAACCCAGCATAACATATGCGCTCAAGATGTTGTCCTCGGGGACCTGGGGCAGGCTGCTACTCTGTATGATTTACCATGTGGGGAAGAAAAATCTCAGTTCTTTCTAGGTAATTCCTTAAAATATTCATTCTCAAGTGACTGCTTTCTAATCTCATCTAATTTATAACTCATCCCCTTATAAGGAGGGAAAGAAAATATTAATATAGGATAGTGCAAAGGATTAGTCTTTGCTGTGTGTATTAAGTTAGCCATGAGGGAACCATATATTCAGTCTATGTCTGAAAACAGTCAAAAAATAATATTTGACTAAGAAATCAGATCTCTCTACAGTCATAATGTAACATGGATAATTTGTTCTGACGTGTAACGTTTGGCCATTGGAGTGTTAGTTCTTAGAGCAGGACCACATACAGGGGCAAGAGGTCCCCCCGGTGCTCAGGTGTCAGGCCACAGACTGGGTTGTAGTTACCGGTTCCAGGGGGGGAATCAGCCAAATGTCCATCAACTGAGCTGTAGTTATCTTAACTGCATGATCCTGGACCCAAGTTTTTTTGCTTGTTTTCTGGTTTTTGTTTTCTTGCCTTAATTGGCCATTTTGGCCGTTTGAGGTTTTATATACAGAGGCAAACAGCATGGATTTGAAATGCGAGAGACCTGTGTGTAAATCTCACCCTACCACTCCCTAGAAACTAGACATGAAATTATGTG
This sequence comes from Balaenoptera physalus, assembly GCF_965194825.1. Taxonomy (NCBI): domain Eukaryota; kingdom Metazoa; phylum Chordata; class Mammalia; order Artiodactyla; family Balaenopteridae; genus Balaenoptera; species Balaenoptera physalus. The sequence continues at coordinate 56,255,029 of NC_138893.1, read as the reverse complement.
CAAATGACTAACTCTCTCTGAGCCTCAGTCTCCTCATCTGTAAAATGGAGGTGATGACACCTTGAAGAGTTATCAGAGATAAATAAGATTTAAGTAGATAAAATGCTTGGCATAGGATGTGACAAATGGTTACACATTTTATAAATGGTAGGGTTTTAACTTTTTACATAAAGCTAAAAAAACTTTTTAAAAAAATCACTTAATCTATTGTTTCGTCTACATGAAATCCCCAAACTGGTTTGACTATTTCATTTCATAAACCTGATCAGGTGTTTTGACATTATGTAATAATGTTGGCTACTGTCCTTCTACTAGCTAATGTCTTTGAATGATTAACAATTGAGTAGAATATTCCTAAGTGATTTATCTGTTTGATTGATGGCTAATAGTGTGATTAGGGGAAGTGTTAGTACATCAAACAAATTCAAAAAAGACAGAGTCTTTAGCACAGAAAGGGGCAAAGTCTTCAATGCTGGGATCCTTCCGTAGGATAAGAATTGGTTGTATGTGAGAAAGTGATCAGTTGTGCCTATGTTATTATTTGTTAAATACATAAATGGCTCATTTTGAAAACATCCTTTTGTTGAGCTAAGGCACCTCTCTCTCCCCAGGAGAGTTAAATAGATCAGTCCTTAAAATTCGAGAAGTGTCAGTTGACACATACTACTCAAATTCCAACACTGGATGGTCGTTAGCTGTGACACAGAAAGCCTGGATCAATCAACCTCATCAGTTAGCACCTCTCCACTTTGTGTTTCTGCTGGGTGGACCCGGCCTCAGCAAACACAGATGCTGGACAATGTTATAGAAATAGTTACCGGCTGCTGCAGAGTAATGTGATTACACGTATTTAGAATCACAGAGGAAAGCCAAGGAACTGGTTTTTAAATAGCCCACACCAAGCGTGTGTGCCATGCCCCTGCGTTCCATGCTCTGAGTTCCTATGGAACATTCCAGCCCTTATTTCTAAAAGCAGTTCAGTTTTCAGAAATAACAAAAGGGCGAGTAATTCTTGCCCTGGATGTCCTTACTTAACTCACATTGGCTAACCTCAACATGGCAGATTTGTGCCAGTGCTGATCTTATGCAAAATTGTCCAGGGTCAGAGTTTGTCTCTGATCTCCAGGATCCTGTTTCCTAAAGATTTTGCTCCCCATTCTCCCTGTCCAATGTTATCTGTTTCCTCCTGTCCTCGGGAAAGGGTCTAATAAGCGCATTTTCACTGAGGAGAAAATAAATGAAAAGGCTCCAAGTATGAATAGGGCCATAATCATAACAGTGGTGGGAATGCATGGCTCACAGACAGAAAGAGTTTTTCTGTAGGACAGGGCCATCCACTGCCCTGAAAGCCCCCCACTGGAACAGGAAGACCCAGGGGTCTTATTTGCCTTTGCATGACTTTTGCCATCAGACCAGACCTGGATCACACCAGCCATTGCTTGGGGGTTGCAATGAATTCTAATGGTATTTGTGACCGCGGATTACCAAACTGACCTGTCATATCCTGTGAAGAGATAAACTTCAGAATCGATTCTGCTTGATTGATGTACAAAGGCAGTTGGTTTCTTGCTAAGTTGTGGAAAAGAGAAAAGAAATGACCCATTCCCGTCGCCAACCCTAACAATCTGATAATTTCATTATGGCCCCAAATGCTTTTTCAGACCTTCTACAGAAGGCAGGATGAGAAGTACTTTTTGAAATGTCAGCCTGGGGTACTGAGGGAAACAGACGTAGTGCCTCCTTAAGTTACATATAATGTTTTTGGGGAAAAGATCCTGGTAGGCCTTGGCTGGCAATGTGTGTTGGAGAACAAGAAAAACAAAAGCCCACACTCTGTAGAGAGGAAGAATAAAATTATCCAATAAAAATTCATCAGATTAGTTATACAAACCTATTTTTTTTAAACACCTATGGTTTTAAACAATAGCAACAAAACCTTTCCCAAGCAAATGTAATTTCATTCATGTTTCCATAGGCCTGCTGTGAAACATAACCAATGGGAATGATTATTCATTCTAGTCTGTTTTTAGTGATAGGGAGTGGTACTTGTAGTGAAGGCAATTTACAGAAATGTGTTTTCACACAGGACAGTCCTGTTCTTCTCAACCACAGACTAAAATCCCCAATGATATAGGCTCACTACAGAAGTAAAATTCAAATTTAAGAGTATAAAATGTGGCCACATTGCCGTTTGTTGATAAAATTTTTAATAAACTAAAGCTATCCAACTCTAAAGAGAGTTCTATTTGCAGGGAGTAAATTACAGGGTTAGGTTAGTATCATGCACACAAAAAAATCTTTATATAAGGATTTGGTGTAACCAGAAAAAATTCTATTTATTCCAGTGAGATTTGATCTTGTCTGAAGCAATAGAATTGATCCCTCTGGGGAAAAAATATCATCATTTCTTTTATTAATCCACAATCAATACATAAATATATAGCCCATAAGAAATCAAAAACTAAAAAACAGACAAGCAAACAGCATGAACAAGATAAATCATAAGTCCATCCTTACTAAGATTTTATCATTCAGTTCTTCAAAATATTATTTGTCCAGGGAAAAATGTCCATAGCCTATCTCACCTTTACAGTGATTAGCCTCTTTTTCTATTCCTCCTTCTATGACAAATGTAAGAAACATTTAGCAATCTTCAGTGACAACTCAAGCCAAACCTATCAGCTAAGAGGGCTTCTAGAGGAATTATTGGCTGGTTATGCATGAGCATGTTTTGGTTTGTGCCCAGTTGATGGCCCACAGGGACCAAGAAGTAAAAATTTCAATCACCTAGGCTGTTTTGTCTACAATCTGCCCAATGACCCATAGCTCTGATTTTTAACTTCTTAATTAATTGTTGTGACTGTGCACACAGCCCTGTACAACAAATGTTTTCTCTGAAAGTGTATTTCATTCTCTCAATTATTCAAGCAAGAAACTTAGGAGTTACCTCTCCCTCATGTCCACTTTCAACAGGAAACAGCATGAGAATCTGCCATCTCCTCTTCACCCCAGGACCATGGCCCTAACTGAGGCTGCAATCACTGTTCTACAGGCTGCTGGGGAGCTTCTGCACTGGTCCCCCCCGCTTCCGGTCCCTATCCTCCCCACCTCCATCAGTGTTACCTTCTTGAGGCGCAGATCTCATCATGTCACCCTCATGCTTGGAAGCCTTTAACGGTTCCCTAGAGACAGAGAAACATCTGAACAGCTGAGTTGGTATTAATAGAATTTGGCTATTTGTCTAGGGTCATCTCTCACAGTATTGATCGCACACACACATACACACACACAACACTCACACACTGTAAGATCCATCCATACCAGCCTGAAGTACCTCTATTTTCTCAGGCTCTGTAGATTTTACTGATGTCTGTAGTTCTTCCTGTCATTTTTAGAGCTAACTGTGCTTGTATCTGCCCTTGTGGCTCACGGAGGATTCTCAATAGCCAAGGCCCTAGAAAAGAGCCTGGATGTTATAAGCTTAGATCTTGCTTACTATATGTTTGTTGAATTCAGTTCATATTTTATAGATTTTATACTAGGGATTCCTGTTTTCCTATCAGTAGATAGTCTCGGTCATGCACCTGCTCTTCTGTATGTTTTGTATACACAATCAGATTTCATGTGAATTAATAGAGTGGACGTCTGGAAAGTGGGCTGAACCAAAAAAAAAACATGAGGAGATATTTGTTCATGACATTATGATGTCAGACTTCTTCAACAGATATTTCCAGTGTACTGGAACTTAAAAGGCAAAGCATCCAAAATCTTTCTTTAGACCCACCTCCTGAATCCCTTTTGTCTCACTCTGATTTCCTCTAGGTCTTTGACAAGTACCAAATCATATTTGCCGCCCAGGTTCTCTCCCAGCTTTGACTAGCCTCTCTCCTGTGAAGGTTCAAACTCCCCCCTTCATCCAGTCTGACAGGACATCCAAAGAAAAATGTTGGTTAAGCATTATTAAGATGAAGAGCAAATTTGTGAACACAAAGAATGTATCATAAGGCAGTCATGATAAGCTCTCTCATTTTGTTCAACATGATATTCAGTTAATTGGTGAGGATGGTGACTCTTGCCCATTGTTGAGCCTATGGCTGATATAGGCTACAAAATGATCACAGGGCATTACAATGACAGCTGTGATGTCAAAATGGCTAACCCTGGTGAGCTGGCAATGGTGGCAAGTAGCAAAGAACACAGGTTTTGTGGTCAAACAGACATGGGTTCAAATCCTCACTCTGCTGCTTCCTAGTTCTGTGATTCGGGGCAAGTTTAACCAAGCCTCATTATCTGCAACTACAAAGTGGGCAATAACCATAGTACCTGTTACACAGGATTACAGTCAGGATTCAATGAAACCGTACATGTAAAGCACTTGGCACGGTTCCTGTAACTCAATAAACATTAGCTTTTATTATAGTTCTGAAAATCACTTTAATTTGAACCACCTTAACATCAGATTAGCATCTGATTGTATAGTTTGGGTTTGCCTACAGTGCTAGCTTTAAAATTTTATTGTTCTATGCATAGGTCTCCATCAGAACCTTCTAAGAAATCTTTCTTCAAATACTTCTCACAAGAAACATGAACTATTTACCTTTCCGAGAATGGGAGGGGAAAGGAGAAGCAGAACCCTTTCACTTCTTCCTCATAAAAAAACAACTGGAACCGTATTTTGTAAACATGTCAAGTTTTGTTAAAAATAATTAACACTGGCCAGTCTTCAGATGAGTAGTTCTGTGGTAAGATGGAAAGAAGCCTGAAGTAGAAGTCAAGGGACTTGGGTTTGAAATCCAGTTCAGACAGTAATGGGCTGTGTGACCAAGTATCCCTGGGCCTCAGATTTTATATGTAGAAAATACCAGAGATAGATTGAATTATGGTTCTCAAACTCAAATGCCCAATGGGGGTTGGGGTGATAAGTTAAATGAAGGAAACAGTTGGGTATAAGACAGTAGGGAGTGGTAGTAACTGGGGTAAACCAGACAAGACATGTCTTACCTAAAAATGACATCTTCAGTTTCAACTGATCATTGCTGATGAGAATGTGGCACATGAATATGCAGTCTTCTTTTTTAAATTTTCAGGGGAAGGCAGAAATCTGGAGGCAGATTTTTTTAAACAGGATGAAGACCAAACAAAACATATGTAATTGGCATTTTGAGACCTTCATGTTCAATTAACTAAGGTCTCTTTCTGCTTAAAAATTCTATTGTATTCTATTCTATTCTACAAACAGAGTACTGTTTGTAGAATAGAATACATAATATAGAAAATGGCCTTGTTAAAGAAAAGGACAAAATTTATTGTATGAATTCTAACAAACCAGTAAATTAGATTGTTAAATGAAAGAGCTTCATTCTATGGAACTGACTATTATAAAGTTATTATTAGAATAATAATGTAGTTCCCAATTTCCCAAGCAGGTCCACTGGGACTTTACCAGGACCTCCCATGGTGGCTGATGGTAAAACAATGTTTCAGTATCCCTCCCATGGGGCAAGGACTGGAAAGGAATTGTTGAGTCCATTTACATGGCAGGATGACAGGTGTTTGCCTGTGTAAATTGTGATTAAAAAACAATGAGCCTTTAAAAAATAAACAGACTAGAATTTATATGCACAAGTAACTCCTGACTTGCAGAGAATTCCTTACGGGAGATCAGAGATTCTTCCTAACTTTGCTTCTATAGCTAAATGTTTCTAGATCTTTGAGAATTGTCTTCACTGCCAGTTTACAAGTCACACAATAAAACCAGGCAAAGTTTTGTTAGGGGACATTTGTCATTTTTGTATTGCCTGATGCCAAGCACTGTATATGTCTCATTTTTTATTTCATCATCACAATAACCCTGTGAAGAAGTGTGATTATGTCCATTTTGCAGATGAAGCACTAAATCCTAGAAGGGTTAGGTAACCTCCACGATGTCACACCCCTCATAAGTCGCAGAGCCGGAGTGTAAACCCACATCCTCACTTTTAACTACTTCTCTCTGCTTCCTCTTGAATATGAATAACTGGGCTTAACTTTGCATAGCTTTGCTCCCCAAATTGAATCCCCTCTCAAAGGGTTAACCTATGCCATTAGTGAGGATATGCAGGGGATGTGTCCTCATTCCTGGAGACAATCATTGACAAGCCCTTTCAAAGAGTGGCCCGCTGCAAGAACATCGAGTTTCCCTAGGGTTCAACTCTCCTTTGTATGTGTAAACTCTGGTCTCCTTCCTTTGAAAGAGAGAGAGAGTGAAGAAAAGAGCAAACAGAAAGGGACTTATATACTTTAAAGTTATATCTTAGACCAATGTTTTCTAAACTTGTGTCCTATAGAACAGTTGTCCTGAAAAAAAAAAAAAGAGTTCTGTGCTCAAATAAATTTGGGAAACTGCCCATTCTATCCCTGCTTGGCTACTTTCAATGCACCTTGGCTTAGAAAAGCCTCTGGAATTATTTTATGTTGTTTTCCTTTTCTTAACCTACAGTAGGATATTGGGAATCTATGCCTTCGGTGTTCGCTTTATTTATTTATTTATTTATTTAAAAGAGCTTCTTTTTATTTTATTTTTTATTATTTATTCATTTATTTATTTATTTATGGCTGTGTTGGGTCTTTGTTGCCGTGCGCGGGCTTTCTCTAGTTGCAGCAAGCGGGGGCTACTCTTCGTTGCGGTGCGCGGGCTTCTCATTGCGGTGGCTTCTCGTTGCGGAACACGGGCTCTAGGTGCGCGGGCTTCAGTAGTTGCGGCACATGGGCTTAGTTGCTCCACGGCATGTGGGATCTTCCTGGACCAGGGCTCGAACCCGTGTCCCCTGCATTGGCAGGCGGATTCTTAACCACTGCGCCACCAGGGAAGTCCCTTGCTTTATTTATTAGCTTAATTATTTATACCTCAGCTTGTTCTAGAGAGGCTTGCTAACAGAGCTTGGGCGGGTAGAAAGAATCCTATCTTAAAGGATCCATTAAACCATCTATCTCCATATAAGGAGTGACTCACTGCCAGGCTCTCCACCTGGTCAAGCAGCGTGGCACACTCTGCTTCTTTGGGGACCTCCCAGTGGAGCTCCATCTTTCAGAGGAAGTAGATTATCACTTGCAGCCCATTCAACAGGAAAAAGCCCCTTGAGCTTAAATTTACACTCTCACTATTTTTGTTTTGAGAGGATTCCCTCACAGCTATTTCCCAAATGGCTAATCCAGCATTTCCCTGGGTATACACACTGTATGTAAAACTCAGTGATAAAAGGGTCCCATTATCAATAAGATTGGGAAGCTGCATATTTAAATCCCTTTTGAAGAGTCTCAATTTACTTAAGGATAGAAAGATTCGTGTAATTAGGAACCCCGAGTAACTTCATTTACCCGCTTTCCCCAAATTTATTTGCCTGGTTTTTTCTGTTGTTGTTCATGTAAAACCTCTTAACCCCGTAAAGGCCTTGTGTTCCAGGGACTACACTCTGGGAACTACTGGGCAAGGCTAGCCTAGATTTGTAGCAGATACTGGGCAGATCTGATAGGACTGAAAAGAGGAAGCATGGCCTTGCCCATGACCATTACCAGTCCAGGGGGAGATCATACCTGGGCACAGAATCCCAGCTCTGCCAGTTACAAGCTTCAAATTACTTTACCTCTCTCACCTTGGGTTTCGTTGTATTTTAAATGGAGACTATAAAACCTACATTATAGTGTTCATTGGAGGAGCAAAATGAGTTAATAGATGGCAATCTGATAAAGATGAGGCTTGGCATAGAATAGGCTTTAAATACTTTAAATAAAATTTAAGTCCCTCCTCCTTTGTTTTTTAGGAGCAGGGAAATACAGACTGAATTTACAAACAACATCGGGAGGGTGGGCTGTTGACTAGTTATGCCAATGTCTATAAAGGAAAAGTTTTGACTATCCTGGGAGGAGAGGTAATGAACTATAAAACCAAAGGGGTGGGCCCATGCTCAAGTCTTTGCTAGTGTGCATGCCAAGAATATTCCCCAGGGAATCCCTGCAAATCTAAAATCTACATTCTAAACCTGGCGCTGCTGCTGACAAAAGATGTGGCCTTGAATAAGTCACTTAATTCTGCGGGCCTCAGTTTCCTCACCTGAGGAATTGAATGGCATATCCCTCTAGGGTGCCCCCCCCCTCAGACTTATGAGAGCAAAATTAAGGTTATTCTCCATCAAGCCAGGTCGAAGAGGTGGTGGTCTACTTAAGGATCAGCTGAATTACATTGAAAATGTTTTCCAAGGATGAAAAGTCAAAAAGAACTGTGACATAATGTGCTCATATGTGATGTTCCCATTTTAATGCTTTCCTATCTTAAGAGCATATTTTAAAATATTCAAATGTAAATTATTCAAGTGGCACATGCACTTAGAATGTGTGCATTTAACTAAAGTTAATCATCAGCCTATTACTAATTTTCATTCAACCAGTCCTATTCTTTTGGATAAAGGAGAATATTAGTAACAGCTAGAAGGTCTGAATCATTTAAGCAGAGGCAGCTCTAAACAAGTTGGCCAGCCCCTCCAGCTATGCCCTCGAATCTTCCAACAGCTGTAACCCATGCATCTTGCTCTCTCATTTACATATATATGCACATATACACATACAGGCACACATATGTACTTGGAAGTATGTTTACGCAACACTGCCCATGGCTGCCTAATTCCCTGGACAACGCTAATAACAGTTCTCTTAGGTAGGTGACAATCTCACTGGACCTCAGTTTCCCACTCTATATAACTAAGGTCCTTCACTAGAGCTAAAAGCTCTTCCAGCTCTGATATTTTATGTCTATGATCTTTGCTGAGCTATTTCTTGGCAGAAGCATTGGAGACATGCTCTTATACATTATCTCATGGAATTCTTAGAATCTTCCAGGAAATCTTTTTGTTACTATCATTCCTATTTTAACAGATGATGAAATAGATTTACCTCCTTGATGTATCATTTACATAATAAGTGGCAGCCACAAACTTAGAAACCAGATTCTCTATTCTATGTCTAATCAGTGCCATCTCTAAGTGACAGCCCAATGCTGGCTGCTCACTCTTCTCTTCTTCATCCAGAGTAGCCCTTACTGAGGGGGGGTTTATGGGAGAGCCCCCTAAATCATCCCCCCCTCCATAGCTGCAAGAATCTGCTTTGGGCTGGAAGATAAAATGCAGACCACTTGTGGAACAATGACAATTCTGATGGCAGTTAAGATGTCACGGGTGACTAGAGAGAGTCTGAAGAAGTGTCATTAGAGCCAGGGGGCCCTGATGTGACCAGATGAGCAGTCTGGTTTGAGACAAGGGGAGATTTTCCCAGCAGGGTTATTCCTCCCATTCAGCCATCTGCAGACCTGCCTCCCCACGATGCCCCACTCCTCACGTAGAGGCCATGCCTACTCTTCCATGAATGAAGCCTGCAGCGCTACAAGCCTGACGCATACATCTTTCAAGCTAGTTTAGACCCCTCATTTGACAACATAGAGAGAAGAAGTGATGTGCTCAAGGCCACACAGAGGATTTATGGCCAAGTGGGAATGAAGACCCAGGCTTTGCGATTCCCTCTGCAACATGCTCCTTCCCTGGTCCCTAGAAGAGGTGAGAAGCCAGGGCAAGAAACCGCTTCAGCAGCCCATCAGCCTTGGCATCGACACATGTCCCTCCTGCCCAGTTATTTTACTCTTGTGGACCCCCAGCTGGACGTTGGGCAGCCTTAGCCTTGACCTCCTTCTAATGTAGCTAGATCCTCATTCTGTGATCCTCCGCTTTTTCCTTTACTTCTCTATTGCTGATTCCAGCACTTGAGCTCCATGCTAACCCTATCACACACTTCTCTGCTCCTTTTGAATTAAGTGCTGCTGGTCCTAGCTTTTCAGCTAGGAACCCCCTAATAACCTTTCAGCCTTGGTGTTAATTTATTGCTTATGGAGAGATGTGACCCACTGCTACAGACAGTTGAAAATAGGTAGTCAGAAGGAAGAACTGGAGCTCAGGGTTAGCAGACATTTTACAGATCTCATCCTCTGGTCCCAGTGCAATATTAATTTTAAATTATGAAAGCTTTTTTAAAAAAAAAAAAACTATCATCAACAGGAGATTTTAAGAATATTATTCTAAATATTTGTTGAAATCAAATATGCAATTTTAAGAGATTACATTTAAAACTTACTGGATGCTTTACATAGAGGTAAAGTCATATTTCTAAATATTGATACTTTCATTTTAAATCAGAAAGAATAAAAACATATGAATTGAGCATGAAACAATACATATTCTAAGGATCTCAAGAGAAAATAAACAATAAACAGAAAAAATAATAAATTAGGAAGCAGTGGGAATAATAAGTAAATCCAAGATTTCATTTTTGGAAAAACCCAATAAAATAGCAGACATTTGAAGGAAGTAATATGTACTTGCAAGTGGCGGGGCGGGGGAGGGCATTAATTATTCAACAACAGGCTTTGGCAAACTTGGGTAAATATCTAGGCAGGAATCAAGGCAATGTCTCACCTCACATCATAGATAAAAGTAAGTCCCAAATAAATTAGAGTCCAAAAAAAAGCTTAAGGAGGGAGGTTTAGGTAATATTTCATTAATATCAAGGTAGGAAAAAACATTTTAAGAATTACAGCAAAGAAAGAATATATAATAGAAGTTGATATATTTTGTTAAAATGTAAAACGTCTATATGTTAAAAATAATGATTCAAAAGGCAAATCATAATCAGTAGGGAAAAACTCAGCATCAAATAATAAAGGAAAAGAATAGGTAATACCCTTAGTAAATAAAAGGTGCTTAGAAAGCAACAAAAATGGTCAAAGGACATGATTTCATAGAAAAAGAAACAAAAATGATAATACTAAATGTTGGTAAGGATGTGGTAAGAACAGGCCTTTTTATATTCAGAATTGAACATGTAATTTGATACAAGTTAGTAATAAACTAGAGACACACAAACCATATACAATCAATAATGCTACTTTTAAAAATCTATCCTAAGTCTATTCTAAGGAAAGAATTAGGAATATGGAAAAATACTTGCATGAGAGGGTGGTTATGGTAGTGTTTATAATAGTGAAAATTGGAGTCAACAATAAAAAAGTTAAATCCCGATATCTCCATAATACAAAACGTACTCGTCTGTTAAAATTATATATTGAAAATGTATTGTCCTGAGAAATTGTTCTTGAAAAAATAAGTACATTAAAAGGAGGACACAGAACAATATAAAAATTATTATTCCAATTTTATAAATATATACATGTATATATCATATATTTATTATATATACACATATTCACATCTTTAGGTAGTATGATTACAGTGATCTTTATTTTCTTCTTTAAGCTTTTCTTTATTTTCCAGAATTTCTACACTGAGCATATAGCGTCCTTAAGCAGAATACACTGAACTGCCTTCAGATTTTTAAAATTCTTGACTTGAAAAAAATACAAGTTGACATGATCTTAACGTGACTTTAAGACTGCTTATTTTGAGTAATTAATTCCTTTAAAAAAGGAATTATGATTTAATTAGATTTCTTAAATCTGCATAAGCTGAGTAGTGTTATTATGGTTGTCTACCGGAATGTGGATGTTGTATCACTATGTGATCCGGGTCCTATACTGAGAGACCACCCAGTGTGTGGAAAGGGCAGTAGACCAGGAGTCTTGGGCCTCATGACCTTGGTCAAAGCTTTTAACAGCCCTCTAGGCCTCAGTTTCCTCCTGCCAAACAGCTATTAACAGCTACTCTACAACTTTCACAGAGTTGTTTCAAAGACCAAATAAGATAATGCAGCAGGAGTCTATGAAATACAGGCTATTATGGAGGCAACAATCATCATTTAAAGAATGAGCTATTGCCTGCATGGTATTGATAGTTGATATGTATGGTCTTAAATGTCTTTCTTGATAAGGAAATATACACTCCCTTGGTTGCAGAGGAAAAAAATCCTCCCCACACCTCCTACACTCCGTTGTTTTCGTACTGCATTCATGAGACTGATGGCTAAGAGACCTAAGTGCACAGCCCTTGGGGGGAGGGTACAGAAAGGACAAGGTGCATCCCTGTGTCCACCTCCACCAAAATTCTAGGGAACAGTGCCTGCCTTTTTCCCTCCCTAAGAATAGAGGAAGTGGCAGAGACCTCAAATGTTCCCACAGGATCAGGGGCAGAGGGCAAACTCTACATTATCTCTGCACCAACCTACCGGATGGCCGCTTGGCAAGTGTATGGATAGAGATCTGTGATTCGTAGCTCAGGGTAACCAGTTCATTCAGACAGTACACTTATCCCCACCCACCCCTCCATGTGCTACTTTTGTGAGGGCAGTTGTCAAATCTGAGTCATATTATTGTGGACTCCTGCTACCTGTAGTTATGGAGACAGGACAATCCACAGCACCTCTGTGTACCAGAGCAACTATTCCAGCCAAACCTGCTGCAAGGAGCACAGGCCCCCTCGGTCACCACAGGTAAAGGAAGGCTATTGTGGCTGACCAGAAAGTTTACCATATGCAGCCCTGGCTGTGTGTAAGAGACACCTGGGGAGCTTTTAAATATCCCATGCCCAGGCCACACCCCAGGTATAGAATTTAACCAGAATCCCTGAGGGCGAGAACCTGGTATCAGTATTCTTAAAGCTCCCCAGGTGATTCCAAGTGCAGCTAAGATTGAGAAGCACAGATGTAGGGCCTAACACAGATCTGGGCATCTCCCTGCTCCAGTCTTCACACACACTGCCCTTTGTGAGGTCTCCTCTGCATTCCACTCTCTTCTGAGTGTGCCTTGCACAGTTTGCCTGCCGTGGAGCTAACTCAACCCTAAGGCCTCTTTTCTCCTTCAGCTCCTCTGCTGGCTGGTTCCATCTGTTTGTGATTCCAAATCCCTAAGAAGGGATTCATCTTCAGCCCAACTCACCTTTTTGAACCAGACTAGCTGGGCCATGGGATGCTGACTGACCCCAGGATCAGCTACTCTGGATGAAGAACGGAGTCCTTCTTGTTCTCGTAATTTATGAAAAGGGGCAGAGGTCATGCGGTATAAAACCTGGCCACCTTGGTCTGCCCCAGATCTGTTTTGTGTGAAGATGGGGTGGGGTGACACAGTTTCCCTTAACAGGGACTTTGGGATTCTTTAACACATCTGGCTCAATAACAAATCATGATATTGAAATCAAACATTTATAAAGGAACCCATACAAATTAAAGATTGGCATTTTACCCCCTTTATATCACAGGACCTTTTAAAGTTTTTTTAAGTATATATAGGATAATAAAATGGATAGCCTGCTCAACTATATTTAGAATGCATGTATAAATTTACAAATCTTTGTCCATGGAATCCTTGTCCAAAGAAAATTACAATTGAATTTAGAATCTAAGGACTAAGATATTCATTATTATCTTAGCCAGAGGGATTTGTTTTAGCTTTTATAAGAAAACTTTTTATTGAAATATAATTTACGTAAAGAAAAGTGTGCATACCCTAAGTGTACATCTTGATAGTTTAAATTAAGACAATTTTTTTAGAGCCGTTTTAGGTTCACAGCAAAATTGAAGAGAAGGCACAGAGATTTCCCATAGACCCACTACCCTGACACGTGCATAGCCTCCCCCATCACCAGCCTCCTCCACCAAGGTGGTATGTTTGTTACAACTGATGAACTTACTTGATCACCCAGAGTCCATAGTCTACGTTAGGGTTCAGTCTTGGTGCTGTACATCCTATGGACAAATGTACAGTGACATGTATCCATCATTATGGTAGCACACAGAGTATTTGCACTGCCCTAAAAATCCTCTATGCTCTGCCTATTCATCACTCCCACCCCTGCCATGATTTTTTATAAAGTTAACACCCTTGTAACCAGCACCCAGGTCAAGAAACCAAACATTATCATTACCCCAAAGACTCCCTTTGTGCCCCCTTCCAGTTGCTACTCATCTTCGAGGGTAAACCCTATCTTGACTTCTGCCAGCATAGATTAGTTTTGCTGGGTTTTGTTCTTTATATAAGTGCAATCATGTAGGATGTACTTTATTGCATTCTGGCTTCTTTCCCCGGACTTAGGTTTGTGAGATTCACCCATATTCTTGCGTGTTGTTGTAGTTTTAGCCAGAGGTTTTGATCCTTACGAGCTAGTTCAGCAAACACAATTCAGCCAGGAAATATGCTCAGGGCTGAGGACCCAAAAGTCAATAAAGATAAGCCCCTGCTGTAAGGAACATTCAATCTAGTAATGTAGTAATGACCAGAATTTAATGTAAAGTAAATCCCTCTTTATTTTACAAATGTTTATTCAGTGTCCACTATGGGACAGGCACTATTACAGGTGCTAGGGATAAGCAATGAACAAGCAGATAAAAATTCTAGTGGAAACCCTGTTTTAGTTCCCTGACATGTGTGGGCTAATTCTGCCCACTAATATCTATATCCTACCCTGTTATGCATATGATTCAACATAAGGAGAACGAGTGTTAGAAGCCATTTCTTCCAGTGACTTGGAGTGAGTGATTTTGAAGTCACTGGTCCAACCACGGGACAGTTTGCAAACCAGTGAGCATGGGAGGTATTTCTCTGTATCTATTTCTGCCTTATTTCATTCTCTCCATCCTTGATGCTGCCTATACAGAATGAAACAAAAATCTGGAACCTAAGGAAGACTTTGGATGGTAGCGTACCTTGGAGTAAGGCTGAGCAATCCTCTTGTTTCCCAGAACCATGAAGTAAGAAGAGACAATTGCCAAAGTTGTGACTGAAATCATAAAACTTTGAATTTGTTTGAATAACTATGGGCATCTAATACGTATGACTATTCGATAGTGTTGACTCTTCAGAGTCTAGTGAATCACTTGAGTATAAAGCCATGTATGATGTTGGAAGGAGAAGGGATAGAAGAGAATCCAACATCATTCCAGGCATGATAGCGTAGGAAGAAATGCAAGAGATCATCTGGTTTTGTTTGTTTGGTTTGTGTTTTCCCCCATTTTTACAGAAATTTTCAAGCATATATAAAAGTAGAGATAATAGTAAAATTCACTCCCATGGACCTAGCCTCCAGCTTCAGAAATTACCACCTCATGCTCAGTTCATCTCTAACCCACTGCTACCCCCTCCTCTCAATATTTTGAAGGAATCCCAGATGTCAAATAAGTTATTCACAACTGTTTAGAAAGTGAGATCTCCTAGTTTTAATCCCCTTAGTTAACAGGCTCAGAGAGGGTAAGTCACTAAGTTGGTTAGTGGCAGTTATTTGTAACCCCTACACCTCAAAAATAAAAGTCAAAAAGTTTACTAACAGAGAATATTGGACTTTACATAGTACAATTAAACAGTACGTATGAGACATGAGTTGTCAAATTATGTCAAACTTCTGGTCTGTCCCATGACCACGGTCACATTTTGGACTCTAATTACAAGTGAAATATGAGGTTCTCCCATATGAAAACCTTAACACGTAGACTAAATATCACTTGAACTCATTGTAAATTTGTCATCAGTACATGTAAAACTTTATTTTCAGTTTTTATCAAAACTTTATCTAATGAATTCCATAAATTGTCACTCTAAAAAAATAACTTTGTATTATTTGACCTATAACCACCTCTGTTAAGCCTCCCATTCAGAAAAAAAATTCTTCGGGAAATTCAACAGGATGTGGGGAAAGCTGGTTGATGTTCCTTTTCATCAGTTATTTTGAAACCAAATCCCTTTGGATTTTGAAATTGCAAATAAATTTGTCCAAGTAAAAGTATTCCTTTTCAACTATGTAGTAATAAAATGGGTCTGAGACTCTTCCTAAGCCTCATTGTTTCCCATCTTCAGCCTGTTCTATTTTCAAAGTAGGAGGTTAGTTGATTTTTATTAAGCCAGTGTCGGTGGCTTATCTACTATGAGATATCATAGCATAACCGGACATGGAGCTAGTTTTCTAGGTTTCCCAGGCTTGAAACCATGACACCATTATTTGGCCTGGTCAGAATGTTCCAGAAGTTTCTAGAGCAAGAGGGAGAGATTCTGCTAGTGTCTTTGCATGGAAACCTGCAACATGTTGATTTGGCTGTCGACTGCCATACTTGCCCTATTGTATCTCAAAATGTTACCCAGGGCATGTGACATCCATCCCTGTGAGGAGTGGGGCACAAGGCACCCCCTCAATGAGCGTTTGATGAGATAATTGACGGTTAAAAAAAAAAGCTGCAAAAATTACCTGAATAAGTAACACTGTAGAAGGCAGACATCCAGACATTTTTCCGTGCACAACTCCCACTCGTTTCTCTGAGAGATAAAAGCAGCAAAGATTGACAATCTGTCAGTTTAACCATTTCATTGTGAACTTTTTCTGGGCAGGTTATTCACATCGAACTCATTTGATGTGATCAGTGATGATGCTTTTATTGGTCTCCCACATCTAGAGTATTTGTAAGTAAAATAACCTTTTTTTTTTTTTTTTTAACATAATGATTCAGTACAAGGGCTCTGAGGTTCCTACAGCTGTCTGACCCAAAATATTATAACCTATTGCAGATTCATAGAAAACAACAACATCAAGTCCATTTCAAGACATACTTTCCGGGGACTAAAGTCTTTAATTCACCTGTAAGTATGAATGTTGCTATTACCTTTTAAACTTGCCAGTGGGCAATGCAATTTGATAACCTGTGGTTAAAGCACCCACTTTGCGGGTATCCATGAAAATTTAAGAAAGCCAAATGATTTCTCTACATGCACATTTGCCTTCTCTCCCTGCCATCAGCCAGTGTGTGTCCAGGAAACCAGTTACTATTAATACTAGCCCAAACCAGCAATAATTAGGAAAACAATGTACTGCAGGGAAATTGTGTGACTGAAATAACGTTTTTAATTATCTACATCATTACTCACTTCATGAATTGACTATATAGCTTAACTTGATATTCTCTCTTTCTCTTTTTCTGTACAAGCCCTGACTTCATATACATTTAAACATATACTAGAACCGCAGGCCACGTCTACACAGCGCCTGAACAACTTTTTTATAAGAGAAATATTTATTCAGTGGATGATTAGAGCTACATCAGCTGTTCTTAACGGGACAATTTTACCTCCCAGGGAACATTCACCAATATCTAGAGACATGTTTGATTGTCACAACTAGAGGATGTAACTGGGATTTAGTGGGTAGAGGGCAGCAACGCTGCTAAAATCCTGCAATGCACAGGACAGCCTCACAACCAAGAATTACCCAGCCTAAAAGGGCACAGTCCTGAGGCTGGGAAATCCTGAGTAACAGGAACCAAATAACTCCTTTCCCTTACCCTCCCCCACCCCCTACACACACACACACACACACACACACACACACACACACACTCACAGACAGATGTACTTTTAAGGAAACTAGAAGGGCATGGGAAGAAATGGCACTAACATTTGCTAAGTGCCTACTACTATGTTGGCCAGTGCGCTTTACGTGAATTTTCATTTAACACTCTCAACGATCCTGCCAGAGTCACACAACCCCCATTCTAGAAATGAGGAAACAGAAGCCTGGAGGGGATATGTGACAAGTGAACTGAGTAGTTATGGAATTGTGATAACATCAACTCAATGGCTGAACTGCTATGGCTACTCATCCATTCAGGGACTGTTTCTCAAGTGCCTAATATGTGTCTCTTTAGTGTTAGGTAAAGATGCAAGTCATCTAAGCATCACAGTCATCCTGTCGATTTTAACCTGTTGCGTCACAGTACCTCATTTCCAGCTCTGTTCTAGACCGCGGGAGGTAGCAGGTAACAAGGCAGATAAAAATGTCTGCCCTTTGAACCTTTATTCTAGGGTGTCTACGTGGTCATCATGCTGCCTTTACTAGTCCCTGTCTCTACTGCTGTTTGGATTTGCAGCAACAGGGAACTGGTGGCCAGGTGTATTTTACGAAATCACTGCACCTTTCAAGACTTCTGTATATAGTCATTATAAAATGACGAGGAAAATAATGTTTATAAAATAAACAGTTTGCAACACTGCTTTTCACGTCAGTGTTACAATGTGCTGCAAACCTGGCTGTGTATGGTACGAATGCTGTGCCATTTGATTACAGAGCCAAACACCACCAAGCCTAATCTTTCAGACAAAAATAAATAAAAGAAACGAATAAATGGAAAGATAAATGGAAGTTCGTGACTTCAACTTGAAATCTACTTGATTCACATAAATCCATTCAACGTGGCCTGTGTCTAATGGCTCCGCATCATGAGGGGCTGAAGGAAGGATGTAAGACCCTGGTGTTCTCTCTGGGAACCTGGACATAGCCTTGCCGCGCCCCTTAGTTCAATCAAGTATATCTTCTCTCCAGCCTAAAGGCCTACCTCACCTGGAGGGAAGAATGGAAAGCAGGGAGGGAGGGAGGAAGAAAGAGAGAGAAAGGAAGGAATGAGGGGGAAAGAGGGGAGGGGTGAGGAAGGGAGGAAAGTGGGGAAGAAAAAAATTTATACAACACCCTAGTGAAGAACATTCATTTTGTTTGACTAGAGCCTATTATGCCCATCAAATGAAATGGAAATATAAATTTGCGTCATTAAGAGGCCCCTTCTTTAGAGGTATGAAGAGTATAAGAAGAAGGCACTGGTACTGCATGTGCTTAATACCTAGAAATTTTCAAGCTCAAGGGACTCAAGAGGCAGCCTTCAAAGAGAGAGGCGTGAATCTTAAGAGTCAGACAATGAAAGGCAAGTCCCACCTGTCTGACCGGTGCTGGAGGTAGGAAGGAGGTTTTAGGAGGGAACAGGTTAAAGTCGATTGAATATGACCCTTAGATCTCTTGCATCTTTATCAAACACTTAGGTTGATTCGTGTGGCATTGCCAATATGAGACTCTTTTGGATCTGCAAAAATGGCATTGCCATATGGTTCATCCTAAATAGTCTCTAGGATGTGCCACACAAAAATGAATAAAATCCAGCTCCAACCTGGAAGAGCTCAGTCTAGCAAGAGGAATTAGATGAACAAATATTTTCTCACTGAGTGCCTTGTCCCCAGGCCATGATCTCCTTTCTAATTATGCTGTTCCTCCAGGTGTAGTTCTCTGCTTCTTCCTACCTTCCTTCCTTCTTTCCTTTTTTCCTTTCAAGAAGAGATGGGTAGGGAAGATTTGAAGCCCAAATGTCCCTCTGACTGCTCAGCACATCAAGTTCATTTTCCATTATTTACCACTTATAAATAAATCTGACATTTGTTTGAGCCATTAATTTTCTTTTTAAGATTTTAGAGGTGTTAGGTTTCAAAGTGCACACTCCTCCACCTCAGACCAATTCTTCTCAATTAAAGGCACACATTCAAGTAGCAAAGAATTATCACCTCACCCTCTAACCTACAGGAAGAGTTTACAAAGCTTTTTCATATTCTTGACCTCATTACACTCTCTTGATGACCTTATGAAAGATACAGGGCAGGCACTATCCCCATTGGCGAATGAGAACATGGAGGTACACCCTGAGTTTAAGCTGCTCCCCAGTTAGTAGCAGTAAAAGTTAGAGGTTTCCCGAAGTTTTTAATGAGACATCTAGTGCCCTCTCCACCATGTCAATTACAGCAGGACCGGGGAATTCCCTGGTGGTCCCGTAGTTAGGACTCTGCACTCTCACTGCTGAGGGCCTGGGTTCAATCCCTGGTTGGGGAACTAAGATCCCGCAAGCCATGCAGTGGCCAAAAAAGAAAGGAAAAAGGGAAAAAAAATTATAGCAGGATCAGAAAGCTTTATGGAGCTGGCTGGATCCTTCCACAGGACATGATCTGAGGAGCAAATATCGCTGGGGAAGGAAGAGAAGATCCTGAAGAGAGGAGCCCTAGCCTCGCTCTAGTCTCCAAATGCAAATAGTTGGGATTAGACATATACTTTTAGATCCAACTGGTTCCCACCCTGGCCTAACATTAAAGCTGCTCCAAGGGACTTGTCTGAGCATTGATATAAATTCAGTTCATTCCTAAAGAAGCAATGAACTTCTCACCTTCTTATACATCTAACTCAGTAGACTTACCTTCTAAAGAGACATTAATAGACAATTTAAAACTTACTATATAGACTCCTCTCCCCCTCAAACCAACCCCCCCCCCCAAAAAAAGAGAATTCCTTATATTTAAGTCCTTACAAATCCTGGGACCCTCTCTTGATTATTCTGAATGACTGTAATATTATACATGATTAACATAAGTGTTTGAATAGCTTATATATTTCAGAAAGGTTTGAATTTTCCTGATGACCATGTATTACTTCTGAAATCAGGGAAAAAATGAATTAAAAAATCATTTATGACCAATGATCACAAAATCTCTAAACGTTTTGTACTGGTTTCTGTTAATACCCGTGAGGTTTTCGTAAAGGTTCCCTTGGGTGTCACATGAGTGTCCTCGTGGCTAAGGCCCAGTGGAGGCACGATTGTTTGCATGCATGTATAAAGACACTTGGGGAAAATGTCATCAATGTCTACCTGCTGGGGAGCACCTACTGGCTGCTCACCACTGCGGAGGTGCAAAAGATATATACAGCAGTCCCCAAGCTCAGGGTGCCTGTGTGTCTCCAGTTAGTCAGGCAGGATGTCCTCATTTCGGCCTTCACAATGACATGCATGTAAAGAGGGCAGTGCAATATACTGGCTGAGGGGGATCTCTGCCACCAGACTGCCTGGGTTCAAAGCATGGCTTTACCCGTTAATAGCTGTGGGACATCAGGCAGGTCACTAAGCTTCATGGTGCCTCCAATTTCTTATGTGTAATATGGAAGTGATAATAATCATCTGTAAAAATGGGGGTGGGGATAATAAAATACTTAGGAGTACCTAGATCCTAAGATTGTCATGAGATTAGGTCAGTCAATCTATGCAAAGTGCCTAGAACAGAGTGTGCTATGCAGTAAACACCATCACGTAGGAATAAACTAAACCTCACTGCCTAACTTCCACTGGTCCTGGATCAGGACTCCGAATGCTGTAGTGTATTTATCCCCTTTCAACATTTTGTATGAAATTAAAATAACTGCACTTGAAGTACCGCAAATTCAGTGAGACACCAACTCAAGCTGAGAATCCGCACTGCAGGGAGGCTGGGAGCATCCCAGGTGGCCGTGGGCGATGCTTTCTTAGCAGCAGAGCCCAGTGGCACTGAAACAAACGTGCTGTCTGAGCCAGTCTGGTCTGCCTTAGAGAGAAGACTTTCCAGTAGGTTCCATACTCCATTAATAGAGGCTTTCTCAGGTAAACCATGAAAACACCAAAGTGGAGGGAATGGTCATCAGTTCCATTGGGTAGGAAAGCCTGCCTGCCATTGAGAATGCTTGACTCTTCTCAGCTAGTCTCAAGGCAGCTAGGTGCTCAGTTCGGCAGTTTCCCCGGTGTTTTACGGAATGTTTCTTAGGTAGACTCTGAGTCAGGACCTGGAGAATGGAGCTTAGTTGCAGGCACACTTTGAAGAGCCCTCCTAGGGAATTCCCTGGTGGTCCAGTGGTTAGGACTCGGCGCTTTCACTGCTGGGCCCTGGGTTCGAATCCTGGTCGGGGAACTAGAATCCTCGTGGCTCAGCCAAATTAAGAAAAAAAAAAAAGAAGAGCTGTCCTATTGTTTAGGGCTTATTACCACAGTGAGGGTTCAGAGGAGGGAGGGCACTTTGTGAGCATCGCGGAGGTGGGGCAATGGTAATTCACAGGGCTTTGCAATTTCTCCCTAACTCAGTGTCTTGGTACAAGGGCCTAAGAGAAGCATTCTCTGCTCTTTTCTTTGTCTGGATGGATGTCCTTCTTCTTATCGACTCCAGCCTGCCCCATTCATTCATTCATTTAAAAGTAGCTGTTGAGGACTTATGTTATGCCAGGCACTGGGGATACAGTGGTAAGAAAAACATCCTTCCAGTACTCACTACAGAGTCATCCTAGAAAAAAATTAACATTGATGCATGTTTTCTCAAACCTCTCATTGGCCTGTTTTCGCTCCTCTCCCAGTCAATTCTACCCCTCATCAGATACCCAGACACAGTGCATTCCTACCCCTTAGTAAAACCTAGGGTGGTGATGCTCATTGAGTCTTTTTTTTTTTTTTAATTTTGGAATTCCTTCTTTTTTTTAATCTTTTTTTTTTAACCAAAAACAAAAAACCCCACAGTTCACCCATTTCTCCCATCCCCTCAACCCCACCTCTGGCAACCACCAATTTGTTCTCTGTATCTATGAAGTTCACTGACTCTTAACACCTTGGGTATGTGAGGCTTAGAGCTGTATTCTTTGGGCAGGACGCCGGAACTCTCAGATTCACCTGCTGTTTAAAAGAACTGCCCAGGGCAGCAATAAAAACATGGTGCCTCTTCCTGTGTAACCCTAGTGGCTGCAGTAATTCAGGACTTGACTCTCATCATTTCACTCCCACTGTCTTATGACCCAGCCTCCTCCAAGCTCATGCCCTGCAGCCAGTTGCACTTCGTGCTGGTTTCTGGGGGAGGGACGTCCACTTAAGAGAAGTTAGCATGAGGACTTCAGGACACATTGTGTCAGCAAATATATTGAGACACATAATTTGAGAGAGATTCTAGACTGGTCCAAGACCCAAGAAATCTCTCCATTCAACCACCATTCAGTAAAAAGAATTATGGAGCTGTTCTCTGGAATAATCTTCTTTAGCAGCATTTTATTAATTCTGCGTAGGTGGACAGTCACAGCGGTTCATTTGTATGGTCAGTTTTCTAAATGTTGTTTCTTGGGCAAAGACCACACAAAAGCCTTTCTCCTTCCTGTCCCCTCCTCCTCCTCCCAGCTGCCCTTTATTGAGAGTAGTCCAGCTACCATCCTGAGTTATCGCATTTACTTTTTCTAACACTCTTATGATATGAGGTATTATTACCTCCGCTTAAAAATGAACAAGCTGAGTCGCAGAAAAGGTACATAACCAAAGTCACACAGCCTGTAAATAGTGGAGCCGGGATTCAAACCAAGCTCAGAAAGAATGACTCCAAAGCTGTGCTCTTTGTCACAAAATGCACCATCACTGAGACTGGAAACTTCTGATTCAGTTCCCTTTCTTCTGTGTCAAGGTTCATTGAAAAAAGCTTTCTAATCTAGTGGTAATTTCTAAAACTCAGAAAAACAACATAATTGACTTAAAAATAGATTTTAAAAGTTCTGAATGCTTGCACTTGAGAAATCTTGTATTAATTAGAGGAGGTGGAAAACATAGAAGACTTTTGAGAGTGTTTTAAATGGAATTTGAGAGAATTTTCAAGGGCTTTGGAGGCCGACAGCATAGACTCTTTTGTTTTAGTTTTTAATTTTTATTGTGAAAATTAAAAACACTCCTAAGAAAAGTATATAACATGTACATGTATAATGCTGGTTAAAAATAGAAAATTACCAGTACCTAGTACCCTTCTCTGTCATACAGCATCTGCTCCTTGTTATGTGCACATTTCTGCAGTATGGACACATGCCCCTTTCCTTGATACTATCAGGACTGTTTCTTACTTATTACCCTTGATTAGCATCAGAATCATTTTAGTGGTAAGTGGAAGAACAACTAGAAAGAGAAGGAGAAAACAATTCCTGTGATAATAGGGCAAGAATTGGAAGAAGGGAAAAGGAGATGATTAAAGAGGATGAATGGATGGCCGGATGTATGAATAGATGGATATTTATGAGGAAGCTATTTTCTAAGGAGGAATGAATGAATGGAGCTAAAAGGGAAAAAATGTAGAAAAAGGAGGAAATAAAAAGAATGTGCTGGAAGGGGGATAGATTAGACAGGCCTCCAAATTTGAGAGCTGTTGGTACTAAGAGTTGGAGGTTGAGGTGCTCTCTAGAGCAAGTGGGGCGGTGGGGGGAGGGAGGAGAAGGGCAGCCTGAGTGTGAGGAGAGAGAGCACATGGAGACATGGACATGGGGAGACATCCCTTAGACGGAATGCCTGAGTGTGTGATGCTCATACTCAGTGCTAAGCAGAAAGACCGATGCCCAGGCATCATTTTGTTACTTGTATTTTGGAGGGTTTGCTTGTTTGTTTGTTTAATACCATAATACATAAGGGGCCATAAAATGCATTTATTTCATTTATGACTACAGTTTACATCATTCTTTTTTTTTTTTTTCCAGGAGCCTTGCAAACAACAACCTCCAGACTCTCCCAAAAGACATTTTCAAAGGCCTGGATTCTTTAACAAATGTGTAAGAGGACCTAAGAAATCACTGATTAATTAATTAATTTGCAGTCGTTAACAAAGAAGCCTGGTGTTGATTATTAAATTTTTTAATTGGCTTTAAATTAAATGAGAATTTTTAAATTTTAATTTTAAATTGGCTTAAAATTTGAATTCAGTTGGACTAATGTTTGAGTCTCCTATGGTATTTACCACTATATTCTGAAAATATAGCCCCAAGTTTGCCTTTGACAAAGTGTGTGTCTGTATGGCAGGGACTGATGACAAGGGACTTGGAGGGAGTAGGAAGAGGAGGGCTAGATAGAAATTTCAAGATGCCTTTTTTTTCTCATGAGGTCCAGGAAATGGGGCTACAAAGGAAAAACATAAAGAAGTCTGGGAAACTGGCAGAATAAAGATGAAAGTTTACACCCATGGCTTGGTCAGTCAAGAGAGAAATGGAGCAGGAAGTGGGGGAAGGGAGGAAAGTTTGCCTTTTCTCTCATTAGACTGAACAACAGCTCTAGGCTTAATCCCCAGGAATTTGGCTTAAGCCCCGGGAAGGGAATGAACTTAATTATTTTTGACCCTTTTTCAAACAAAAGAGCTTTCAAACTTTGACTTTTAAGCCTCAGAGTGAAAGATCTTTGTAAAGAATTTGTGTATTTTGTAGTAAGCAAAGCAAGTAATATATGCCTAACCCTTTCAAAAGCAATTTAGCTTCAATAAGTGCCTTCCAGAACATTGGAAAGGTATTTAAATGTCACAAGGTAGAAAACAGGAACAAACGAAAGATGTATGAAAACAAAGGAGTTCTTATTTTTCAGGTACTTTGCTATAGAATATATATTCAAAACAACTTTTCTCCAATAACAAAAATCTGAGTCAAGAATTTTCTCCTAAACCCAGGATTTAACTTCAAATCAGTAAGCTATGAAAAACTTTCTTTGTTCCTTGTAGTATTCCCCCCACCCCTCCTCCATGCCTATTACCCCAATTCCTGAAAGATGGTTTATTTCCAAGAGAGTGTCAGAATCAGGACACTTCCAAATAGTCTTGGACAGACCACAGTTATCCGCTCTGGTTTACAATAGCCCAGAAAAGTTGACACTCATTATTCTGGGTCAGAGTATTCTTGGGATATGAGGTGAGTCCTGAGAATGTCTTGGAAGTTAGATGATTCTCCATGGCAGACTTGGGGATACAGCGTATTTGGGGACCCTCTGGCCCAACCTTGTGTCAGCCTATACCCCACACTAGCAAAAGAAAAAACACTTGAAATTGGCTCAGTCTCTCCAAGGAATCCCATAATGGGTTTGGCCTCTTGGGCCTACTTTGATACGCCCAAACCAAGAATCATCTAAGAAGTGCAAGGATCCATGCCAACTTGCCTTTTAGTAGATTTCTTGGTTTCTTGAATTACCCCCTAAAACACATTTTTAAATGCTTCAACATTTAAAAAGTATTCATATGCTGTGTGAAAAGTAGGTGGTTCCTATCTTAGGAATTTTGTGTGACCAAGAAGGGTTTTAGGAAAGAGATAGAGTTTTTGAACAGAAGCAATGCAAATAAACAGAGAACTTGGTGAGCTAGGATCATATGTGGAAATTTAATCTATGCTGTGCAGTTTATTATGGACATGAGCTATTATTGTATGTCTGCATTAACTCGGCTGTGTCGAAGTCATTTCCTATTAAAATTGAATTTGTAGACCATGGAATAAGATCAGGATTAATTATGTCTGTGAGGAAGAAGAAAAGCAAATAGCTCACTCGATGTAATTAAATATGGTACAACAATCACTACATCTTTCTTTTAGACCTGTGCTGCCCAATATAGTAGCCACACATGTGATCACCAAACACTTGAAATGTGTTCCTAGTGTAAATGAGGAACTGAATTTTAAATTTTACATAATTTTTAAAAAATTAAATAAAAAACTAAATTTAAATTTAAAAACTGATTCTCTGTTCAATTATTGGAAGACTTTTAAGAATGTTTGGAACAACTTGGGTGTATAAATCTGTTTTTTTCAACTGTAAATTTTGTTAACTCTAAATACAAATCAGGAATTTCTGCTGAAATTTTATTTTCCAAATTGAGATATACTGTAAGTATAAAATACACATCAGACTTCAAAGACTTAGTATACAAAGAGAATGTAAAATATCTCATTAGTAATTTTTATATTGACTATAAGTGAAAATGATAAAATTCTGTATGTATTGGGTTACATAACATATGCTATTAAAATAATTTCACTTGTTTCTTTTTAGTTTTTTAATGTGTCTATAGAAAATGTTTAACTACATATGTGGTTCACATTGTATTTCTATGGACAGCACAGCTCTAGACCGAGCTACCCTTGAATGCAAGAGGGAATAAGTTATGAGGTTCCATTGACTGGGGTGGCCTGCAAGGGCACACTGTGGTCATTCTCTGAGCCCAAAGTGAATGGTCAGTTAGGTTGAAGGTAGATTATGAGGCATGATATAAAGCCAGGTGAGGTCATTCTGCACATGTTAATTGCTAAAGTAAAAAAATAAAAAAAAAATAAATTGCTAAAGTAAAAGTCATGCCTGGGAAGGAAGGGCCCTTGTATATCAAAAGCAGCTGAAGTTTGTCTTTCAGGGACCTGAGAGGTAATTCATTTAATTGTGACTGTAAACTGAAGTGGCTGGTGGAATGGCTAGGCCACACCAATGCAACTGTCGAAGACATCTACTGTGAAGGCCCTCCAGAATACAAGAAGCGCAAAATCAATAGTCTCTCCTCCAAGGATTTTGATTGCATCATTACAGGTAATGTATTTCAAATCATTCCACCTCATAAAATTAAAATAAGGGCTACATTTTTTTACATATGCAGGAACTGATTTTTTAAATATATATATTAAAAACCAACTGAGCAATTAAAAAATATTATGAACCGTTAAAAGTTCATGTGTTTAAAAGCAAAGTAAAATTGTCATTTCACTGTTTCTCTAGAATAAATATATTTCTCGTGGACATTTGAGATCTAGCCAAGGAATGAGGCATCAGCACAGCTACTCATCATCATTTTCAATTTTTGCAGAGTTTGCAAAGTCTCAAGACCTGCCTTTTCAATCACTGTCCATAGACACTTTTTCTTATATGAACGATGAGTATGTAGTCATCGCTCAGCCTTTCACTGGAAAGTGCATTTTCCTTGAATGGGACCATGTAGAAAAGACCTTCC
Organism: Balaenoptera physalus; assembly: GCF_965194825.1. Lineage (NCBI taxonomy): Eukaryota > Metazoa > Chordata > Mammalia > Artiodactyla > Balaenopteridae > Balaenoptera > Balaenoptera physalus. Next base: position 56,227,680 of record NC_138893.1, on the reverse strand, counting down.
GGAATTATGACAACATTACAGGTATGAAAAGCCTGATCGTATTTTGAGTGGAAAGTTAAGCCACTTGGGCCAAGGGCAACAGGAAAAGATGAATGATATCAGGGAATTCTTTGGGCAGGTTGAGAATTATTTGAATCCCAAATCTATCATTTACTGAGTGCCTGGGATTGTTCCCTAAAGCTTAATTTCCTCACTTGTAAAATGGGAATAATAATACCTAACTTTCAGTGTTGTTATAAAACAATGAGAGCATATGTTCAAGAAATTTAGCATAGGACCTAGCTTAGTAAATATACAATAAAAGGTGGGTTATTTTTCTTCAATGAAAAAGTACTGGACTAAGAATTATGAGTTCTAATCTAGGTTCTGCCACAAGCTAACTGGTCAAGCCACTCACCCTCACTGGGCCCCTCTTTTTAACTATAAAATAAGGAGGTTATTTTAGATCAGTGAGTCTCAAACTTTACGGCAAAAACATTACTTCTGCAAAATGTTCATGGGAAATCTCCTGAAGTCCCCTCAGTTTTCCAATGGATTGCAGCAGGGCTTTGTGAAATCTAAACCTTACCTTTGTGTCAGGTTCTTCTTACATGTGTACAGTCTGTCAATTGCTTTGAATGAATCTTTAGATGAGCACTTAAATGAAAAATGATCATATATTTGCAGACTTTCAGATGGCATCATCTAGTCTAGGATGACGAATATGTGTCATATATACAGTCACTATCCCCTCCCTCACCCCAGACAGACATCGCTAATCTATCATGATGCTCTTTCTTGCAGAGGACAGAATCCTTCTTAACACAGTTCTCCAGGCAGTCACAATCAATCAGTCAATCAATATTGGTATATGGCTGAAAACTAGTGGCCATCTCTGATCTAGTTCCAACCCTCATTGTACAGAAGACAAAACTGAATCCCAGAGAAGTGATTTTCCCAAGGTCACAGAATCACACAGCCTTGAAAAGGGTCACAATTAGAATAATTTTGCCTATGGATGGAGCCAATTAATAGAAAGAGTTGATCCGGAACTTATTACCTCAAAGCCCTTAGAGCTGCTGTCAGAAAAAGCCTGGGACCAGATTTGCCCAGCTCTCTTTGGATTTCCTAGAGCCAAGCTCCCTCTACGAGATCAGAATCTACTGATAAATGTTAAACTCTTAACAAAGGATATTGAGCTAGGCTTCTGACAGACTCCCATGTAGTTTTCTGAGATTTCCCAAAGTAACATTCAGGAGCTTCGCCCATGACTGTACCCCTCTTTCACTTTTCTCAAGGATTTCTCTTCCTTCTCTTCTGCCACCAGTGACCTAAAGCTTCACAAGTGGCATCTCTCTCCTTTCTCAGGAGAAAGTCAGTTCATTCTAGAGCAAGAAGCAGTTTACACATAGAGCAAACCAATTGCAGGTAGAAGCGTGGGCTGCCCAGACTACCGCTCAAAACTTTGTGAGGCTGTTCTAGAACCTTGTGGAATGCTGGCCAAGTTGGAAGCCCTTGTACAGCTAACTGCCCACCCCAGGTTGGGTTAAAAGCGTAGAGACGCTGGTAGCCTTGGGTTTGAATCCCAACTCTGCCTTCTCCTAGCAGCACCGAACCTCTCTGAGCTTCTGTCTGCTCATCTGCAAAAGGGAGGGTGATAATATTTATCTCTTAAGATTGTTGGGAAATTTAATGAGATGATTTGGCAAAGCATATAGCTGGTGCTCAATAAATGGCAGTTTCCAACTCATGATATGTCAGGGAAAGCAATGCTTTCTTTCTGTAAGAAGCGAGAGGAGAGGGAGTTCCCTGGCAGTCCAGTGGTTAGGACTTGGTGCTTTCACTGCTGTGGTCATGGGTTCAATCCCTGGTTGGGGAACTGAGATCCACACACGGCTTGACCAAAAAAAAAAAAAAAAAAGGTGAGAAGAGAAAACTCAGGCTGTAGCCATGTATCCTGAACGTCTAGTACACGTTGGATGTGACATGACAACTCAGTTATTGATAACAAGGCTCCATGAGGTACAAAGGCACAGAACTTCGGGATCCTGCTGCCATTGGACCTGATTAGGAAATTGGCCTTGCCTAATCAACCAACGAAATGATTTTGGTGGCAGTTGCATGGCTTCGGCATGTGTATTAACATGCTCCAAAAGAGGATGGCCATCCTCCTAATCTCTCATTTGTCTTTTCCAGGCACGTCCACTGTAGTGTGCAAGCCTATAGTCATTGAAACTCAGCTCTATGTTATCGTGGCCCAGCTGTTCGGCGGCTCTCACATCTATAAGAGAGACAGTTTTGCAAATAAATTCATAAAAATCCAGGATATTGAAATTCTCAAAATCCGAAAACCCAATGACATTGAAACATTCAAGATTGAAAACAACTGGTACTTTGTTGTTGCTGACAGTTCAAAAGCTGGTTTTACTACCATTTATAAATGGAACGGAAATGGATTCTACTCCCATCAGTCTTTACATGCGTGGTACAGGGATACTGATGTGGAATATCTAGAAATAGCCAGAACACCTCAGACACTCAGAACGCCTCATTTAATCCTGTCCAGTAGTTCCCAGCGTCCTGTAATTTATCAGTGGAACAAAGCAATACAATTATTTACTAACCAAACTGACATCCCTAACATGGAAGATGTATATGCCGTTAAGCACTTCTCAGTGAAAGGTGACGTGTACATTTGCTTGACAAGATTCATTGGTGATTCCAAAGTAATGAAATGGGGAGGCTCCTCATTTCAGGATATTCAGAGGATGCCATCGCGAGGATCCATGGTGTTCCAGCCTCTTCAGATAAATAACTATCAATACGCAATTCTTGGAAGTGATTATTCCTTTACTCAAGTGTATAACTGGGATGCAGAGAAAGCCAAATTTGTAAAATTTCAGGAATTGAATGTTCAGGCACCAAGATCATTCACGCATGTGTCCATTAATAAGCGTAATTTTCTTTTTGCTTCCAGTTTTAAGGGAAACACACAGATTTACAAACATGTCATAGTTGACTTAAGCGCATGACACACGAAATTCTGTGGCTGCCATCAGAAACTTTCTACAGCACATGATCCGGATGAACTAAATGCATGATGACTCTTCTTATCACACTTGCAAATGAATGCCTTTCAAACACTGAGGCTGCTAGAACCAAGCACTACCCGTATCTCCATCCTTTCCTGTCCAGTCCAGTGGTGTGGGAAGTTACCTTTTATAAGTCAAAATTGAATTGTGTAACTGTCCTTTGCAGTGAAGATGTGTAAATAAGTGTTTAATGGTATCTGTTACTCCAAAAAGAAATATGAATATGTACTTTTCCATTTATTTATTCATGTGTTCAGAAACAACTGCCAAATAAAATGTTTACATTTTCTTTCATATCCCAAAGGTAATTATTTACAGGAGTTATTTTATTCTTGGTGATGGTATGTTGTGGAAAGAATTTTATACAATAGGGTTATATTTGGATCAAGAATTTATGGTGTGACTAATGAGTGAAGATACACACTGATACGGATTACTCATCATTTATGAACAGGATGATCAGTTGAGTTTGAACATTCAAAGGTGTTTCTAAAGGGCATGGCTTTGGGGAACATTTTGAGGTGAAATGGTGACAAATGGAAAGAAGCGTAGTGAAATTTGCCTATTACAAGAAGGCTAATTTGACATTTAGACCCATCCTTTTCTATCTGATAGCTCCAGCTAAAAACATCATTCAGACAACTTATAGAAGAAGCCAAAGTCAAGATTTTGGATTTTTAAAGCCCTATTCCGGGGCTTTCTAAATGTTTGACTCTGGAATCATCTGACAGCTGACAGAGATTGTAACCTTACAGCACTTGTCTCAGATGTATCCCATATGAAGTCCTCTTAATATGATCAAGGATGCTTCACTTCTAGACACCAGTTCTGATACATTACTGACATACTGCAGAGTGCCTACGAGGCTCATATCTGATTTTCTAAATTCCTGCTCCTGGATCACATGGTATGTTAGCACTTAGCACAATGCCTGTGATAGAGTAGGCTCTTAAAAACTACTTTCGAAGATGCACGTGTCCTCCTGTTATAAACTTAATAATAAACTTCATGAGGCCCTTTGATCTAATCAGTCATACTGATTTGAGTACCTATTAAGAACGGGGTATCATTCCTCTGGTTTGGGGAGGAAAACTGAGGAAAGAGGAGGGCATAGTCCTTGATCCGTGGGGCCTTAGAAGACTAATGGGGGGTTAGGACACAAAAAACTACAGTTAGCAGTGAGTGCCAAATTTCACCTGAACATTCCGATTTTAAGTATTGGGGGAGTATCCACAATGAGTTCCTGCAAGAAGTGGTCCTTGTTTGAACTTAAAGGGAAGACATGATTTCAAAAGGGGATCAGGGCAGAGAAGATATTCTTGGCACTATGTGGTTCTGTGTGCTGCCTTCACAGAGGGGATCAGAGCTTCCTCCAACTCATTGCTCCCCAGAATCTTTTGCCAAATGACTAGGGGCGTGGGGGCAGGTGGGACAGACAGCAACTCCACTGGCAGCACATGCCTGGAGAACTTGAGGCATCAGAGGTACACATAATAGTTACGTAGTCTCTGGGAAGCAACACCCTGGGGAGTTATGCATAGAAACCAGACTCCTTTACCACACGCGGAAGATACTAACTCTGACATCAGGGTTATGGGGGGACAAGAAGAAGACTTACCCGCTCCCAATCCTACACGTAGGGAGACCTGGCCTTTGAATGTCTGACTTTCTTTGCTCCCTTGTCCTATAAGCAGCACATATGTGTTGGAGAACACCTGCTTGGTACAGACTGGGTTTAAGTCCAGCCCTGCCATGTACTGATTTTGTCCACAGGCAAGTTACATGACCTCTCTGAGCCTCAGTGTCTTCATCTGTAAAGGGACAATGATGCCTACCCGAAGGACAACAGAAGGATTAAATGAAACAATGCACACAGGGTGGATTGAATTTTACAAATATGGCCACAACGGTATCTCCCATCCTACATGCTCTATGAAAACTTCCCCCAACCCCATCAAGAGGTGATGCCTAATTCCCCTATCCTTCAATCTGGATGGCCTTGTAACCAATAGAACGTGGTGGAAATGATGCAGTTTGACTTTTGAAGCTAAGTCATAAAAACGATGAAGCTTCTGCCTTGTGAAATTGGGACAATCCCTTTGGGAGGCCTGAGCTGCTGTGAAGAAAGTCCTATTAGCCTGAGGCCACCATTCTGAGGAAGCCCAAGCTTTGGTCAACAGCCCCAGATAAGGTCCCAGCCAAAAGCCACATCAACAACCAGTCCTGTGAGTGAAGATGGCTCCAGGTGATTTCAGCCCCCAGCTGTCAAGTCACCACAGGCCATCAGATCTTCCCAAGTGAGGATCCGGAAATCATGGAGCAGAGACAAGCCATCCCTATGATGCCCTGTCCAAATTCCTGACCCACAGGATCTATGAGCATAATAAAATGGTTGTTTTAAAAGGCCAAGTTTTGGGGTGATTTATTATACCGCAGCAGTGATCATGCAAAGAATAGCATGGGAAGTGCTTAACACAGAATGACACAAATTAGCACTCACCAAGTGCTAGCTATTACTAATGGGCTCCACACTCAGAATATTGTATGCTTTGGGGTCATGCTCTACCTTATTGTCGTAATATAATTCACCATCATTTCTTTTTTTTTTAATTTACTTTTGGCTGCATTGGGTCTTCATTGCTGTGCGCGGGCTTTCTCTAGTTGCGGCGAGCGGGGGCTACTCTTTGTTGCGGTGCGCAGGCTTCTCATTGCGGTGGCTTCTCGTTTCGGAGCACCGGCTCTAGGCACGTGGGCTTCAGTAGTTGCGGCACGCGGGCTCAGTAGTTGCGGCTCGCAGGCTCTAGAGCGCAGGCTCAGTAGTTGTGGCACACAGGCTTAGTTGCTCCGCGGCATGTGGGATCTTCCCAGACCAGGGCTCGAATCCGTGTCCCCTGCATTGGCAGGCAGATTCTCAACCACTGTGCCACCAGGGAAGTACCTGTCATTTCATTTTTAAAGGCTATCTCCTGTTTTCAGTATGTTCCGACTCTGTGCCAGGCACTCTGCTGACTTCAGGGCTGCAGAGGTAATGGATCTAGACTCTGCCCTGTTTGTTTTCATAGAGGCATTGGCTGTTTAAGTTAGCAAACCAACCGCCTAATTTACCTCGAAGCTGAGACCCAGAGATGTGAAGCAAGCTAGGTGAGGTAAGCTACGGCCCCGGCCTCCTGACGCTTGGCCCAGTCCCTTCTCCATCACATGGTGCTACCTTTCAAAACCCTCCCATTGGAACCTGGGATTGCAGATGGGGAGAGAGGTGAGGAGTGAAGAAGCTGACCGAGAAAATAAATTCGAGAAAGACTGAGAAGGAGGACATATGGTAGGGTCCACTTTTGCAGGAATTGACCAGTCTTTTCTGAGAGTTGCCCTCTCTCCCTGTAACCCTCATCTACTCTATACTATGCAACTCTGCCTGCTCTCCAGCCATAAATGATTGGACCTGGAGTGAACTCTCAATCTAGGTGCTCAATCCGGAAGCTGGGCTAGGCTCAGCCTAAGTCAATCCATTCTCCCTCCTGGATATCTGGAATTAGGAAAGCAGAGTCTGGGCCAATTAGCCACAGGCACCAGACTTGTAAGGTGATGATCTTAAATTAGGTTCCCTCGAAGCAGTGGGATTTACTGAAGGAGTGCTCTCAGATAAGGGACAGAGAGGAGCATAGGGCAGGGGAAGATGTCAAGCAAAGATGTCCTTTCAGGAGAAGTCCAGCTTCAGCCTGACCCCATGGGGAACTCTAAGGCATGAATTGTACCACAGAGTGTGTCCTGCCTTGAAGCAAGGAATGTGGACATTGATATTCCTCATCTGACAGTCAGTGACCGAAGAATGTGGGGCATAACCTCTCAGGCATCTCCAGCTGAGAAGGTTGCAATTGGCTAAGGGTAATCCTACAGAGAAGGGTACCAATGTAAGCAGTCATTAACCAACACCCACACTGCAGGATGGGTGCACCAGCCTAGCAAAGGGCACCTGGGTGGGGGACCGAAAGCATACGCTACAATGATGGTGGCTGAGGCACTGCTCTGTTTTGGAGCAGCCATGATGGTCCATGAACCAGAAGAGCACAGGAAACTGGTCTGAAAGGTGAGAAGAGAATGAAGCAGACACTCAGAAGGAGGGGTGAGAAACTACATAGTCAGGAGAGAGGGAGGGAGTGGAAAAAGAAGGAGGGCAGAAGAGAGAAAGGGGGTAAGAAAAGGGAGAGGGAAGGAGGGGAAACGGGAGAGTAAAAATGAAGGGAGGAAGGAGAGTGGGAAGAAGATTAGGAGGCATGGTGTCCCAGCTTGGGTCACCTGAGAACCAGACTCTGAGAAGTTAATGTACATGTATTAGGTAGTACCTTTGAGACCAACACTGGGAAGGGAGAAGGAATTAGAACTTGGCAAAGAAAGCAGCTGAACTGTGATGCAGTTCTAATAAAAGCAACCCTGTAGAGAGCTCTAGAGCTGAGATGTCCTTTCTCAGCTGTCCCAAGATGGAGCAAGGGGATCAGATCTTTATAGCTCCATTGGAGGTGGGCTGTCCCTGGAAGAAAGCATGGCCTTAGGTGAGGCTGTTTTTTCAGCCAAGGCAATCCCCAAAGAAGGCAGACAGTAGAGATCCATCTTCTGTTAGTACTCCCAGAAGCTGGGAAAATAAGTCCTTTATTCCTGAATGAGGATCTGGGCAGTACAACACAGCATCCACCCCAGAGGGAAAGGAGTGAGGAGGAAGAGTGGGAGAGAGGAGAGGGGGAGAAGCAGCCCTGATTCCTAGTGATTGTCCATTTTCCACTCCATCCCTCATGATAGCCAATGGCACTCCCTGTCCTTGAATTCCTTGAGATACCTCTGTAACCTTCTTATAACAACCCACCACACAGACACACACACACACACACACACACACACATTTTGCCTTGTTTTAGGTTAGTTTGTGTGGTTTTCTGTATTTGCCACAAAATTATCTTCGACTAAGTCAGAACACTTAGGCACAACGTACTATAAGGTAGATACGGTGGTGAGTACTAGATATTTCAATCTCTTTTCTCTCTGCTATTCAAACTGTATAATTTCTATTGATCTACATTCAAATCCACCAACTCTCTCCTCTGTTATCTCTGACCACAAATTTCTTTAAAAAGTAATATTATTTCAACTAGCTCAGAGCTTCTCAACTTTCTAAAAATATTTCCAGTGTTTTAAAAAAATTTTGGACCATGGAAATTTTTAAATCTCCAATGTATTTTAGACCAGTGTATTTCCATTTATATTGTGGACCAATATTTTTGGAAATTAGAATAAAAATGAATTACTAGAAAAACAATCACGTGCTTAGTTACTGTGGCATTGTCAAATTGCTGTGAGAGTTTCTCAGCGCTTCCTCTCAAGTTCTGGACTTATCTCATCCCAAATGGATTCCACAGTCTTCCTGGGCTGGCACTGGTCCTAGAACCACATCTATAGGTAAATTGAACTATTCAATGAGAGCTCAACTTACTCATTTCAGCTCTTGCAGTTATATGTCAATCTTGATGTGGGATGTAGACGCATTTTCATACGATTGTTATCAAGGGCATCAGGGCATCCACAGAAACCACAGGCCCAGGAAGACCTACAATGGCCCTATAAAGTTCTGAACATGAGTTCAAAATTTGGCCCAGCTTCTCCTCCCACTCTAGCATCCTCCACTTCACCCATCCACCTGTTACCCACACAACTGGCCAATCCCTGTCTATCTAAGCACTTACATGCTTCCGTGCCCAGGCTGCTCCAACCACCTACAATGCCCTTTCCTTACCCTTTTACCTTTTGAGATCTTAGTCCTTCTCATCGCACCAATTAGATAGGATTTCTCCTTTCTCTGGCTTTCTCAGCCCATTGCTTTTACCATGAGCAAGACTCACAATTCATTCTGCCTTGCCGTTTGGTTAGTTGTTGGTGTGTCCATCTCTCCCACCAGGTTACACATCCCTGAGGGTCAGGACTGTCTCTTAGGCAGCTATGATCCTTCTATGCCACCCCACCCTCAATCTCCTAGAACAGTCCCACTTTTAGAGAGAACACAAAGTTGGTGGGAATGAAATAGATTTAAGCCCAGCAGCTTCAGCCTTCAAGTTCACGTATCTGAGAAGCAGCCACATTCCTTATTCCCTGTGGTAAATTTCCAGTCCCACAAAAATTCCTCACCATGGATTACCCCAAAAGAGCAGGCCCGCATAGGCCCACCTGCTCCCCAGGGGTAACCAGGGTGAGATGGAAGGTAAAAGAGACATAATTTATTTCCAGAGTCATTAAAAACACATACTGCAGATCTACCTAAAACCTAGTCCACAAAACTGAAGGCTAGGAACTGATTTAATTAATCCATGGAGACCCTAAGGACGAGAAGTTTGATACTCTTGGAAATTCTATGCCCTTTACAATTTTTATCCCCAGGTAAGGATCCACATCCATGGTCAGCACTACTCAGAGATGCCAAGGGGAAGCATCTTGCCTAGATGAAGCTTTTAACAATAATTCCCAGCAAAACTGTATCCCAGAAATCAGTCCTCTTAATAGTGCCAGATCCCAGGACAACTGTCCTTTGTCCTTTATTTCCTTGACCTTGTCTACCCACACATGTTTAACAATTCTACCTTTAATTTAGGAAATATTCTTTAATATTTTAATTTCATTATAATAATGGGTGCCATTTATTGAACACTTACTATGAGCCAAGTAATATACTAAGTGCTTTATCTGCATTATCATTTTTATCCTTTATAGTTCTATATAATAGTATTATTTTACAGATGAGAGAGCTGAGTCTTAGAAAAGCTAAGTAACTTGCCCAAGTCAAATAGCCAGTTAAGAAGCAAAGTCAAGATTCATTTGGATAGTATTCATCAGTGACACCATGCTTTGAAGTGCTTAAAGACAAAACATATTAAAACTTCCAAATTCTGTAAACTGCCAGATAGACAGATATACCACTCAGGAACCTAGAGTGTTCCTAGTAGCCTCAGGCTATCAGATACCTACACCTACGGACACAGCAAGCGCAGTTTCATTGAAGATGTTTATTGATCACCTACTATGTGCAAAACACTATGATAGATGACAAAAACAAAACAGAAATGAGCAAGAAATTGTCCCTACCCTTAAAGGGTTTGCACACCACTGGGGCTATTTCTAAAAGGCAGCATGCAAAAAAATAAAAGAGGCAAAAGTAAGATCTACAGGAAAAGTGAGATGTGACCCATGTTTTCCCATTTTTGCCTGTAGGTCTATCCTGATGGTGCCCACATCAATTCTCTCTTTGGGGCAGTAGACACAGTGGTTAACAGAATATGTTTTAGACTCAAGCAGACCTGGGTTTGCATCTCAATGTGGCCACTTATTAGTTCTGTGACCCTGGGTAAGTTAATCTTGTCTGCAAAATGTGAATAATGATTACATAGAATGGGTTTGTAGTGATATGTGCCCTTATTTTTTTTAAGTGTATTATGTTTCTTTTTTTTTTCTAAAAGAAGAATCAGGTTCAGAAGGGGTTTACTCTGTTGAGGCTATGTGACTTTGGTCAAGCTTCCTCAATTAGCATGAGTCATTCTCAACTAATAGTGGTCTAGTGAGGAAAAGCATAGTCCCATTTCCTGTCTCCAAACTCTGTCCACTCTCAACGGGTGTATCAGAATTATCCGTGGCTGTATTTCTAAATACACACGACCATTTCTCTACCCCAGATTCTGATCCCTGAGGAGACACGGTGGTCAGGATTCTTTTGGTTGTCAGTTGCTGAAATCCAACTGAACTAGTTTAAACATAAAAATGCATCTAGCTTCAGAAAAACCTAGACCAGAAACTCAGGTGATATTTTCATTAGTCTGTCTTTCTCTGACTCTTGGCTCTATTTTCCTCCATGCTGACTTCTTCCTAAGGCAGCCTCTCCGTTCACGGTGAAGAGCCAGCCACCAGCAGCTCCGACACTGCCTCTTGCCAGTCTAGCCACGCCCAGTAACAAGACCTCTTTCTCAGTAGTTTTAGCACAAGTTGGAGGATGATGCTCAATGGCCAGAGTGCCCACCTGAAGTAATTGCTTGGGCTAAGGATAGAGTGCTCTGATTGGCCAAGCTTGGGACATGTGCCCACCCCTGGAACCCACGGATGAGAACCACGTGGACTTAGAGTGAGGTAAGGGTGATTCCCTAAAGTAAAATTAGAGTGCTGTTAAAAAGGAAGAGAAGGCTTCCCTGGTGGTGTAGTGGTTGAGAATCTGCCTGCCAATGCAGGGGACACGGGTTCGAGCCCTGGTCTGGGAAGATCCCACATGCCGCAGAGCAACTAGGCCCGTGAGCCACAATTACTGAGCCTGCGCGTCTGGAGCCTGTGCTCCGCAACAAGAGAGGCCGCGATAGTGAGAGGCCCGTGCACCGCGACGAAGAGTGGCCCCCGCTTGCCACAACTAGAGAAAGCCCTCGCACAGAAACGAAGACCCAACACAGCCATAAATAAATAAATTTAAAAACAGGAAGGATGAAGATTTAAAAAAAAAAAAAAAAAGGAGGCGAGGATGCCGCATAGGCAAAACAACAATAGTCATCAGCAAGAGGTGTGGTCTCTACTGAGATCCTCTACTTAGAGAGATAGAGTAACCAGAGGAGAAGCCACGGCCTCAGATGTGTTTAGAATCCCTTCACTAAAAGGTTTGAAAGAGCCCTTCCAGCTCTTATTTTGTGAAACTTGACAAAACATAACCTCCCATCTTTGTCTATTATTCATGATTACAATTTCTATATACATTTTTAAATGGTGTTCTCTCAAATATTCTGTTTTAAAATATTTAAACGGATAACCTTTATTTTAAAAGGATGTTTTCCCAAGTGAAGTCAAGCTGCCAGTTCTGATTTAGTGGCCATCCATGCCTAGGAGATGAGACCAAGCGTTCCTAGATCATTTTCTGTTCTCCTGGATGTGTTTCCATTTCAGATCAATCTCCATCTGGCGAGGGCAGCTCTCTCCTTGCTCTAGTTACCTTGAGGTTGGCTTTGCAGATTAAAATCTTAGAGGCTCCTTGATGGCCCAGGACTTTCCCTGACTAAGGTTTCCCATAGGTATCTCGTCATCAGCTGGAAATTATCATCGGCCAGTTTCAGCAGAGAACAGAATATAAAGTGCTGGCTTCTGTTAATAATGGTTCCCCAATCTGGATGTCCCCCAGAATCACCTAGAAAGCAAACTAACTATACAGATTCTGGGGCCCTCACCTCAGACCCACTAAAACTGAATCTTCAAAGACTGGGATCCAGGAATTTTTATTTTTAAACATCGCTTAGGTGATTCTGATGTTGATAGCTCATTACCAGTCCACTAACTGGGGCTTGGGGTCCCCTACTCTAAATAACCACATTGGACTGACCAGTGGCATGTCAAGAGCACCAAGCCTATGGTTACAAAAGTTGGCCCCAAACTCTAGAACGTGCTAGCTTTAGGTATTACCCTGGGTGAGACATTTAAGTTTCTTTTGGCCTCAATTTCCTCTATAACTTATTGGAACTGGATCAGGTCATCCTGAAGGTCTTTCCAGCTCTGAAAATTCTGTAGCTCTCTGTTATAATGGAGAAAAAAATTAGCTTGGAAGTTTGGAGATCTTGGCCCAGTTCCAGCACTTTTATATTTTTGTGACCTTGAGAAGTCATTTTCATTCCCTGGGCCACAATTTTCTTTCTTTAAAAATGAGTTTGTTGTAGTACATGAGTTCTTTATTTTTATAATTTAAAATAGCTCTAAGATAACAATTAATCCTTAGATAATCCTTCAGGATAATCTGCTGAGATGTACAGTATGAATAAGCTGAGGATGATCACAGTTTCCTGTTGACTTGAATTTGCTGGGTTGAGGATCTGCATGCAGCATTTGGTATGTTGGTGTTTAATGGAAATGACATTTCACTGCACCAAATGGGAATGGAATATTTTTAGCACAGAATTCATCAAGGTTTAGTAAAAAGGACTTGTTCTCTGAATGGAGTGTGAACAAGCAGAGATACTATTTTAAAAGACCAAAAATAAAGGCCCCTTCCCCTCCACTATCACAAAATAGTCATATGTGCACTTATTTTCACCACAAAGCTTGAAGAACTTACTCCTTTCTGTATCTCCTAAAAGGCAGTATTCCATCTAGTGCAGTAACTCTGCCAACTCACACACATTCCTCCTGTATTTATATTGCCTGTGAACTTATGTTAAATAGGCTAAAAACACTGTTAATCATTGAAAGCTACCACTTATTGAGCAATTACTCATGTGCTGAATGTTTTACATGTATTTAGTCATCCAAGCCTTGCAACAATCCTACTATTATCACTGTTTTCTAGAGAAGGAACTGAAGTTCAGAGAGGTTCAGAAGTCTACCCAAGGCATATAGCTAGGAGACAGCAGAGCCCGGATTCAAATCCAGGTCTGTCTTTCACAGACATAGAAAACAAACTTGTGGTTACCAAAGGGGAGAGGGAAGTGGGGAGAGACAAATGAGGGGTATTGGGTTAACAGATACAAACTACTGTATATAAAATAGATAATGAACAATGATATACTGTATAGCACAGGGAATTATGCCCATTATCTTGTAGTAACCTATAATGGAATATAATCTGCAAAAATACTGAATCACTATGCTGTACAACTGAAACTAATGCACTATTGTAAATCAGCTACACTTAAATTAAAAAATAGCTAGGTCTACAGATGAACTGGTTTGCAGGGCAGAAACTGAGACACAGATGTAGAGAACAAATGTATGGACACGAAGGGGGGAAAGTGGTGGGGGGGTGGGATGAATTGGGAGATTGGGATTGACATGTATACACTAATATGTATAAAATGGATAACTAATAAGAACCTGCTGTATAAAAAAATAAATAAAATAAAATTCAAAAATTCAAAAAAAAAAAAATCTAGGTCTGTCTGAAATCAGAGCCCTAGTGATTGACCACTGTACTTGCATTGATTGTATCAGTCAGGATAGGCTGGGGTATATGCAATCCTTTGGTAGAGCTCAAATATTACTTGCTTAAAATAATAAAGACTTCTTTCTTATTCATGCTACTGAGAGCACTATTCCAAGTCATCATAATCTTCATATACTGATGTGTGCATTGATGGAATAGCCACTGCTTGGGACATTACTATGTAACTGTATCAGAGGGGAAAAAAACCCCAACAAAGCATGCACTGGCTGCTACTACTGTTTTTATTGGAATTCCTTTATTTGATTTTTAAAAAACTATTTTCATATAATACTTGAATAACCTTTCTAAAGAAAACTTTTCCCAAAAATGGAGATTAAAGGGGACTAAGCTCCCTTACTGCCCGACCCCAGCCAACTCTTAGAGATGCCACTGTTGGTTTGATGAGGATTTTGCTGTCTCATCCTCCTAACCTAAGGCCAATATGCCCTGTAGTCATCAATGATATGGGGCAGATGTTCATGCTTACAATATTTACACTGGTGTGGGGGAAGAGTGCAGACCACTTTTAAATACACACATCTGCTAAAATGCTCTTCCATGGCAAACAAAAAAGGCTACGTAGTAAGTGGATCCTCCCAGAAGTAGTTCCCAGATACTGCACTGCTAGCCTGCATTAGCGTGCTGGGAAGGATCAGCACAAGACTCTGAAGAAGTCTACACTCTAAAATAAAATTTGACATATATTAATGGTCCCTAATAACCCAGCATGTTGGGGTATCTAAACCTAGGCTCCTTTATTTCTAGGATACCCAATTTTACCCCCATCAGCATCTTTCCAAATCTTTTCCCCTTTGCTTTCTGTTTAAAGGGTCAACCTGATGCTGATATTTGAAATTTCTGCAATGCTCAGTTACCACTTCAAGGATGCTCTAGCAGATAAAGCATAACAATAACAATTATAATATTACTAGGCTGTCGTGAGTAGCTTCGTGTTTAGAGACCCCCAAATAGTAACTATCACAAAATGTGGGAGCAAGGTCAAGAGATATTACCGTCTGACAACAAATCAAATGAGAGGCAGGGCAGAGTTGATGAGCTCAGACATTTTCTGGTCATATTTCAGGGCCCTTCCCAGAAATAACCCATTATTCTTTATGATGGGTGCCAGAATCATTCACAGGGCTTGTGAGATAAACTCTACCCGGAAGCTGCAACATGGCTTCATGCCATGCTCCTTAATAATAAGAGGGTTTGGTACCTGTTAAGGACAGATGGGGAAGGAGAGTTGGAGAGTAAGAATTGCAACCTTGGTGGGGAGGGGGATGTGACCCAATGGTTAACAGACAGAACAAGCCCACTGTGGTCAGCAGAGGGCAGCAGAACCAGACTGCCCCTGCAGGCGGCCCCAGAGACTGTGTGGCAGCTACTGTGGACATCTGAGCTCCAGGGGATCAGGTCCACGAAGGGTGGTCCCCGGAAAAGGTACAGCTAAAGTGGGAAAGGAGGTTTGGGCAAAGAGATTTCCTTTCCTGAGGCTGTTCTGGAAATTCCAAGAACAGAGTCCAGGGGCTACCAAGGTTCAAGAACTAGAATAATAATTAAATTTTTGCTGAATAAACTTTGCCAAGGTCCTGCTTCAGCCTGATGAGGAAGGCAGCAGAGGCCAAAGCAGGAATCTGAAACTGAGGAAAAATATTTAAATAGCATCTTGCTTTAGTACTGTAAACAGACTTTCTCAGTGGGAAAGCAGTACCCCAAATCTGTCCTTCTTCAAGGTGATGTTCTTCCCTGGCCTGCCCCCTTAGAGACTGGATTAATCCTCCAAAGCCTGGTCATCTCAAGGGGAACCATGAGAACAGCAATTTGGATCATGCAAAGCTGAAGACTAAAACATAAACTCCTAATGACTCAGCCAAGATATAAGCAATTAATTAAATTCAGCCTGAAACAACCACCCATCCTACCTAGCAGGTCTGAACAGACTAACCATTGCTTTGCCTGTGTCATCAATGTCCACCACCTCCACAACAAAGAGAGATAACTTCTCCCCAATAGACCTCCTGCCCTCCATCTTCTTCTCCAGAAGGTGAGTGTTCTCACTCAGGTGACGGTGAGTGTGGTGAGGGTCATGTACACATAGAGGGGGCCTGCTTGGTTGCCTCCCTTTCTTCTTGGGTTAAGCCAGAGATGACTATGTGTAGTTGAATTTTACTGCCCTTAAATACAGCAAGACCCATCAAGCCCCGTGGGTGTAGGGTCAAGTACCAAGTACCACTCAGAGTTATTGCTAGTTGAGATGACTGTCCCAGTGGGTCAGGACAGTAAAGGAAATTATTTTGATAACACTTTGTTATCAAAGATGTTAGTCTAACTAGGCAAAACTGTTGCTGTCAATGTATTCCCAGCCCTTCTCCTGGCTCTAAAGCTAAAGAAAATTCTGCCTTCTTCTATTCAATTTCTTCCTCTCCCCAAGTCCTCCCGGAGTCCTATTTTGGGGTCTCTCCTGAAGCAGAACTGGGAGGAGAATAATACAAAGAAACTCATAGATTAGGCTGAAGGAGGGTGTTAGAATTTGGGTTTTGGAAGGGAGAGACCCAGAAGCAGCTGTGTAAGGAAAGTAGGTGGGAGAAAACATGGGGGTTCTATGAAGTGTTTCTGTGGGTTACAGCCCTTTTGTGACATTTAAAAAAAAATGTTGCTTGCCTGTGTTCATTTGAAACAAGTCTTCCTTGAGAATGGGCCCTATGAATCATAGTTTCAATAGAATTACAGGAGAAACTAACATAATTCTGCCTCTTCCTTTGAATGAGCATTTGCATAATCCAAGTAGGTTATTCTGAACCTCATAAGGAACACGGAAAATTACCCAACGCACAGGATCTCAAGTTACCCCCAACCAAGCAAACCGGAAGACAAATACTTATCAAAACCCTGCTATTTCTGATCTTCTCTTCCTTGGTATCACACCTAAAGCTTTCTGGAATTATTTTTGCTGCTTTAAAGCTGTTGGAGACATTTCCACTCCATCTTGCTTTGAAAGTTTCTTTTTCTGGAGGCCTTTGGCTTTAATGTCTCGTTACTTGCCTCCAACTGCCCTTTAAAACCTCTCACTCACTGTGGGCTTCCCTGGTGGCGCAGTGGTTAAGAATCCGCCTGCCAATGCAGGGGACACGGGTTTGAGCCCTGGTCCGGGAAGATCCCACATGCCGCGGAGCAACTAAGCCCGTGCACCACAACTACTGAGCCTGCGCTCTAGAGCCCGCGAGCCACAGCTACTGAGCCCACGTGCCACAACTACTGAAGCCCGCTCATCTAGAGCCCGTGCTCCACAACAAGAGAAGTCACGGCAATGAGAAGCCCGTGCACCACAACGAAGAGTAGCCCCTGGGCTTCCCTGGTGGCGCAGTGGTTGAGAATCTGCCTGCTAATGCAGGGGACACGGGTTCGAGCCCTGGTCTGGGAAGATCCCACATGACGCGGAGCAACTAGGCCCATGAGCCACAACTACTGAGCCTGCGTGTCTGGAGCCTGTGCTCCGCAACAAGAGAGGCCACGATAGTGAGAGGCCCGTGCACTGCAATGAAGAGTGGCCCCCGCTTGCCGCAACTAGAGGAAGCCCTCGCACAGAAACGAAGACCCAACACAGCCAAATGAATAAATAAAAATAAATAAATAAATAATAATTAAAAAGGTGTTAATAATTTTTTTTAAAAAAAAGAGTAGTCCCCACTCACCTCAACCAGAGAAAGCCCACACACAGCAACGAAGACCCAACACAGCCAAAAATAAATAAATAAAATAAATAAATTAAAAAAAAAAAAAAACCTCTCACTGTGGCCTGGGCTGATGTTTCCTACCTTCATGTCTCCCCCACATGACAGAGCTGGTGTTCTTGGTTCAGTTCCTTTTTCTGTCCTAAAGGGACCCTTTTAGCTTCCAGAACTGAAGGCATTTAAAGAAGAAAACAGCCACAAGGCCCAAAGGCGCTTAGTTAACTAAGTGTTAAACATGGACTTAGGTTTTACACCAGAGTATGAGGCATAGGATCAGGAGCGGCTTTTCCTGCTAAAGAAGGAAAACGGAAAGAAGAGGTAACATCAGCTGGAGAAAGTCTCCTGGTTACAGATAGAAAAAAATGTTGGTATCTGAGCTGATGGGGTTCTTTCTCCTGCCATCTCCCTCTCTGTCTGATTTTTTTTTTTTTTTTCTTTCATCGAAAGAGGATAAGGGCAGAGATAACTAGGAAGAGTTGGAATTCACTGGGGAAATTACCTCAGAAGCAGGCTATGGAAGAGGGCACCACAGAAACAGCTCCCCACGTAACCATGGTGACGAGCTGAGGCAGGAAGGGGTGGGGAGGGAGGGAGCAAAGAGCCAGTGCAGATAGAGGGCAGGAGGGGACGCAGGGAGGGGAGAAGACACCCAGGTCAAAGGGGTGAGTGACAGGAACTCTGAGTCTTTTAAGCTAAATTCAGGTTTTTAAAGGAAGAAAGAATTAATTTATGACTGCAATTAATTGAGAAGGCAGGATGCCCATTATATCATGGGTTCTTTTTACGTTTAGACAGGGTTTTAAATGTTTCTTTGGAGTTTAGCTTCTGTAACAAAGCAAGATTAGGAGTGAGCAGTGGAAAGCTGCGGTTAAATCGGGGGTGGGTGCCGGGAGGGTTGAAGAGGAAGGCAGACAGACCTAGAGCTACCTAGAAGCCCAGAGACCACGTGTCATCTCGCCTGAGCGCAGCACCCGGCTGCCTCCTGGTGGTGGCTGTCTTACAGAAGATCCGCTCCCTGAGGCTGAAGCAGCAAAGCCAAAGCCATCAGTGCAGGATGGCTAGGTTTAGCAAATAAAAATACAGGATGCCCAGTTAATTTTGAATGTCAGATAAATGGCGAATAATCTTTTAGTATGTTTGTGTTCCCTAATACTTTAGTGTGTTTGACAACCCTAAGAAGGGTGGCACCCACTGATTAAATATCTTCTTCTTGATCTCTCATCATCATGTATTTAAAAAAGGAAGGAGGGAAGGAAGGAAGGGAGGAAGAGAAAACATGAACCCCAAATGGTTAGTTTCTCTCTAATTACCTATCCACACTCCATCCCTTCTTGCTCTTCTGTCTCTTCACCATCACAGGACACTTCCTAACCAGTCCCCACAATATGTCTTCAAAAAATCAAATCAGAACAAAGCCACACACAATCAAACCAAACCTCTCCAGGCTCCTACAAACTCAGAGTGTGTTTGCCTAGGCGCTAATAGTGTATTACAACACCCCATATACCCTCACCCGTGAGCCTCTGAACTGACCTCACTACTTACCTATCTTGCAGCTGCCAGATCTACACCTGCTGGTTGACCCCACCTCTGAGCTCCCTGCTTGCACTTTTCTCAGGCTCTTGTCTATGATTAGGACACAATTCTTAAGGTGTCGACTAGTTAAGTGACAGGTGTCAATAAATCCTGTCACGGAGCTTCCCTGGTGGCGCAGTGGTTAAGAATCCGCCTGCCAATGCAGGGGACACGGGTTCGAGCCCTGGTCCGGGAAGGTCCCACATGCTGTGGAGCAACTAAGCCCGTTCACCACAACTACTGAGCCTACGCTCTAGAGCCTGCGAGCCACAACTACTGATCCCACTCGCCACAATTACTGAAGCCCGTGCGCCACAACTACTGAAGTCTGCGCACCTAGAGCCCGTGCTCCACAAGAGAAGCCACCGCAATGAGAAGCCCACACACCGAAACAAAGAGTAGCCCCCGCTCGCCGCAACTAGAGAAAGCCCACATGCAGCAATGAAGGCCCAATGCAGCCAAAAATAAATTAATTAATTAATTAATTAATTTTTTTAAAAAATCCTGTAACAGTAACATTTCAAAGAAATGTTTCATAAAAGAGATCGATGTCTGTGGTTCCGCGCATAGTGAGTGGTCCTGCTGTTCTTTGATGGATTTTTCTCACACATCCCACCGCAGCTCCCAGGCCCCAGCCCTAACCTAACACCACTATAGAAAAGACCAGAAATAAGACAAGAAATTGGCTCACAGATCATCTTAAAACTTCAGTCAGATCATGTCGTTCTATTTAAAACCCTCCACTGCTCTCTCATTACATTGAGAATAAAATACAAAATGTTCACAATGGCCTGTAAAGTCTGTAGGATTTTCCTCCACCCACACATCTCACTCTTTTCCAAGCTCACTGCCGGCCAGTCACGTGGAAGCACTTTCTGTTCCTGGAAAATGCCAGGTCTTTTCCTGCTGCAGGATCTTGCACTTGCTTTCCCTTCTGCCTGGAATGCTTCCCTCTGCCCAGATCTTTGGTTGGATAAATCATTCTGATCCTTCAGGATGCAGTTTTGGGGTGCTAAGAATATTCTATATTATATCTTCAGATTTGTATGCTTTGCTCTATGGATGTCGTGCCTCAATAAAAGGTAAAATATCAAGTGGGCCACCTATAGTAGTTCACTGCCACAACACCCTCTTTATTTACTTCTCGACAGTAATCACAATCCAATATTCATGCTGATGTGTTTGTTTAATGTCTGTCTTCCCCCCAGATCAGGAGTTGGCAAAATGATGGCCCACTGGCCAAATCCAGCCACCATCTGTTTTTGTAAATTACGTTTTATTGGAACTCAGCCACTCCCATTCATTTAATGTCATCTAAGATGGCTTTTGTATTACAGTGGCAGAGCTGAGAAGTTGTGACAGAGATTGCATGGCTCCACAGAACCTAAAATGTTTACTATCTGCCCCTTTCCCAAAAAAGTTTGCCAACCCCTGCTCTAGACTGTAAGTTTCAAGAAGGCAAGAACTGCATCAATCTTCTCTATCTGTATTTTCAGGGTCCAAACTGTGCCCGACACAAACTCAATGAATGTTGGCTCCCACTGTGTCTCCTGACAGCTGACCTCCAGTACCATCTCTTAGTTTGCCCTTTCCCTCCTTGGAGCCTGGCTCCTGGCCAGTTGCCCACAGATCATAGGTTCTTGCCACCTGCCTCCCCTCCTAGTCCTGCCTCCTTGCTCTGTATCTCCAACCTGGTGTTACTTGTCCCCTGAGGCTGAAAAGTGATCTGATCACAACAAATAATCCTATAACCCAAAACCTTCCTCTGCTGTTTGTGGCCCATCAGAACCATGTTTTGTAATCAATCCTTTTGTGGCATCCCAATCCATTCTCTATAATCACAGGAAGCACGCCTATTTAAATTTCAGTCTTCTATTATTCAGCTTTCTGGACAACATATTTACTTAGATCTTTTTCTATTATAAAAATGATCCATCCACATAACATGAAATTTTGGAAATAAAGAAGAAAATAAAAGGAAAAAAATCACCAAGAGACAACCATTTTTAATACTTTGGTGTCATTTCTTTCCATTCTCCTTTCTATCTTGCTATTTTTTTTTTAAAGCACACTTGTATGAAACAAAAAATGGCAAAGGGCAATTTTCTCTCTTGCATTCTAACAAGCGTTTTTTAAATATTATACATTCTTTGTAAATTATTATTTTTAGAAGCTGCACAAAATTATATTGAGCGGATATATTTATGAAATATTTCCCTATTGTTGGGAAATATTTGTAATACATCCAGATTTTTATAACCAAAGATAATTATGAACATCTTTTGTGCATGAAGCTTTTTTTCTTCCTTTTGGATTACTTCCTCAAGTAAATTTCCAGAAGCAGAATGACTGGATCAAAGGATATACATTTTTTTTGAGTTCAGATACATATTGTCATTCTCACTTTTTAAAAGGCATGAAGGACTTCCCTGGTGGCACAGTGGTTAAGAATCCGCCTGCCAATGCAGGGGACACGGGTTCGAGCCCTGGTCCGGGAAGATCCCACATGCCGCGCAGCAACTAATCTCGTGCGCCACAACTACTGAGCCTGTGCTCTAGGGCCCATGAGCCACAACTACTGAAGCCCGCGTGCCACAACTACTGAAGCCCCAGCACCTATAGTCCGTGCTCCGCAACAAGAGAAGCCACAGCAATGAGGAGCCCGCACACCGCAACGAAGAGTAGCCCCCACTCGCCGCAACTAGAGAAAGCCCATGTGCAGCAACAAAGACCCAAAATAGCCAAAAATAAATAATAAATTTATTTTTTAAAAAATAAAAATAAAAGGCATGAAAACCTCTAGATAATGCCTCAAAGTAAATACACCCATGATACTATTTCCTGTGCTCTAAATCCATAAGAATGAGGGATAAGATGTCAAAATATTTATATGCTTCTCTCAAAATACAAGAGGAAAATCTCAGCAGCTCAATATACAAGTAAAACTTAAACAATAAGCAAAATGTAAAACCACAGGTGTAAGCAGCTGGAGCCAGGCAAGCAGGGCTGGAGTTAAATACCTTCCCGGACAGGCCTAAATGCACCTTCTGTAATAGCAATCTGAGCTGGGCTTCCTACCCAAGAAGGGCGGGCGAGAAAGCTCCACCCAGGCATGGAGAATTGTAGCAGAAATAACACTACTTGCTCAGGGCCAGTGTCCATGGCAGAGTCCCTTCTGCTCTGTGCCATAAGAACTGTGGAGAGTTGTCACTCCAGAAATGGGGAGCTCTGAGCTGAGCTGCACACATATGACATGGGTTGAGTCTGATTAACCCATGAGACAGAGGCTAAGGCAGCTAAGAAACTGCCTCACAAACAAGGGACATGTGAGAGAAAATTCCCATGCAAAATGAGCTTTCCAGGAAAGGTCTGAAAACACACTTAGCACAATGAGAAGTAGTCCCAAAGGAGAGATTTATATACTGAGGTGACAGAGATACAAGAAGAATCTGAAGAGAACTTTGAAATGAATCTGTTTAAAATCTTCAAAAAAATAAAAGAAGATAATATCAATAAAATCAGAATAGATTATGAAACTGGAATAGGTAAATAATTTAAAAGAGCATTAAAAAATTATCCACCCCTCAATTTAAAAATAAAACCATCCCTTAAAGGAACTGTACTTCGCAACACTGACAGAAGAGGGTGATCTTGAACTAGGAATGACAAATTATTCCAAATCCATAAAATGAAACAAAGCAGCATAAGTCAACACAAAGCTACTCTAAGGGGAAAAAAATGAGAATAAAAAAATCTTTTTTTTAAAAATTTATTTATTTATTTATTTTTGGCTGTGTTGGGTCTTCGTTGCTGGGCACAGGCTTCCTCTAGTTGCAGGGAGCGGGGGCTACTCTTCATTGCCGTGCGAGGTCTTCTCATTGTGGTGGCTTCTCTTGTTGTGGAGCACGGGCTCTAGGCGCACGGGCTTCAGTAGTTGTGGCACGAGGGCTCAGTAGTTGTGGCGTGCAGGCTCTAGGGCGCAGGCTCAGTAGTTGTGGTGCACGGGCTTAGATGCTCCGTGGCATGTGGGATCTTCCCGGAGCAGGGCTCGAACCCGTGTCCCCTGCATTGGCAGACGGATTCTTTTTTTTTTTTTTTTTAATTTATTTATTTATGGCTGTGTTGGGTCTTCGTTTCTGTGCGAGGGCTTTCTCTAGTTGTGGCAAGCGGGGGCCACTCTTCATCACGGTGCGCGGGCCTCTCACTATCGTGGCCTCTCTTGTTGCGGAGCACAGGCTCCAGACGCGCAGGCTCAGTAATTGTGGCTCACGGGCCCAGTTGCTCCGCGGCAAGTGGGATCTTCCCAGACCAGGGCTCGAACCCGTTTTCCCCTGCATTGGCAGGCAGAGTCTCAACCACTGTGCCACCAGGGAAGCCCTGGCAGGCGAATTCTTAACCACTGCGCCACCAGGGAAGCCCCGAGAATAAAAAAATCTCAGCTGGAGAAAATTCTTACCAAAAAAACACAAAATTCCAGATGGATTAATATCGCCAAACAAGCATTTGGAAACAGGAAAAGCCACTTTAAATCAAAAATTCAAAATCCAAGAACAGAAATGGACAAAGTGATAGGTAGATAGATAGATAAAGTGATTGAGCAATCAACTGAATGAACTTGGGGAAAAAAAAGACAAAATTATTTTAGGAATGAAGGCTAAATTATAAGTACCCAACAGGGAATAGACTCAAATGAAATTTTAATAAAGCGTATTGAGGAGAGGCAGAAAAATAAACAAGAAAATAAAAATGAAATAAAGAACTAAAAAGATTCAGACAGAAAGCGGTTTAACGGAAGACAAAGAAAATTAAGGATACAAATCATTGGAACTCCTGAAGAAGACATGTAAAACAATGGAATACAATTTATATTTAACCCTATAATTCAAAATGGAGATCTATACCCTGTTCATGTACTGGAAGACTCAATATTGTTAAGATGTCGATTCTCCCCAGATTGAACTATAGACTTGTCTAGGAAAAACTCCCTGTGTCTCCTTTACCTTTACACTCATTGACACTTCTGACATGAGATGTGTGGGTTTATTCCCACACTCACCCATTTTCCAACACCAGTTGGGTGTCCTACAGCTCAGTTCAATCTGACACTATGTACCTGGAGTGAGCGTCAGATCCCCTAAGTTAAGGGCTCAGTCCCACAAGACTGTCTGCATTTCAGATGCCAGTCACAAGGCTCAGGTTGTCCCTGGCACTTCTGACTAAACAGCTATAAATCGAAGTTCCCACAACCACCTCCCTAGATTTAATAATTTGCTAGACCAGGTCACAGAACTCAGGGAAACATTTACTACTACATTTACCAGTTTATTATGTAATAAAGGATATGGGACTTCCCTGGTGGTGCAGTGGTTAAGAATCCACCTGCCAATTCAGGGGACATGGGTTCAGCCATGGTCCGGGAAGATCCCACATGCCACGGAGCAACTAAGCCCGTGCGCCACAACTACTGAGCCTGCGCTCTAGAGCCCGCGAGCCACAACTACTGAGCCCGTGTGCCACAGCTACTGAAGCCCGCATGCCTAGAGCCCGTGCTCCTCAGCAAGAGAAGCCACCACAATGAGAAGCCCACGCACCACAATGAAGAGTAGACCCCGCTCGCCTCAACTAGAGAAAGCCCGGGCACAGCAACGAAGACCCAATGCAGTAAAAAATAAATAAATTAATTAATTTTAAAAAATGAACCTCAACTATTGCTTTACATTATATATAAAAATGTATTCAAAATGAATCATAAACCTAAACATAATACCTAAAGAAGTAAAATTTGTAGAAGAAAATATATACCAGAAAATATTTGTGACTCTGGGGTAGACAAAGATTTCTTAGATTAGGCACAAAAAAGCACAAAATATAAAAGAAAGCTGATAAATTGGACTTCACCAAAATCATAAATTTCTGCTCTTTCAAGTACACCATTAAAAAAAGAAATAGTCAAGCCATGTAATGGGAGAAAATATTCACAATACATACATAAAACCAAGGACTTTTATCCAGAATATGAAAAGAACTCTTATAACTCAATAATGAGAAGATAGACTACTTAACTTTAAAAATTGGAAAGGAAGGAAGATTGGGACGGAAGAGTCTCAGGCAAGCTGTCAAGGAGTTTTCAAGCCAAGGTCACACTCCTCTTGATGGAATGGGCTTGCCTCAGTCCCTGTGCTGTGCTCAATCATTGGAGCAAGTAGCCTAGGGAAGCAGGACTCAACGCACTGGTGGTGGAGATAGAGGGGCAGGAGTATGGGCCGGCTTGCAATTTTGCTCTTCAGTAGGAAATCCAGTGGCACATTTTCACAGCCACCCCTCCTCTGTCTCTACTTTCTGTTCTTCTGCCTTTGTTCTCCCAAGTATCATTTTTCTCTGAGTTTCTATTCCTCCTTTACAAAATCAGAGATATGATCATCAGATCTTAAGCATTCTCCTAACATCTGGCAAAGATGAGGAATTCCGGCTTTGTGACCCCCTGAAACTTTGCAGCAGAAAAACATTATTCTCACTGTTGTTAGGGCCACTCCTTTTCTCCAGCCCCACATCCCCTAGCATGGTGAGTCCCTACCTCTCTCAGGGAATTCTGCCCCATTCTTACACTGTAATAAGATGCTAGAACGCAGAAAATCCCACATTACACCATCAGCCAAATCTGTGTGTGTGTGTGTGTGTGTGTGTGTGTGTGTGTGTGTGTGTGTGTGTGTATTCTCACACAGTATTAAGCTTTTAAATGTTTTAAGCATTTTTTTTTTTGGAAGACCTGGTGATTCTATCACAGTTTTCTGGAGATTCCTCTGGCCTAGATGAGCTGTTAACCTTTGAAGCTGTTATGGGAACCAGTGTATTTTTTAGTAAATTATTGACGCAAAGGAAAGAGAAGCAGTGATGCTTATCTCAAAGGAAAACAAATGAGTCATTGGAAGATATGAAAAAAATTTATAAACCTGAACATATCAAGTAATAAAAACAGGCTTTACACCTTTACTCAAAACATACCAACGGAAAGCTCTCAACAATTCCACAATTTGGGAAATAAGAGCCCTTATTTCTATGGATAAGGTCAATTCGTACTTGTTGGATGAATGAATGAATGGAGAATGGGAGACAAGGTGACCCTGGGATGGTATTGGGTAAACAGGTCATGCTTTACTACTCGCATGGATTCTAGGAATTAAAGGGGTTCATCACCTGATGATTAGCCACTGATCCCAGCTTTTCATCAGCTCTGTTTCTTAAACCTGGAGAAATTTCACTGTGAATCACTCATTCACTTCTCAGAATTTTATTTTCTGTGCTGTGGAAGTTTGAAAGTTAGCATCTACAAAAATATCACCCTGTGAAGCAGTTCAAAAAAGCCAATGATAATATGTGGCTGTAGGACACAGGTCTCCTTTCGAACAAATTTAACCACTGTATCCAGGTATTGCAGCCTCTCAAGCATAAAATAAGGCCACATTAAGTTTTCATGCCCGCATTTTAATGGCTGGAACCACTGAGCTCCTTGCTAGATCTTAGGCTCTTGCAGTGGACACAGGGATGGTGAATCTCCAGGTCTCTGTTCAAGGAAGGACTTGCCCAGCTGCTGGGAGTGCTGTCAGCAGAGAACCTTCAGCTGTCAGCCCCTTCAGGGTCAGCCTCGGCTACAGAGAGCTCCTTTGCCTAAGGTGACACCCTTCCTGGAGCAGCTTATACCTAATGATGGATGGGAGCCGGGCTATGTAGTCCCAGCCATTTCAGCCCAACATGGGGCAACTCAGATGCGTTGGGTTGCCTGTAGGGTTGGTGGAGGCTGGTGGACCTACATATTAGCCCACCTTCTCTCTCAGCCCAGTCCAGCTTCCTTCCCCTTCCTGCCACATGTGTTGATCTCAAGGGTGCTTCCTGTAAACATCCTGCACACTAAACTCCATCTCAGAGTGTGCTTCTGGAGGACCCAACCTGCAACAACTCCTGCCCACTGCCACCTAGCACAGCCAGATAAAATATGGAACTCCCAGTTAAATGCGAATTTCAGATAAACAATGGATAACTTTTTAGTACAGATCTTCCTCGGCTTATGATGGGGTTACATCCAGATAAACCCATCATAAGTTGAAAATGTCGTAAGTCAAAAATGCATTTAATACACCTAACCTACCAAACGTCATAGCCTAGCCTAGCCTACCTTAAACATGCTCAAAACACTTACATAAGCTGAACGTTGGGCACAATCAACTAACACAAAGCTATTTTATACTATAGTGCTGAAGATCTCATGAAATGTATTGAATAGTGTACTGAAAGTGAACAACAGAATGGTTGTAAGTGTATTGGTGGCTTACCCTCGTGATCATGTGGTTGCCTGGGAGCTGCCACTGGCCAGCATCACTATAGTATCATGCAGCATATTGTGAGTACAGAAAAAAGTCAAAATTCAGAATTCTAAGTACAGTTTCTACTGAATGCATATTGCTTTCACAACATTGTAAAGTCAGAAAAAGTAAGGCAGAAAGAGAAAAACAAATATTGTATATTAATGCATATATGTGGAATCTAGAAAAGTGGTACAGATGAACCTATTTGCAAAGCAGAAATAGAGACACAGATGTAGAGAACAAACGTACGGACGCCAAGGGGGGAAAGGGGGGATGGGATAAATTGGGAGATTGGGATTAACATGTATACACTACTAGGTATAAAATAGATAACTAATGAGAACCTGCTGTATAGCACAAGGAACACTACTCAGTGCTCTGTGGTGACCTAAATGGGAAGGAAACCCAAAAAAAGAGGGGATATATGTATACATATAGCTGACTTGATTCGCCGTACAGCAGAAACTAACACAACATTGTAAAGCAACTATACCCCATTAAAAAAAAAAAAATCGTTTAAGTCGAACCATTCTAAGTCAGGGACCATCTGTGTAAGTATGTCTCAAATATTGTTTTGGCTCTATCCCTATGCCTAGTATGGTGCTTGGCTTAGATAAATGTTTGTTGGATGAATGAGAATGTTAGGACCTTATTTTAAAATAGAATGCCCTGTTATACAAGGAAGAAGGCAGAGGTGGGCAATGGTCTCCTATTTTCCATTATGCGAGCATTTCTCAAAAGGTCCACAGATAAGCAACATCCCAACTACCTGAGGACGCTGGTTACACATGCAGATTCCTGGGCCTCACCAGCTTTAGTGAAGGAGGCCCTCTGGGGCTGATCCCTAGAAATCTGCATCTGTAGCAAGCTACCTGGAAGATTCTTCTGTCCCCTAAGGTTTGAGAAACTTCTACACTGAGAATGGTGGCCTTGAACTAGAAAAAACAGTTTTATCCAAATTGAGCAGGCCTCTCTCTGTGGTCACCAAAGAACTGTAGAGAGCAGGGGACGAACCCTGTCTCTTTCCCTTTCCTCTTGAGTCTCCTTTGGATAGAAAGTAAGTTCTTGGACCAGACTGATCGTCGTAATCTCTGGGAGAAGAGTTGTATAAGAATTCAGATCTACTAAATCAGAGGCTCCGAGGGTAATATGCCGAGCATGGGAGGGCCTCAGAGAAGCCAGAGTGGCTGGGAAAGGTATTAGGGAAGAGATGCTTTGAACGACAGGCAGGATTGCACAGGCATATTGGAAAGGTCTGAGTATTCCAGAATTATAGACTCCACAGGCTTAGAAGCAGGAGAAGCATGGCTGGAGGAGACACTCACTGTTAGAAGGTGCCTGAATCTCAGTGACACGTTGCTTCAGGATCTGGGTGGCAACTTCAGGAACATTTCTCTCTAGTTCCAAACACAGTTTCAAGTTTCTGCTGTCAGATGTCCCTCTGGAAATAAGCAGAGGAATCGTCCTACAGGGTTTACTCAGATCTCAAATGTGTCAACACAAAAACTAAATGATCATCTGCCAGGAGTTCCCAGATTGGTGCCCCAGTCGGCTGGACCCTGAAGTCCAAAAGCTCATGTCCAAATTTCATACCTTTGACCAAGTCCTCCTCACTCAACATTCTACTCTCTTCCCCACAGGATGAAGGTGCAAAGGTGCATGGAATGGGTGAGTGGTTTTCCCCAGATGCCAAACAATATCATAAAATTTTCCTCTCTCTCCCATTTTATCATTTAAGGAACAACAGGATTTGTGAGTAAAAGGCATCTAGGCCTTTGGGGTTTGTGCAAGGTGATTTGGGGCTGATGAAGAATATGTCACCTCCATGGAGGGGTGAGGTGGGGGAGTCACTCTCAGCACACACCTGGCTAGAGCAGCAGGTGCATGTGGGGAAGAGTGAAGAGTAAGTTCAGATCATTTACAGCCACTATGGAGAACAGTATGGAGGTTCCTTAAAAAACTAAAAATAGAACTACCATATGACCCAGCAATCCCACTACTGGGCATATTCCCTGAGAAAACCATAATTCAAAAAGAGTCATGTATCAAAATGTTCATTGCAGCTCTATTTACAATAGCCAGGACATGGAAGCAACCTAAGTGTCCATCATCGGATGAATGGATAAAGAAGATGTGGCACATATATACAATGGAATATTACTCAGCCATAAAAGAAACGAAATGGAGTTATTTGTAGTGAGGTGGATGGAGTTAGAGTCTGTCATACAGAGTGAAGTAAGTCAGAAAGAGAAAAACAAATACAGTATGCTAACACATATATATGGAATCTAAGGAAAAAAAAAAAGTCATGAAGAACTTAGTGGCAAGACGGGAATAAAGGCACAGGCCTACTAGAGAATGGACTTGAGGATATGGGGAGGGGGAAGGGTAAGATGTGACAAAGTGAGAGAGTGGCATGGACATATATACACTACCAAACGTAAGGTGGATAGCTGGTGGGAAGCAACCGCATAGCACAGGGAGATCAGCTCTGTGCTTTGTGACCAGCTGGAGGGGTGGGATAGGGAGGGTGGGAGGGAGGGAGATGCAAGAGGGAGGAGATATGGGAACATATGTATATGTATAACTGATTCACTTTGTTATAGGGCAGAAACAAGCACACCATTGTAAAGCAATTATACTCCAATAAAGATGTTAAAAATAAATAAATAAATAAAATAAAATATTGCATATTTTTACATCAAAAAAAAAAAAAAAGTTCAGATCATTGATAGCAATTTACCAGCCTTGGTATGCTGAGAGGGACAGTTCATCTTCTCAGCCCATCTTTCTAGACCAACGTTATTGCAAGTCTCAGCTCACACTGTCACCTCCTCACAGAAGCCATTCCTAAGCACCTATTTTATTTTTAATTTTTTTAACACTTATTTATTTATTTGGCTGTGCCGGGTCTTAGTTGCGGCACTCGGGATCTTCACTGTGGCATGCGGGATCTTTTAGTTGCGGCATGCGGGATCTTAGTTGCGGCGTGTGGGATCTAGCTCCCTGACCAGGGATCGAACCTGGGCCCCCTGCATTGGGAGCACAGAGCCTTAACCACTGGACCACCAGGGAAGTCCCGTTAAGCACCAGTTTTAAAATCGCTCCCTCCCCACTCTGACACTCTCCATCACATTACACTGTTTCATCTTGTTTAGCGTGCTGCTCATATATTTAGAATTATGTTGCTCTTTACTTATTTACTTGTTTGCTATCTTTGCCTTCACAAGAATGTAAATTCCATGAGAACTGAGTCTGTCAGTTCTGTCCACAGCTGTAATCCCTCGCCTAGTATTATTCCTAGCATTCCTTAAGTACGCCATAAAATGGCTGTTGAATGGATGAATGAACTTACATTTTTTTTTCATTGAACATGATGAATATTTGTTAATCCATAACAGAAACGTAAGCACAAATGCTATGATGATAGAAGTATCTATGCCACAGGGACCCTTAGTTTGCACTGTTCCTTGGAACTCATGTGGACTATTTTGTTAATTCTGAACTACATTTGAAAAGCCACTGACAAGTTCTGTGGAGAAAAAGACGAAAGCTGAGCATTGCAAAGTCTTTACCAAATTGTTGTACAGGGTTTTATGATTTGACATTTAGGGGAAAATCAGCAAGTCAGCCTATACCCAACAGAAATTCAAGAGGTGACAGGTAATAATTACTCATGAACATTACATTTGAAAGCCTTTAGCATGAAAAAAAATCTTTAGATAGATGCATGTATTTCTCTTAAATTTTATCTCAGAAAAAGTAGACTTTAATGAGTCTAATGAATAAAAACTCATTTTTAAAACTAAATAAAACTTGCCACAATCTGCATGTTCAATGAAGTATTTTGTTAAAATTTACGTGGAGAAGAAATCAAATTCAATTAATCACTAAGAAGTCAGAGTTCAGTCAAGGATAAAAGACCTGGAAAGTAGAATCATAAAAGCTCCCAGGTATCAATGAAGTTGCAGACCACTTCCTAACATATAAGATTATAATATTCAAAATTTTAGTTATCTGCATCTCTAGGTCTAATTCTCCTGTTTTGAATGTCACAAAAGGTCATTTCTTCAAATCTCCAAAGAACAGAATTTTTCTAAAAATAGGCAAATAGGACCTGTACATCCTTTACCCTTCCAAAGTCTATGTATCTATAATTATGCCCTGCGTTTAAGAAGGAGACAGCTAAATTATCTGTGCCTTTTAAAGAAATGTTCAGGAATTTGGTTAAGGTTGTCAAATTTACAAGATGATTAACTAGCTTAAAGCAGGCTATTTAGGTTTCTACTATTGATGTTAAAACGTTTGCCTTTGTTCATTTATTTTTCATTCCTTTCCTTCTAATGTTATTTGAGTTGTGGGTCTTTGTCCATCACCAGATAATGTGCATCAATTTCAGAGCCTCTGTTGCTTACAGAACTTAGCACAACTCATTCATTCAACAAATACTTTTAAGTGCCTATGATCTACATACCGCAGAAATAGCAGTAAACAGAGACACCTGCCTTCTTGGAGCTTGCATCTTAGTGGTGAAGACAGACAGTGAATAAGTAAAATGTGTACTCTTGCTAGATTGTGATGGGTGCTAAGGAGAAAGCTAAGCAGAGAAGGGTACATGGGAAATCTGTGCATAGTGGGAGGGAGGCCGGAAAAGGCCTCAAGGAGAGACGCCATTTGAGTAAAGTTGGGAAGCAAGTAGGGGCACACCAGGCAGATACAAAGCACTCATATGTATTGAGTAACTGAACCATGGTGAATTAGTTTCTCAGCTCTCACTATGTTTGGGATGTCACTTCCACTGAGGGGCTGGTGTGTTTATATTGTAGAAATCTTGTCCTTTCTCATAACTCTTGAATGATGTCCTTATTATTCACAGCCAAAAATAGCAATCCCAGATCAGCTGATATGCATATTTACACCCCCAAGAATAAATGACTCTGCACTGTCAGAAAGTGGTTGGGAAGCCAGCTGGCTGGATATGTAGGGGGTAACGTAGTAGCCTGCATTTGTGGGAATTAAGCAACACCACCTGCAGCTGTGCGGATGTGGCATAGTATGAAATGGAAGGGATCAAAGAATTCCAAAGAGAAAGCAGAAGGCAGAGGTCTTGCTCTTGGGAGTTAAGGTTTTACACACAAAAATGGTGTCAGGGAGGGAGACATTTCCTCCTCGATCCCTCTTGAGTTCTTGTGGCTGGGCTAATACTAAAATTAACAGACAGATGAACAGGAGCAAAAGAAACAGATTTTAATCCTGTGCCCAGAGGTCTCATAGAAATGGGACCTAAGAAGTGGCCAAAGCAGGCAGCTTTTTATACTTTTTAGACAAAGAAACAAATTTATGAGGAATTGAAAGGACAAAGACACGTGGGTTTTGGGTGCTCAATCAGTGAAGAATCTAAACAGAGTTTGGGCTTAGGGTAGTAAATTAAAGAAGTAACAAGGTTTATTTATCTGGGCTTCTCAGCCCCAAATTCCTTAAGGGTGTTCTTCTACCTCCAGATGCAGGGAGGGCGCCTTTCACGTGAGAGATGTATTTCCTGCTTTTAGGGCAGCAGAGGAGGAGTAGAGTGTCCCTCTTGCACTGGCCATTTCTTCAGTAACTTTCATTCAAAATAATCAATGTGCCATTGAGGCACATTTTGGGGTGGCTAACCCTGGCTCCCAACAATAGCAATAAAACTCTGAAGTGTAACCTAGTTTCTAGTTCTGGCACGTACATCTGTGGACTTTTCTCCAGCCTTATCTATTGGTCATACCCAAGCAGCATGTTATTCCTGGTACCAACTACCGCCACCAGGAACTGAATGCTCTCTTAGCTCTCTGTGCCTTTGCACGTGCTCTGTACTCCTGACCCTTAGCCTTCCAAGACTCAAGTCAAAATTTCACCTTTTCTGTCAAAACCCAATGAACCATAACTTAAACTCGGCGCATATCACTATAGGTGAATTATATCTCAAAAAAATAAAAGAAAAAAACTTCATCTCCTCTGAGAAGCCTTCCTGGCACAACCTCCCATTCCCCCCAACCTTCGCCCCACCAGCAGGTTCGGCCATGACGCCTGGCAGTTCCAGAGACTGGGCGTGAGCTTCCTAGTGAGCCCAGGAGCCAAAGGAGGGGATGTTAGTGCACCTGGTAATAATCCAGGTGGATTATTGCCTTCTTTGCCTATTCCACATTCCTCCTCCTTTATCCTTTCAACTGCAGACAGATAATTTCTGCCTCCTGGGGTTTTGTTCACTGTCGAATTATTGAGTAAAGATGCAT
Organism: Balaenoptera physalus; assembly: GCF_965194825.1. Taxonomy (NCBI): domain Eukaryota; kingdom Metazoa; phylum Chordata; class Mammalia; order Artiodactyla; family Balaenopteridae; genus Balaenoptera; species Balaenoptera physalus. Next base: position 56,193,708 of record NC_138893.1, on the reverse strand, counting down.
TTTAATATTTCCCCCATTTTTGCTAACTTCTAGGAACACCAATTCAAACTTTACATCATAATTCAGACTTGTCCCATCCATCCATCCATTAGAGGTCAAAGCATAGTTATACAGGTGTTTGAGACACAGGGCTGTATGTTAAATGACATAGATAGTTTGCACACCCAGATCTGTAAGTACAACGTGGTGGGTCATCGTGACCCTTTAAAAGATCAAGAAGGAATGTTATCTTTTAAGAAGTTGTCCTGTTGGTGCTAGGAGATGTTGTTCTTTATGGTTGAGCAGGTATTTCTGCTGTTGGGGGAGGTTTGGTCCATGCATAATGCAGATACACAATGCACAGTAGAGGCGGGAGGGGAGGCGAAAGGGCAGAGAAAAAAATTTTAGGCTTAAGTTTTTCTTGTCTTGCTAGAAAATATGCATTTTATTTCATACTTCCTTCCTTTGCTCCAACCAGACCTTTTTGCTGTTCCGTGAACACACCTAACACACTTGCACCTCCCTCTGTCCAAAGCACCCTTCCCCCTACATCTGCAAGGCTCACATACCTACTTCTTAACCAAACACCCTATCTAAAATGCAAAGCCCACCCCCAGCAGTTCAAAATCCCTTCACCTTGCTCTAAAGCACAGATTATGTTTTATCATTCTCCATAATTTACTTATTTATTGTGTTCATTATCTCCTTCACTAGCTTGTAAGTATCAGAAAAGGAAGGATATTTTCTGTTTTAATCACTGAATAGCCTGCATCAGTGGCTAGCACACTGAAGGTGCTCTATCAGTATGTATTAAATGAGAGGATACTGGCATTAGCAGCCCTAGGGAAAGTTTATCTGAGGCCCCGCAAGTGAGAAAGCACAGAACTACCTCTCTGACTTTTAATTATTAAGCTGCACAAGTGTAAAAAACTCATTTTCATTTTACCCTTCAGTCAACAAAGCGATAAAGGTCCTTGAACTTGCTTAATGAGTGCATGAGAATGATGGCTAATTAATGGGAAGCAGCCTAGCTGCTCTGCCAGTTAGCTGCTAGGATCACCTGAAGAGCTCCTCGGAAGTGGAAGAGGTCTCTCTGGCCCCTGCATATATGCCCCATGTCTGCACAAGCCCAGAGGAGTATCTAAGGTGAAAGGAGAACGGAGACAGCCTCTATCTCGGGGTCTTTGACAGTTTCTGATTGTTCTTCTTGCCTATAGGAAGCCTGGGACTTTGTTCCCACTTTCCCAACCTGGGACCCTTATCCTGGACCCTGGTTTGTGGGATTCCTCAAAGACTGATCCTAGAGCTATTTAATTAGAACATCCAGGCTCATGGGATAACTGGGGCTGTTTCTTGCTCTCTGGAATCTTTCCTGGCCTGGCTTTTCCTGGCTGAATGCTACTCAATCTCTCTCTCTCTATCTCTCTCCCTCTCTCTCTTTCTATTTACATTAACTGATGTTCTGGCCACAAATTGAGAACAGATTTTACCCTGTCAGACTGGGTCTGAATCCAGCTGAGCCACTTACAGGCTGATTGACTTTGAATATGTTTCTCAACCTTTGAGAGCACTGAATTTTACCTGAGCCCTGAGAAAACATGGACGGTTAAGAAGTACCCCTCCATCCCTTTGTACTCCAAAATCCCTCCACCTCTTTGTATTCCAGGAAATGGCTATCTCAGAAAGGACAACCTGACCTTGCAGCTTCCAAGACCTATCGCCACCCTTTCCAGGATTCCCGAGACGCATTCCCTTATTTATCTGCTTCTATAAAACTCCAGGCCCCTTCCCTTTATTGAGATCATCCGTGTTAATGAACCCTCTCCCTATTGAGGTAGCCTGGGTAAAACTAGCTCCTTAATTGTCCACCACGTTTTGTCTTTCATACTTTTAAGCCTCGATTTCCCATCTATAAAAGGAGATCATCATAACTACTTCTTAGACTTGGTTGAGGATTAAATGAAATTATGTATGTAAAGTTGAGTAAACTCTCAATAAATATTTTGATGGGATTATTTTTCCTGTTAATTCCCTCCAGCCCAGTTCTACCAGGCCTTGGTCCTTAGGTTTTCAATTAAAACTTGCTATCAGGGGCTTCCCTGGTGGCGCAGTGGTTGAGAATCTTCCTGCCAATGCAGGGGACACGGGTTCGAGCCCTGGTCTGGGAAGATCCCACATGCCGCGGAGTAACTGGGCCCGTAAGCCACAACTACTGAGCCTGCGCATCTGGAGCCTGTGCTCCCCAACAAGAGAGGCCGCGTCAGTGAGAGGCCCGCGCACCGCGATGAAGAGTGGCCCCCGCTCTCTGCAACTAGAGAAAGCCCTCGCACAGAAATGAAGACCCAACACAGCCAAATAAATAAATAAAATAAATTTTAAAAACTTGCTATCACTACACATTTTCTGTTATTGACAGTATTTTTCTAGAAGATTTTTTCTAGAATAAGATTTTGAGGGGTTTGGCCATGTCTAGCCCTAATCAGTCACTGTCAACCATCAAACACATCCTTAAAGCATGTCCCAAAGGCTGTCTGAAAACAGCATCTCAGGGCTCCCCCTGCATTCAGAAATGGAGTTCTGAACCACTTCCCCAACCTGCCCCACGTTTGTTCTCCAAGATCTGGCCTTGCTTCTCCCTTCACATTTCATTCTTGGTGTTTTTTCCTGTAATAAGCGTTGCATCTCAACTATTCAGCTACATGCTTCTGGGTCCTACTGGTGGTACAGTAGGGGACTACTTCACTCAGGGGAGAGCTAGGGCTAATCACTCCTTCGCTGTGCTTCTCACGGATGTTATGCAGATAAGAGTCTCTTAGGTAATAAGAGTTGTCTCTGGGAGTCGCTCTCTTCCTGGTATGGAGACATCTTTATATGGAATATATATATAAATGTAGATTTCCTTTACAAAAGAAGGAATTTATACTCTATTTTTAGGCAGTTAAAGGGAAGTAAAGAGCTCTTCCTGTGTATGCTGGTTCTCAATGGCCTTTAGCTCAAGATAATCCATAACCTAGAGAGACGTATTTTGGAATGGCATATTCTGATACCCTTCATATGTGTATTGCAGGGTTTGCAGTGTGCAGTGTCTGAAGAATTATCCAAAGAACCCTATGTCTGCCCAGGCTAATACATTTTAAATTGATTTAAATATTCATCCATTTCCCTTTTGCTTTCATTTTATTAGGATAATGAGAGCTGCAGAGACGTTTTTAAATAGAAGTCATTTAAAATTCCTTCTGTATATCTGAGCCTAATCAACTGAGTTCTCACTACTGTAACTAGCATGGAGAGCTTCACAAATCTGGAGATCAAACATGATCACATCTCTACCACTTTTCTAATTATTTGCTTGAGGCCCCATCTGCCTTACTAGCAAGAAGCACAGTATCTCCTACCCTAAATTATCTAAGAACCGTGGGGGAGAGTGGTGAGTAGGGGTGGGGGCATCTCACTTTAGCCAAAAAGGAAGTCCATGTAGCTTCCACACTCTAATCATGCTTTTTTATTTTCATTTCCAATGCTCTGACATCTTGGGACCTGGCTGACCCTGGATGTCTGCCCCTCCAAGGGCTAGCCAATTCCTAGAGATAGTAAAGACTAGCTGGGATCAGTACCTTTCATATGCCAACTAACCAATCCAGAGCCTACCCCCTCCCACCTACTCTATCAGGCTCTCATCCTCAGGGCCACTACTCCCCTGCCCTAATCACCCCAGGGCCAGTACTAGACAACTAGAGACAGCGCCTACACCCAGAGACCATTGAAATTATTCAACTAGCCAACCCTCAGCCTGCTTACACTGCCTTGTCTATTTCTTTCCACAGAAACCACAATAAAGCCTCTTGCCCACATTTTTCTCAAGTTCATTTTTCTTCTAACCAATGTTGGTACTTCCCCACCACTATGGTAAGCCATCCCCACTCCTCTTGGGAACTGTGAATAATAATCGTTTCATCAGCAATCCTCTCCTGATCTGTTGGCCTCCCCATTCCTGAACAATAATAAAATTTATATTTTAAAACTATCCCAGAATCTAGTAAATCCAGCAAGCTATGGCTTTTCACTGTCAAGGGCATCAGCGTTGAAAACAGGTCTTATAAAGTCTAAGAGGTCATGCTGGTCTCCCACTGCCATGATGTCAATGTGTTCCAGAGCTCAACTAAGACTTCAGGAGGTCCTGGAGGCAGAGCCCAGCTCAGCCGAGGATGCCCCACACCTGGGATTCCAACAGGGCCGATGTTCAGTGCTTTCAGCTCACATATCCAGGCACCTCCTGGGGGGAAGTCAACCTGTAGAAGACTGGGATCTGGCATCAGCCACCTTGGGGACCCATAGCTATCTTGTGAGAAGGCTGCCTTCAAATGATACACTGATGTAATCCAGTGATTTACTCTAGAAGGGAGTAGGGGAGTTCCTGGCATCTCTTCTGCTATAAAAAAGAGAACCCCTCCTAAAACACTACCCCAATTTCATATAGGCATTTCACAATTTATCAGATTACCTAATTTATGAAGGAACAGCTTCTAAATTAACCTTTGTTCCTCCTCCGTCACTGGCCTCCCATGACCTCATTATGGACTCTTTCCATCCCTGAAAACTCCCTTTCTCCCCATCCCCCATCCACAATGGCCAAAGCTCCCCCACAGACCCCTTCTCTTCTAGTCTTCCCCTAAGCCTCCTAGCAATGCCCCAATCTTGGCTCCTCCATCAGCCTCATCCTCTTTCCCTACACCCTAGCTCATTTAAAGTTCCCCAAGACCTCAAGCCTTAGCTTTCAGAAAACCTTAGGAACCTGTGTCAGGCCCAGCACTCAAGTTTTAGGAGGGCCTGGGCTGCTTCAAGGATTGTGTTGGGGAAGGGAAGAATTTCCTTCCACCCTTTCTAGGTTCTTCAGCTGGTCTAAGAATTGACATGAGACAGAATAACAGGAGAAAATCAAATTCCATCACACATTTATGGGAGCCCTACCAAAAAAAAAAAAAGAGACCAAGGACACACTAGGCGATTGAAGCCTATATGCCATAGTGAAAGGAAAATCAAAATGGAGTCAGTATTGTTAAAAGAGCCCTCTACAATGGAGCTGGAAGGCTACTGAAGAAGTGTGACCTATGCACATGTTTCAGCCTGGGAGGAATCTGACCTTTAGACTGCTTATTATCCTAATGAAAGTATCCAGAACATCTGCTAGAAACTCAAGATACTTATCAGACCCTTATCCTAAAATAACTGTGACAGTCTATCTACTTACTGGACCCCTACCATTAAACAACTTGTGATTACTTAAGGACAAATATTTTCTGAATTGTGTCAGAATCAATCACAATTCTCACCAGGCAACTTTAACAACCTTGTGGATTTTTGTCTTTATAAGCCCCTTACTCATTCTCTTCCCCAGAATACTCTTTTTGTGATAGGTAAGAACAAATCTGACTCCATACTGGATCTGTTTCTTGCACTTTAACCTTTGTATTCCATTGCTTTTGCTACAAGTTAATCACTGAAGAGTTTTTGCCTAGGGGCTTCCCATTTGTTGCCTAGGGGCTTCCCTGGTGGCGCAGTGGTTGAGAATCCGCCTGCCAATGCAGGGGACACGGGTTCGAGCCCTGGTCCAGGAAGATCCCACTGCTGCGGAGCAACTAAGCCCGTGCCCACAACTACTGAGCCTGCGCTCTAGAGCCTGCGTGCCACAACTACTGAAGCCCACGCGCCTAGAGCCCGTACTCCGCAACGAGAGAAGCCACCGCAATGAGAAGCCTGCACACCACAACGAAGAGTAGCCCCCGCTTGCCACAACTAAAAGAAAGCCCGTGTGCAGCAACAAAGACCCAACGCAGCCAAAAATAAATAAATTAATTTTTTTTAAATAAATAAAAAATAAAATGTTGTTGCCTATAACTTAAAGTACACATAATGGCCCATCTCCAGGAACTCTGCCTCCCATGCCTGAGCCTTAACTTAAAATACCTTTGTTTAGTTCACAGGAAACATCCTAACCAGGTCACCTGTGAATGGCTGCAAGAAAGAAGAATTTAACACATACTTTCCAGAGTCTGGCCGGAACCAGGAAATATTTGCAGCAACTTATCGCCTTTTTACTCTACCTCTTCAGCTCCCCCTCTTTGTTCCATAAAAGAAACTAGCATCCAAACCTGGGTGAGACGGTTCTTTAGGACGTTAGTTCCACCATGTTCTTGGTCTGCTGGCTTTCTGGGTAAAGTCGCTATTCCTTGCCAGCTCGGCTGGCAGCTCGGCTCTCGATTGATTGGCCTGTCTCGGGCGGGGAGAGGTACGAGGTTGGACTGGGTGACATTTTGGGGATTACCCGTATCTGTATCTGCTGAATTGCAATTCTTAAGACCCCAAATAAACTCTTTTCTTAGTTGCAGCCTCCTGCATTAGTTTTTGTTTTTGTTGAATTTGGCTGCACTGGGTCTTAGTTGTGGCACGCGGGATTCCTGAGTGTGGGATCTTCGTTGCGGCATGCGGGATCTTTCAGTTGGGGCATGCAAGATCTTTTTTTAGTTGCGGCACGTGAACTCTTAGTTGCAGCATGTGGGATCTAGTTGCCTGACCAGGGATCGAACCCGGGCCCCCTGCATTAGGAGCGCAGAGTCTTAGCCACTGGACCACAGGGGAAAGTCCTTGCATTAGGTTTTTTTTTTGTTTTTTTTTTTTAATTTTTGGCTGTGTTGGGTCTTCGTTTCTGTGCGAGGGCTTTCTCCAGTTGTGGCGAGCGGGGGCCACTCTTCATCGCGGTGCGCGGGCCTCTCACTATCGCGGCCTCTCCCGTTGCGGAGCACAGGCTCCAGACACGCAGGCTCAGTAGTTGTGGCTCACGGGCTTAGTCGCTCCGCGGCATGTGGGATCTTCCTAGACCAGGGCTCGAACCCGTGTCCCCTGCATTGGCAGGCAGATTCTTAACCACTGCGCCACCAGAGAAGCCCCCTTGCATTAGTTTTTGATTGACACCATCTGAGAGAAGTGGGTAAGAGTTTGGAACTTCAGAGGGGAGGAAGGCAATTAACCTGGAGCTGGGAAAACAAATGTTTGGTAAACAAAGGTTTGCTCTGCCATGCAGAGACAATGGACACGGTGAGGACTTTGGTCTGTAGGCCCTCCAAGTTTTCCCTACCACGCCCAGCCCACATTCTTTGCAGATATCTCTGGTGAGAGTGCTCTTCCGGGACCACGCCCTTTATCTAAATTAATTTAGGCAGTTAAGGGGGAGGTAAAAAGAAAGACTACCTGAGGCTTCTTTTACTTAAAAATAACCAGCCTAAAATAATCCTCCTGCTAAAGAGACACATGTCTTTGGCGTGGCAAATTTTGCCCTCCTACAATTGTAACAGTGACACGAGTTTTTAACTGGCCCGAGAACCCAGTAAACATTTAAACAAGCATGTTTCCAGAAGAAAATGTGTCCCAAGGTCCAAACAAGGGACACCCAAATGAAGTTTCAGAACAGCCCAACTCTGACACTCATCTCATCCATAGAGACTCAGATAACTCATCAACAGAATGCGCGTACCACCTTTACGAGCTTCCTTGCCAGACATTAGGAGAATGGACCAGATTGTCTCTTGCAATTCCATCAGTGATGTAAGATTAAAGCTGAGCTCAAGAGAGGTTCATGTCCTGCTGTGAATAATTTCTGCATTGAATGATTTATGAAAAGTTTTGGGAGTAGAGGTGGTTTAACACCGATTTAAAGGATCCTTGCTAATTCAAGGATCACAGCAGAGAGGAGAATTTGGAGAGGGAGGTTGGCTGAGGGCTTTGTTGGACTGGAGAACCCAAGGAGCACAAAGGTATCACAGGGTGACCAATTTATTTCTTGCTTCAGCGGTTCCTTTTTCTCAAATCCAGACACTATTGCATCACAATAGTCTCAAAGTAGCCAAATGCCTTCATTCCAAACAGCAGTTGCTTGCCACCTGCTGGTTTGCATTAACATAAACTATGCAGCCAGCTTCTTGTTCCAGGGGAAAAAAGCCTCTCTGTAGGGTTGCTTAAGGCAATCAGACATTCAGTTTAAGAAAGGAAGAATTAATTAACTGAATTAGCTGACTTTCCGCTCCAAGTACTGTTAAAGGGAAATAATCTTGAATGAGTTTGTAACCAGTTCATTTACACAATTTTTTTTTTTTTTTGACCTCACTCCACAACTTGTGTGATCTTAGTTCCCTGACCAGGGACTGAACCCAGGCCCTCAGCAGTGAAAGCACAGAATCCTAACCACTGGACCTCCAGGGAATTCCCAATTTTTGTTATTTTAAAGGATTCAGTGAGATTTTAAAACCCAGAGGCCTCAGTTTAGTAAAGCTTGCCCTGAGTGAGATGTTAAACATTGACACCAATGCACAGCCTCCTTCCCTCCCATTTATTACAAACATTCAAGCTGCTGCAGATGGTTCTTTTAGGGATATTAAACTACTAAATGCCAAGTCTTATTTTCACATTTCTATTTTCATTTTGTTAATTAGCTCTTAATTTTTGTGATTGACCTTTATCAACCAGGGGGCAATGGGGCAGATTTCAAAAAGAACTTTTGTTTATACAAATCACTGGACTGGAGTCTACTCAGTGGCCTTGGCAAAGGCCTGGAGGTGGGAGAGACTGTGACTAGGGAGCCTGGGGTTAATAAAACCTGGTGAACAGAGCAGTGGTCATGGAACTCAGAGGTCGCGTGTTCAAGTCCCAGCTGGGTAGGATAATATAGTCAGATGATTTATTGTTCAAACCAGGGTACTTTTAAGAGTAAAAGGGACTGCTAACTGTATAGGATGTCAGGACAAAAGAACTGAGACAGTCTTAAGAAAATCAGGATGCATGGTCACCATGCTGTTAACTGAAAAACAGTGTTTGTCTCTTAGTGAGTGTTGAGCCAAAAGACACAACCAAGCCAAAGAGCAGGAGAAGGAAGGATTTATTACTTGCAAGAAGTAAGGAGAACACCGAGGATCTTTCCCAAATCAGTGTCTCCCCAGATAGCAAAATTGGTGAAGTTTCAAGCTAAGGGTATATGCATATTACTGAAGGAGCTTGGGTGGTCAACAGAGTCCAAGCTTTAGTTGATTTAAGTCACCAGGGCTAGAAAAGGTCAACATCATCATCCCTTAGGTTCCAGCTGATCTGTTGTTTGAGGACTTCAGGCTAATCTTTACCACTGAAACAGAACTGGGAGTCTTTACAACTGATATATTATCTTTGCTATTGTTTCTTCTCTTGCCTGATAACAGTCATTTGCTTTCGAATTCTTTTGTTCCCTTAAGCTCATTAATTACTGGGACCTGTTCAAGGGCAAGCATTGTGGCCAGCCTTAGATCACAAAATGGCTTAGGCCAAAAATGGCTTCTCTTATGTCAAGAAAGCCATGCCTGGTTTTCTTTCTCTGGGGACTCCCTACCCTATCTGCTTACAATGCTACTTATCTCCTTAGCAGCTTTGTGATTGTGGAAAGTCATTTGACCTTTCTGAGCCCATTTCTTAGCTTTACAATGAAGATAACATTGTCCTACAGACCTTTTACACTTATTAGTCTTGGAGATACACATTAATGTACTTTATAACATGTAAAACGTGGTATAAATATGAGGTACTACGATAGCTGATAAAGCAAACCAAGCTTATTTCTTGCTACTGAGGGACCAAATATACAGACAACAGCCTGACCATATATAAAAATAGAACAATCTGCAGCAATCTGCTCAGGAAACCAACCCCTTATCTACAATAAGCAGTGTAAGAAGCCTGCCCGCTGTAAGACAGACTTGCAAGAAGCCAGTTTGCTTTCTCTGATGACAATCCAGGAAGCTAAACAATAACCTCTGTCAGAATCAGCCCCAAATGGCCAGAACTTGATTTTAATAACTGACAACTTTCCTAATTTCTATCCAACTAGGAATCTATCAGGGAAAGATAAATTCCAATTTAGGAGCTATCAGAGAAAACCAAATATCTGCCCTTGACTTGTCACACAGGACGTTCTACTTCTGGGTAGGCAGCCTACAGCTTCCTCATGTCAACATCCTTCAATTAGAGCATACCTGAAGTCTTCCTTTTTCCCCCTAAAAAGCTTTCCCACTCCTCTGCCTGCCTTTGAGTTTCTGCCAAAACACAAGTGACAATGGCTGACTCCCTTGCTATAGCAAGCTCTGACTAAAGAGCCTTTGCTTTTCTCATTTGGCTGGTCTTTATTTCCATATCTGATATTTGCTTACAGGACCTTAGGTCACAGGATATTGAATGGAACTTTCCGTGTTGTCTTGGAATTGTGCATAAAGTCCTAAAGCTGAGGGAAATAGGTGCTAGGTACATTCATAGAACTAGGAGGAATCCAAGAGGTCCTGCTACTTTTATGTCATCATTCCCTAAAGCCTAAATTAAGAGCAAAAATATTCCCAGAGTAGTAGAATTACTCTACAGGAGGGATGCGGAAGCTTCTCAAGCAAGGATATTTGTATTTCCTGTGATGCACTTGATTCCACAAATTTAGCAGAACTTAAGCCTTCTCATTGGTACCGTTAATAGGCAGCTGTCTGCCAGTGAGAGGACCCACAGCCCAGAAGGGGCTGAGGGTGGTGGTCAGAAAATGTTATGCTGGAAAACATCCTCTAACCTTGGGTGCATGGTCATTCAGAATAGAGACAACATTTCCCATCCTCCCCTGCACCTAGATGTGCTAAGTTCTGGCTGATGAGATGTGCAGCATCTATGCAGTACAGAGACTCTGCAGGGCCTCTTTCGCTACAGAGGTTTTTGTTTTCTCTCTTTAGTCCCTCCTCTGACTTCTCCAATTCTAGTGGATGCAGAAGCAGAGTGGGAAGGAGTGAGAGTAATGTTGTGGAGGAAAAAATTATCCTCTACCTGTCTAGGTTCTCCTGGCTGGTCTAAGAATTAGATTGACATGAGACAGAGTAACGGGAGATAAACAAAAGTTTAATAATGTGTATACACGGGAGAGACCCGGGAAAACTAACTCACCAAAATGGCTGAAACACTCATATTCAGCTAAAGACAAAAGGGGATACACAAAAGTGGTTTGGGACTTCAAAGGGGAGGAAAGCAATTGACATGAAGATGTAAAAATAAATATTCAGTAAAAAAATGTTTGCTTGAAAAAAAAATTTAATTAAAAAAAATTTGCTTGGCTATGCAGAGACAGTGGGACATAGAGAGGAATTTTAACAAACAGACTGTTACGTTCCTCCCTATCTACAACCATAGTTCATACTATAAATATCTCATACCTAGTTCATACTGTAATGATCTATGGTGATAGCTCCCTCCCTGGAACAGGTCCTCTAACTAAATTATCTTAGGTGGTTAGGGGAAAGATCAAAGGTGTTTTTTTGTTGTTGTTTGTTTGTTTTAGTCTTTTGAGCCTTGATTGTTTTCAGCTCTAAATAATCTGCTTGCCAAAGAGACACATTTTGGAATGGCATATTTTGCTCCCCTACAGTAGACATGTCCCCTACCCCTTGCAAGCCCCCTCGGTCATACCCAAGCTGGGGAGGAGGGACAGAGCATTGAGTCGGATATGAAACTGAAGCTTCTCATTGGGCTGGACCCAGCTTGGCTTTTTAATACCTGAGTGTGACTAGGAAGCTTTGGGATCTGCCCAAGGTGTCATTAAGGAACAGAAAATAGGTGCTCAATGGATGTTTTAGTTCAATGATCCAGATTTTCATATGCTCCATTTTCTTAAATAGGGCACACTTGGTATGTTGTGCAAAATACTTAAAGATTGGGGCAGCAGCAAACACCAGAACTAAGGCAAACATCTACCAAAAGGGGCACCAGTAGCCAAAATACATCATTTGAAACTTCAGTATCCTATAGCTTGCAGGATCCTATGCTACAAGACTCTTGCTTCTTCTTTATTACAGATTACGGTAGTCAATAAATGGCTGATGGACCAATGAACGGATGATCTTACATGAAAATTATTTTCTTAATCTTTTCATCAAGCAGGCAGCTTTTATCTTCAAACTTTTCCCTACATTTTTTAACGTTTAAAATGTAATTTCTGTACATATATCCAGCAAAATGGAAGTCTGGAAATGGAATTACAGCCTTCTAAGGATTAATAAAGTAGGAAATCGGTTTTACATAATTTAATCTTTGGGACTTCTCTGGTGGTGCAGTGGTTAAGAATCTGCCTGCCAATGCAGGGGACACGGGTTCAAGTCCTGGTCTGGGAAGAACCCACATGGCGCAGAGCAACTAAGCCCGTGCGCCACAACTACTGAGCTTGTGCTCTAGAGCCCGCAAGTCACAACTACTGAGCCCACGTGCCACAACTACTGGAACCCACGTGCCTAGAGCCTGTGCTCCACAACAAGAGAAGGCACCACAATGAGAAGCCCGCGCACCGCAACAAAGGGTAGCCCCCACTCGCCGCAACTAGAGAAAAGCCCGCGTGCAGCAATGAAGAGCCAATGCAGCCAAAAATAAATAAAACTTTAAAAAAAATTAATCTTTGAGTTTAAATGTAAAGATGGCGTAAGCAATCACCCATTTTGTGATAGATGCTGACACCTACTGGCCAAATTTGATATTAAATGCTTGAAATGTTCTGACAAAGGAAAAAAAAAAAAAAAAGGAAATGTTCTCTGTTCTTGAAGGGGGAAGCTTGGTGGAGGAAGTGTTACCAAGCCAGACTTGGGTCTGCTCTCCTGCACACAGGAAAGCCAATCTACTGACACCGGGTTGTGGTGAAGGAAAGTGCCATGCACCAAGCAAGGAGTCCAGGGCAGCTAGTCCTCAAAACACTCCAACTCCCTGATCGGTTTCAGGAAAGCATTTTAAAAAGCCAGGTGAGGGAGGGGAGCCACAGGGTTTGTGATCAGCTCGCGGACAATTCTCTGGTTGGTTGATGATGAGTGGTGAGGTGAAAAGGCAGTGTCACATGATCAATCCTCAGGCTCCAGTAGGTCTGGGGGCTGCGTGCTCATGGTCATCATTTGGTGGTGGTTTTAGCATCTGTAAAACAACTCAGGAAATGTGCATCAGATACTGTTATCTAGGTACTTCAGAGCTGAGCTAAAGCACAGGACATGGGAGCAGGGGTTCGTCCGGGCAGGCCCCATAGGGTCCTGCTCCCTTACAGAAGGGGGAAAAAACCCTGGCTCCAGAGAGATGGAAGTATAGCCACTGGGAAACAGAAACCCAAGAATGAGAACAGACCTAAGGAATAGAATCTTGGGGTGGCTTTTGACATGTCATCAGATTGACCCCAGAACTTCTGACTCACCCATTGTAAACCCTTCCTCTCCTTCAGTTTTTCATTTGGGGTTCCAGGTGCACACTTCCATTTTTTTTTTTTTAATATTTATTTATTTAGGCTGCGCCGGGTCTTTGTTGCAGCATGAGGACTCTTAGTTGAGGCATGCATGTGGGATCTAGTTCCCCGACAAGGGATCGAACCTGGGCCCCCTGCACTGGGAGCGTGGAATCTTACCCACTGGACCACCAGGGAAGTCCCTCCATTTTTAAACTAGACTTTGGAAAAGAACCACCCTCCAAGCCACCAAACAGATGTGCCCTTGCATCCTTTTCTGGGCATTGCTGTGGCACCTAATCATCAACATTATTGCTGAGACGTTTCGGATGCTACAGTGCTAAGCGCTTTATAAGTAGACAGGCCCTGGAGTTAGACGACCAGGATTCCAATACTGGCTCTGCTATTTACAAGTTCTGTGACTTTAGTCAAATAACCTAATTTCTCTTTCCTTGTCTCTAAAATGTAGATAACAATAGAGCCTACAGCATAGAGTTCTTGTGAGGTTTTAAAGAGTTTATATATGTAAAATGCTCAAAACAATGTCTGGTATGTCCCAAGTGCTATACAAATGTTATTTATTGTTACTTTGTTTTTTCTTTACAGTAATAGTCTGAAATAAATACTGTTATTTTTAAAATTAGGAAACTGAGGCTTAGTATATGAGTTGGAAATGCTTTCAGCCCCTCTCCTGCTGGTAACCACTAACACCATTCCTTCCCTTGCTCCTTCAGGCTTAAGGGTAGTAAAGGCATTCTACTACCAATAGTCCCTTGTTGATTCTCTGAACCCTGACATGACAAATTATTATATTCCATCTGTTTCCTGCCAGAACCCTGACAAACACCTTACATTTACATAGTCTCCTATAATATCCTTTTATGTATACTCTCTTAAGGGGTCTTATTCTATTGAGATTTCAACCTATAGCCTTGTCCCCATACATCTTTCTGGCACCCCAGGTGCCCATAATGGCATGTTCCACCAACATAGGCACAGCAACTTTGCTGTAGAATGAGGACGTCTTGGCTCCATGAGGCACGCAGGAGAGAATTAGAGTTATAGGTTTCCTTCACTAGTCTAGCCTGCCATGGTTGCAATTCTCATGGTTGTATCTCTCCAATGTTGCCCTCCTTAATCTGAGTCCCAGCCCTTGTCCTGTCTTCCTAATAAGTCCAGCTTCTCTATCCTCTCCCTCTATCTTGCATCCTTTGCATCTAAGAAGTTTGCCCCAGTATAACTCTTATGTGCCTCCTCCTTCCTCTGTCTGGGCTAAATTCTCCTACCATCTCCCATTCTTAGCTATTTTACTTCTTTCCTCTTTTCTCCTTCCTCTAGTCCATGCTTCTCCTTTCCCTGTTTTCCTGGCTTGCATCTGGAACATGGCACCACTCCAAACTACTTTCCCAGGTCTAGTATCGCATTGCTTGTCAATCATTTGCAGATCATCATGGCATGTGAAAAAAAGAGTAGACTAATTTTATTTTAGCAGTATTAGCAGCGTAATAGGCTGGGTCTTAAATAAAATAAATGTTATGAACTCTGAAATACCGACACATGGATAGGAGTCTATTTTGCTTGTTCGTAAAAGCCATTTGTTTTTATCGTGGTAAAATATACATAATATAAAATTTATAATTTTAACCATTTTTAAGTCTACAGTTCTGTGGCAATAAGGACATTCACATTGTTGTGCAATTATCAGCACTATCCATCTGTAGAACTGTATCTTCCCAAACCAAAACTGTGCACTCATTAAATGGTAACTCCTCATTCCTCACTCCCTCCAGCCCCTGGCAACCACATTCTACTTTTTTGTCCTTACGATTTTGACTGAGTAGACTTATTTTGTGCTGTTGAGAAGAACAAGGTCAGGATCACTGCATGTGAATTGCAAGTGGCCTGTGTTGATGTGTTATGTCCACCCATTGTTGGTGGACAGGGCGCTGCCTACCTGTGGCAAAGCTCAGGATGAGCCTGAACGAGCATCTGCAAGGAAAGAAGGGTGAGGGGCTGAAAGAGGGGACACCACCACCCCCAACCCCAATCCTCAGCCCTGCTTCTACAAGCTCCCTTCTGACTCTTTAATTCCATGAGAAGGAAACTTGGACTGAGGAATATGAAATGTGTTAATAGAAAACACTGGCTCTAAGTTACTACAGCCAGTATGTCCCCACATGAGTTCCTGACAGTTAATGCCAGAGTCATGCACAATAATATTATGAAATCTAGCCTTTGATTAAGGCCAGTGTCCCCCCAAAGCAGGAATGATCAATGTAGAAGTGGTGAGGGTAGGCAATATTCCCCATGTCAAAAGTTACAAATAGGAAGCCAGTAGGCCAGACTCAGAGAGAGCTGTCCTGTTTGGCCTGCACAATGTATTTTTTTAATGTGATTAGTTGGCAGATTTCAGCATCTGATTTCTGGTTTCACTTGAAACATCTGGCAACACTGGGCCTGAAATCTTGCCTGGCCACAAAATAAGGCTCCCACTCCTTGTTCCCCTTGCTCAGCCTGGCCCTGGGAGCATTCAGGTTTGCAACCCCTGCTCTTAGAGATCTTAGGGCCAACTTTAAGAATGCATTTACAAAAGGTTAAAGAAATGATTAATTACAGCTTTAAAAAATAATTGAAAAACGAATAGAGGAAATATTTGAAAATGAACAGCGTCCAGATTCCACAGGTGTTATGGTAAGGGAAGTGTGACCTCATCAAACAGATTTGCAAAGTTGGTAAAAATAATTTAAATACATATCTGAGGGGAAAAATCAATCAATACACATTTTGGGGGCACTTGTAACATCCTCCACCACAAAATTCAATCCCTGTTCTGTTTGTCAACAACACTTAGCACTGTTTAACATACTCCGTGTCATATATAATTTTCCATTATGGCTTAATAAACATAGTTGTATTTTTTTAATATAATTGTCCTTGATAACTTATTTTCTGTTAGTGTTCTATTAAAATACAAGCTTGCCAAGGGTAGAATTTTTTTTTTTTTAACTGAGGTATAGCTGATGTGCAATATATAAATTTCAGGTGTACAACATAGTGATTCACAATTTTTAAAGGTTTTATTCCCTTTATATTTATTATAAAATATTGGCTATATTCCCTGTGTTGTACAATATATCCTTGTAGTTTATTTAGTTTATACATAGTAGTCTGTACCTCTTAATTCCTTATCCTTATCTTGCTCCTCCCCCTTCCCTCTCCTCACTAGTAACCACTAGTTTTTTATCTATACCTGTGAATATGCTTCTTTTTTGTTATATTTACTAGTTTGTTGCATTTTTTAGATTCCCCATATAAGTGATATCATACAGTATTTGTCTTTCTCTGTCTGACTTATTTCATGTAGCATAATGCCCTCCAAGTCCATCCGTGCTGCTGCAAATGGCAAAATTTCATTCTTTTATATGGCTGAGTAGTATTCCATTGTTTATATATATCACATCTTTTTTTTTTAATAAATTTATTTATTTTTGGCTGTGTTGGGTCTTTGTTGCTGCGTGGGCTTTCTCTAGTTGCAGTAAGGGGGGGCTACTCTTCGTTTTGGTGTGCTGGCTTCTCATTGAGGTGGCTTCTCTTGTTGCAGAGCACGGGCTCTAGGCATGTTGGCTTCAGTGGTTGTGGCACGCAGGATCAGTAGTTATGGCACATGGGCTTAGATGCACTGCGGCATGTGGGATCTTCCTGGACCAGGGATCAAACCTGTGTCCCCTGCATTGGCAGATGGATTCTTAACCACTGCACCACCAGGGAAGTCCTATCACATCTTCTTTATCCATTCATCTGTTGATGGACACTTAGGTTGCTTCCATATCTTGGTGGTTGTAAATAATGCTGCTATGAACATTGGGGTGCATGTATCTTTTCAAATTAGTGTTTCCCTTTTCTTTGAATATATACCCAGGAGTGGATTTGCTGGGTTATATGGTAGTTCTAATTTTAGTTTTTTGAGAAACCTCCACACTGTTCTCCACAGTGGCTGCACCAAGTTACATTCCCACCAACAGTGCACGAGGGTTCCCTTTCCTCCACATCCTCAGCAACATTTGTTATTTGTGTTCTTTTTGATGATAGACATATAATTTTTCCAACTGTTTTATTTGCAGTTATATCTCCAGAGCTGAGAATAGTGCCTGACACATCGCAGATACCCAAATAAATATTTGATAAATGAATGAATAAACTTATTTTGTACAAGGTAGTTCTACACCAACAATTGTAGGGATGCAAGGGTGCATAAGGCACCACTCTCATATTCAGAGATCTTAGTGTAATTGGAGAAATAGGACATAAAGACAAAAGGCAATAATAGGAGATTCGTATATAATTAAATTGACAAATGACTGGAGGAGACAAAATATTCCAAAAGTCCAGAAGGAGGAGAGATTATTTTGACCTGGGGTGGATGCTCAGGAAAGCCTCACAAAGAAGGTGGGATTCAACCTCAACTTGGAAGGCGGGGTGAGATTCATGCGAGAAGTAGGTAGGACATTCAAGGGAGAGGAAACTATATATTAGAAAAAATTAGCAAAGAGTTTGATGACATCCCGTAAAAACTTTCATTTTATCACTCCACAGTCTGAGCAGAATTTGAATAAGGTATATATTCTTGGAGGTTTTGGAGCAAGTTACTGTCCCAAGCAGTGTTTTCAGGCATTCAACTTCATGACTTGGTGAAGGATGAATTCATAGCACGTGGTACTGGCAAGACTCTCAGAGGCAAGGAAAAGAAGCCTTGGGGGTTTCACAGCTTGATAATGAACAGTATCATTAACAGAAATAGAGAAGTCAGGAGAGAAGAAGCAGCTGCTCAGGATTTTGATTGCAAGTGACAGAAATGCAATTTGAACGTCTCTGGACAAAAATAGAGACTTTATTGGTTCATGAAACCAAACTGCCGAAAAAGAAGGTGTGACAGGGAGACTCAAAAACATTTGGCAGCAGGAACTAGAAGTTCATCTCATTCTCCGTCTGCATCTCTGTTTCTCCCTTCTGGGTTCATGTCATTCATGAAGCTGCAATACATCTGCCATCATTTCCCAGGCTCACATCCTCCCCACTCTCACACCAGAGATGACAGTTCCAATAGAAAAGTCCCTGTAACACTCTGATGGATCTGTGGGGTCACATGCCTACTTTAGTTGGAGGCAAGAGGCAGAGTACTCTGCTTAGCAGTGCCCATTAAAATCACAAGGTTGGCGGGTAGAGCAGCCCCTCAAAACAAAGGGAGGATACATTTTCAAAAAGAAATGGGAGTACATGCTAGATAAAAAAAGCAACTGATGTTTACCACAGGGGACAGGCAGATAGTGTATTGTTTGCTTGTTTTGACATTTAAAATTAGGTAAACTAGCATAAACCTGAGATCACAGATCACATAATCTTGGATTTCCATAGAAGTCATCTGATCCCACACCCTATCTAATATATTCATTGTTTTTGTAATATTCCCAACAAGTGATCTTTCAGCAGGCACTCAATTTAGTCCCTCCTTAAGCCCTCTAGCCATTGTAAAATATTTCTGGTTGTTACAAAGTTGTTCCTTACAGTCAGATAAAAATCTGTTACCTTGGTGCTTCCACCAGTTAATTGCAACTCTCTCCCTTGGTGGTATCCATAATGAATCTCTTCTACTTTGCAGGATCGAAGAGAGCTCTCATGTTCCCCAGTGAGCCTTTTCCTCTCAGGCTAAGTCTCAATTTACTCCAGCTATTGCTCATGTGGCATGAAGAGTGCCCTTGGACCTTTGTCCAGTGAACTCTTTCAACATTCAACAAATGTTTATTGCGCACTTGCTTTGTGTCAAGCCATAAACTAGACCTTGAGAATAAGGTGATGAGAAAAACAGGTTACATTCTTGTCCTAAGGAAACTTAATCTAGGAGGAGAGAAAAATATTGTGTACATAGTCACACAAAAAGATGACAACAATGATAGGTGTTATCAAGAAAAACTACAGGGTTATATGTTTCTCTTAAATTTCAGTGCCCAGAATCATATAAGCTGCTTCATGTATGGTCTTGCCAATGGTAATGGAGGGTGGATTAAATATGTCCACAAATTCTTTGCCACTGTCTTCAAAAGGTGAAACCCTCGCCTTGAGTATGAGCCGCACTTGTGACTTGCTTCTAATGAAAAGAAAAAAAAAGTAGAAGTAACAGAATGCTGCTCCAGAAACTAACTCATAAAAGGCACTGAAGTTTCCTGCTTGCTCTTTCTTTTTTTAAAATAATTAATTAATTAATTATGGCTGCGTTGGGTCTTTGTTGCTGCGCGCGGGCTTTCTTTAGTTGTGGTGAGGGGGCGCTACTCTTCCTTGCGGTGCGCGGGTTTCTCGTTGTGGTGGCTTCTCTCTTTCTCTCTCTCTCTATATATAGGGCTCGAACCCGTGTCCCCTGCATTGGCAGGCGGAGTCTTAACCACTGCGCCACCAGGGAAGTCCCCCTGCTTGCTCTTTCTTGGGTCACTCGCTCTGGGAAAATCCAGCTTCCATGTCATAAGGAAACCCCAAAAGCCCTGTTAAAAAAGTCTATGGTGGAACTTCCCTGGTGGTGCAGTGGTTAAGAATCCGCCTGCCAATGCAGGGGACACGGGTTCGAGCCCTCGCCCGGGAAGATCCCACATGCCGCGGAGCAACTAAGCCCGTGCACAACTACTGAACCTGCGCTCTAGAGCCCACGAGCCACAACTACTGAGCCTGTGTACCACAACTACTGAAGCCTCCATGCCGAGAGCCCATGCACCGCAACGAAGAGTGGCCCCCACTCGACGCAACTAGAGAAAGCCCACGTGCAGTAACAAAGACCCAATGCAGCCAAAAATAATAAATAAATAAATTTTATATATATATATTTAAAGCCTATGGTGAGGAACTGAGGCCTCCAGACAACAGCCAAGTGTGCAGTCATAGAAGGGGATCCTCCAGCCTCAAGCAAGCCTTCAAATGACCACAGCCCAGCCAAAAGTTTTGTTGCAACCTTGTGAGAGACCCTGCGCCAGAAACACCCAGCAAACCAGTCCTAAATTCCTGACCTACAGAAACTGAGATAACGAATACTTGTTTTAAGCTGCTACACTTGGAACATAATTGGTTATGCCGTTATAGACAGTTAATATAGTAATCAAAGTGTAACAGTTGTACATCTATCCTGTGAAATAAAATTCATATTTTATGGCAAGACAAGAAAAATTTAAACATAAAAAATTCTTCTTTGCCCTTTGGCCGCCCCTCTCCCTGGACTGTGCATTGTGCATCTGCATTATGCATCCACCAAACCGCCCCCATCGGCAGGAATACCTGCTTAACCATAAAGAGCACCATCCTCCTAGCATCAATGAGACAACTCCTTAAAAGATAACATTCCTTCTTGATCTTGTAAGGGGTCACATGACCCATCATGATGACACTTAAATCTGGATTACGTAAACTGTCGATAATACGTCATTTGATGTACAGCCCTCTGACGCAAAAAAACTTATACAACTGTGCCTTGACTTCTAACGGACAGAACAGTTCTCAGAGCATTCTGAGACACTCTTCCCGGGTCATAACCCTGAAATTCAGCTTGAATAAAATTCTCCATTTCTTTCTTAGATTGACTGATTATTTTTTCATGGACAATTCCTCACACTGACTATTTTGACTGTCATATTGCCCAGTTGATTCATGTTGATTTTATGGTCAAATAATATTTCTGTCTTTTTCTCTCACCTTCTGCTGATTTAGCACATTGTTCTATCCTGTCAAAGTCTTCTGGGAGTTTAATTTTCATCCAAGGTGATAAATTATTCCCACTGCTTTGTGCCACTTCATGTAAGGAGCGGAGCAATAACATCAAAATCAAGGAACCAGGTACTGATCCCAGATTTGCCACTAGGTACTTGAGTGACAAGGAGAAAATCTCCCAATCTCCTTCAGCTTCAGTTTCTTCCATGTGCAAAATCAGTATAGTAATGCTGGTTCCAGGAGAGGGATGGGGGGAGGGCAAGATAGGGGTAAGGGATTAAGAGTTACAAACTACTGTGTATAAAATAAATAGGATATATTGTACAGCATAGGGAATATAGCCGATATTTTTTAATAACTATAAGTGGAGCAAAATCTTTAAAAATTGTGACTCAGTATGCTGTACACCTGAAATGTGTATAATAGTGTAAATCAATTATACCTTAAATACATACATACAAACATAAAGCAAGCTGATTTCATGGGCCTCTGAGGACAGACTAACCTGAGACCTGTTCCTAGATCCAGGATTCATGGGCTAAAATGGACGTTTTTCACTGCCAAGCACCTACTTACCCCTCCTTCTTCTGGTAACAGTACTAGAGTTTCTTCTGGGGAGCCACCCTTCCTACACTCTCAAGTCCATATGGTTTAGGAAGCTTGAAACCACCTCCCCAGCCCTAGGAATGGTGTCTAATTATGATGCAAAGGAAAACTCAATTACAAGTGACTTTAAACTATAGAGATGTTTACAGTATAGGTATGGAAGGTTTCTGGATCAGCTGAACAATGCCGGACTCTAGGCCTCTGCATCTCTGAGATTCTCCTGGCCTTCTCCTCATTGTCACACTCCAGCCTTTTCATTATCACACATTAATGTCAAAGTAGGAAGTTGCTGGGTGGGGTGTGGTTTATACACATAGGAAGACTAGTTTCTTCTTTAATCGGGGAAGAAAATTGTTATGACTTTGTTAAATTAATATTTATTAAGTAGACCTCCAGGAAGGTGGATGGTGAGCTGGTGCTCAACAAAAGACCACAAGAGGAATCGAAGTAGAGGTTTATTTCTCACAGGTACCGGAGGAAGTACACCGCACTCTTTGACGGGCCACACAGGGAAGTCAAGGCAGGGTGCAAGCAGAGAGAGAGAGAGGTAGGACCCCGGGGCACATGCATTTATCAGGGTCTGTGGATGCAGTGCTTTGGGGTTCTCAGGCTAAGGTTGAAATGGTCCATTCAAAAGAGCAGGGCTTTCACAAGTTCCACAGGGGTCTTATCTAAGGCGGAAGGCGGGGGCACAAGGGCAAGGCCCTGGAAAGTGGGAGAGACTATTTATCACAAAGGCTACTGGGGAAGTCATATCAGGAACTGACATTTACTTGTGACTCTGCAGGCTATCATCTAGGGTAGGAGCTTGCATGAGGGGGCTAGTGTTAGTTTAAGTCTCCCGCAGGCTGCTAAGCCAAACAAAATAGATGCCAAGGCAGCAATATCATGGAATAGCTAAACTCACAATAAAAATCTTCCCTGGAAGTCTGAAGGATCACCTCCCCTTTTGCTTCGTTGGCCAGAGTCAATCACATGGACATCCCTAGCTGGAAAGGAAGCTGAGAAATTGAGTATTTGGCTTTTTCAGACTCTCAGTCAGTGGAGAAGAGAGCTGGGAAATACCATTGGGTAAGCAGTTAATCAACAGCTATGCCATAGATAAGCACATGACCCAGACTAGCCCATCAGCATATTCCATCTGCCCAGTCACAGGATAGGTGCCTGGATGGATGGATACCCCATTCTCCATGGATCCTTGAAAGCCGGAAATACTGTGGCCATCTTGCCACCAGTAGCAAGGAGTCTGCCTGAGATGGGTGTTGACACAGATGGAACATGGGTGAGAAGCAAAGAGAAGCATATTCCCGTTGACCTCATTTGAGTGCCTTGTTACTGACATTCCTGAGTCAGCTACACTTCTCGGACCTGACATTAATGTGAGCCATTAAATCCCAAGCCCATTGTGGTACTTTAGTAACCTGAAATGAACTGTGCCTCCCAGTATTCATACCTTGTGTGTTCTCTCTCCTTGAATCTGTGCTGACCCTCTGCCTTACTTCAACCAATAAATTATGGTAAAAATGACATTGTGCAAGTTCTGGGCCTAAGCCTTAAGATTACAGCTATTGCACTCTTGGAAACCGGCCATTGTATAACAAGTCCAACTACCCTGAGACTATCGTGCTATGAAGCTAACCATGTGGAAGAACTATATGGAGGAGAACTGAGGAACCTAGCTGTATTAGCCAGGGCTCTCCAGAGAAACAGAACCAACAGGTTGTACAAATATAGAGAGATTTATTATAAGGGATTGGCCCACATGACTAGGGAGGCTCAGAAGTCCCATGATCTGCCATCTGTAAGCTGCAGGCCCAGGAAAGCTGATGGTTTTGTGCCCGTTCACGCCCAAAGGCTTGAGAACTAGGGGAGCCAATATTATAAATTCCAGTCTGAGTTTGGAGCCCCAAGAACCAGGAGTGCCAATATCCAAGGGCAGGAGGTGGATGTCCCAGATCAAACATAGACAGCAAACTTACATTTCCTCTGCCTTTTTGTTCTGTTCAGGCCTTCAGTGGATTGTGTCATGCCCACCCACATTGGTGAGGGCTGATCTTTACTCAGTCTACCAATTAAAATGCTAATCTTTTCCAGGAACACCCTCACAGACACAGCCAGAAATAATATTTTACCAGCTATCTGAGCATTCCTGAGCCCAGTCATGTTGACACATAAAATTAACCATCATTCCAGCTGACAGCAAGAACTGAGGCTCCCAGCTGACAGCCAGCACAAACTTGCCAACCATGTGAGTGAGCCATCTTGGAAGTGGATGTTCCAGACCCAGCTGATAAGCTTTCCCCACTAAGCCCGGTCCACATTGCAAATAAACAAAATGGTTGTTGTTTTAAAGCTACTAAGTTATGGAGCTGTGTATCACACAGCACTAGATAATTGACATTTGGTATATATTTTTCTTCCACTCATTGAGTTATTTTTAGGATTAAATGAAATGTACATAAACGTACCTATTAACGCTAAGGATTCTTACCGGCTCCCAGTGACCACTGCTTTCCCACCTGCCTTGCTGAAATCTGCAAACGCTGCCTCCAGCACTGCCTTGATCTTGCAGCTTTGTAAATCATCAAAAAAGAATAAGGTTAACTTAACTAGTAAACTCTTGTTGACACCCAGTGACCACTTTACCCATTTTTCTAAGTGGGTAAAGGATTTATTAAGTGGACCTTTCTATAATCTCGCCATAAAGGCATAGAAAGCCATTTAAAACTTTGTTTTGTCCATTCCTACATTTCTTTCTTGTTTATTTCTCTTTCCCCCTTTCTCCCATCCCACCCCCTCCTCTACATGCCATCCCCAGATTAGAGAAAGTTTCTCTGGCTTTGGCTAGGGAGTAGGTTTGGTTCTACTTGGTTCTAAGAGAGTAACATTTACCCTGCTTCTCCCATGGGCTGCTTGGGCATGGAGGAGGGGAAGGACCGAGATCCCAGAGAGGTTTTGAAGTTCTAAATGTGGAGGGGACCTAAGCTGCCTCTCTTCAGTAGAGCCCTGATGGGGCAAAACAGCAGACACTCTAAATAAGATTGGGGTTCTGAGCTCAGGGGATACTGGAGGCAAGACCTCAGACTAAAAATGGCTGTCGTGGTGTGCGCGAGTGGACCCAAGAAATGTTCCCTGAGGTCGTCTATGCCCAGCTATGTATGGGGACAGTAAATGATTCCTCTGAATACAACCCAGGCATAGTAAAGGGCAGCAGCCATGCCACGGGGTTCATGTGGGCCTGGCATCATGTTGAAAATCAGGAGCCGTGTGCTCCTAAGAAGGCACCCTGAGCTGAGAGAGCCCCAGATCCAAGGGGGGATGGTGATTGGGGCCCGTGTGGATTAACAACTAAAGACCAGGTGAGAATGGGGACTTCCTAGCAGATGCCAGCAAACAGAAGCTAGGCATTCGACTTCCTTCACCCCACCATCCTCTGCTGTACTTTGACACTCAATACCAGAAGCCTACTGGAGTATCTGCCCATTTCTCAGTGAACCCGTTCACAGTGAACTGCTCAACCATGAAAGTAGACTCCTGGCAACTTTATTTGTGATAGATGATCCTGGGCAACTATAAATCAGATACAGGGAGACATCTGGCTCAATTTGAACCAATCATATTCTCCCTTGAAAATTAAGTTTGGCAGCTAAGGAGCTGCTAGTTATTCTCAGGGTGCAGCTGGAACTGAGGGGCACATAACCACAGGAGCTGAACAGAGACGTGAAGAAAGAGAAGAAGCAGGTGGGCAGGGAGATCCAGTGTTGAGGAACCATCTAGCTCCAGAAAGAGAGAGGGATCAGAGGGTGCCTTAGCTCCTGATGGGAGTCCTGCAGGGGACTCAGATGCATTCCTGCCCCTGGGTTCTGAGACACACCAAGTATATCCTTACATATATTCCCTCCTCCCCCACCAGGGCTTTCTGAAGCTAATTCAAGTGAATCCCATTACTTGCAAGAAAGGGTTCAAAGACAAGATAATGAATTGTGTGCCTTTGTTTTCCAGTGGGCCAGTCGGTAGCTGCTTCGTGCCCAAGCAGCAATGTTACAAATCCTCAAATTAAGATTATTTCCTGCTCAAAATGCATGCCTGTGACTTGGCAGTTTTCTTCTGAGTCCCTGCAAAGTCCTGATAAATCTCAGCCAGCTGTTGCCCTCTCCTTGTTCCCCAGTAGGTTAGGCTGGCAACTTTTGTATCCTCACACTACATCTTGCTCAAAGCACAACAGGTAAGTCATCCAACGCATGGGGATGCAGTGGTGCAAGATATGGACCGGATGTCTACCTACCTAGAACTTCCGGCTATTGGGGGACACAGGTAATTAAACACAAAATTAAATTATAATTCCGTTTTATTGCTGTTTAACCATCAGGAAGTACTGCATGCCAGAGAGACACATGGCAGGGGTGCCTAACCCAGTCAGGGAGGGGTGGAAGAATAAAAGTGATTTGTCAAGATGGAACACGATTCCCAAAACAATCAAAGCCTTTTGCTTACACAGGGCTACTGTGTACCAGACATCTTTCTAAGCACGTTACATGTTTGAGCTCATTTAATCTTCACACGTCTATGTGGTAGATATTACTATTAGTCCCATTTTAGAGATGATTCAAGTACATCCTAGAGAGGTTAATAAGCATGCCTAAGGACACACTGTTAGTGGTGGAGCTGAGATTCAAACCCAGGCAGTTTGAATAATGAATGTTTATTTATTGATTGAACAGCTACAAACTAGACAAAGTGCAATGCTTATTCCCCCCACCCCCCACCACCCATGCTGGTCATTCTTATTTTTAAAATGTAAATATCCTTAGGCTTTGAAATGTGCATCTAGTGTGACCCAACTGTATATGTAGAGTCAATGTGAAGATTAAAAGAAAGAGCATTTCGAGGCAATTCTGCCATGTTATCACACTCTAGATAATACTGAATAGCAACCACATTATAATCAGCAATGACCTCTACACATCAGGGAGCAGGAAAACAAACTGGATCATTTCAAGTTTGCACCAGCTGCCGGCTGAAATTACCCCATTAGAGGGAACTCCAAAGGAGCGGTTGCTGGGTGACAGGAGAAGCTGGCTGACATGAAGTGCTCCTTTTCAGGAAAATCCTTCCATGCGGATTTTTATTTCTACATTTTTCAGGCTGATTTTGTAGCTTCATCAGAAAATGATTGTTTTGTTATTTTACTTAACAAAATGTACTGCAGCAGTTACTTGTAAAGCTGCTGAGAGTTGAATCAACTCCAGTACGAAAGTTAAATTACCAGAGTTTGGGTGGTATTTCGCTACACTATATTGTACTAAAAAGAAGAGGTCTATTTTTTTTCCAAAGAAACAAAATGTATTTATAATTAATTAACAGAATTAGGAATTCTTCTTTAGAAATTTTTTATTTGTTTCTGTTCTTCTTTCCTTCTGGCCTTTATTCTCCCCTCCTCTTTTAACTCACATCTATACCACTCTCAGCAATTCTCTGTTCATCTTCTTTCTGGAAACTTCATAATATTTAATTAAGAGTTACTGGCCTAATTTGTGCACATGAACTTGCAGAGAAATGATGGGTCTGTTTTGAGCTAATCTCTCATTTCCCTTGATATTAGCTCTGTGACATCATTAGAGATATTCACAAACACCCAGTGTTCCTGTGTCTGGCACATGGTAGGACTGCACCTCCCACCCCGTCTTGAAACTAGGTATGATCATGTGACTTGCTTTGGCCAATAAAATATGAGCAGAGTGATGCGAATGTGTTAAGACAATGTAAGGCAGCGATAATAATAATAACAACAACAACAATAATAATAATGGAAAATAACAAAGGTTTATGAAAATGTAGAAAAATTGGAACCCTCAAATATTGTTGGGAAAAAAATGTAAAATGGTGTAAATGCTATGGAAAACAGTTTCCCAATAAACTGAACGTAGAATTTCCATATGACCCAGCAATTCTGCTCCTAGGTATAGACCCCAAAGAATTGAAAACAGGTGTTTAAACAAAACTTGTACATGAATGTTCATAGCAGCTATACTTACAATTGCCAAAGCTAGAAACAACCCAAGTGTCCACAATTGATGAAGGATAAACAAAATGTGGTATACACAATAATGGGATGTTATTCAGCCATAAATAGGAATGAAGCACTGATATATGCTACAACATAAGTGAAAATTGAGAACATGCTAAATGTAAGAAACCAGACACAAAAGGCCACATATTATATGATTCCAGTTATATGAAATACACAGAAAATAGGCAAATGAAGAAAGTAGATTGTGATTGCAAGGTGCTGCAGTGGGAGTTGAGGGGGTAGGGAATGGAGAGTGACTGCTAAATGGGTGTGGGATTTCCATTTGGGGTGATGAAAATTTCTGGAATTAGATAGTAGTGATGGTTTCACAACATTGTGAATACATTTAATGCCACTGAATTGTGCACTTTGGTTAAAATGCTAAATTTTATATTATGTGCATTATATTATAATTTAAATATATATGTTATATATATTTATATACTATACACACATAGGAGTTTACATATGGAACATCCATCAATCTGAATGATTACAGCATGACTGGAAACTAAACTTTACTGTGTTAAGTCATTTGTTGTAGCATCATAACCTAGCCCATCCTGACTGATGTAAATTATTACATTGCATTTGGTTCACCTAATCTTTTCTTAGGCCTCCTTCATGCCAAGCACTAGGGAAGCAAAGATGAAAAGCCTCAGACTAGCAAGGGAGATAAACATATTAACCAAAAGATGCTCTTCAGTGTGATGATCCCATAACAGGGTAGATTAGGAGTTATAGTGGAAGCACAAAGGCTGAAATGGCCAATTCCATCCTGGAAACTCAGAGAAGGCTACCCAAGAAGAAGCTTGAATTACAGTTTAAAAGATGTGTAGACATTTGCCAGCTAGAGAGAGGGAGAGGTTCATCCCAAGTTGATGGATGAACTTACCCTCTGTGCAATGATATAGGCATGAAACAGCTTGGCATGTGGCAGGAAATGGCACTGATTAGATAATAAGATGTGAGGTGGTGAGTGCTGGATTTGAGACTGGAGAACTTAGCAAGTGTCTGTAGTTTGAACCTAAAGTTGTAGCCAGTCCTTCCTTACCATTCCACTCGTGACATACATGGAAAATGAATACACATATGGACACCAGGGCAAAAGACTGAGGCTGCTTGTGGTTGGCTGGCCACACACCTGGACCAATGTTAGCCACACTTGGCATATCTTAATTCATTGCAGCACACATCTTTTAGGAAGCTCTACTATGGGTAATAGAGTCTCACTGACGATTTTTACTCTAGGAAGTAATATGATAAGATTTGCATTCTAAATTATTGCATGGAAGATGGATTAGTATGAAGAACAAGACTGAAGTCAGGATGATCTGGGAGGAGGCAATGCAATAATCCAGAAAGAGATGGCAAGAGCTTAAATCAGCATAGTGGCCATGGGAATAAAGACAGTGGACAAATTCAAGATATAGTACAAGGTGTAATTAACAAGCATTACTGATTGATTGGATGTGGAGGGTAAAGCAGGAGAAAGAGTCTCAAATGGCTCCCAGACTGAGTGAATAACTGTGGCTCCACTGGAATGGGAAAGAGAGGTAGAGGAGAACCATGAAGATAGGAACCTGTTGAACTGATATGCCAACGGAGGTACCTGAAAGGTAGTTAAATACCAGGGTAGTTAAATATGGGCTCAGAGAGAGGACTGGAGTAGGGTTAAAGATTTAGGGGTCATGGACAGATACAAGTGGTAATTAAAGCCAGGGGATAGATGAGCTGGTTGAGAGAGGACATAAGTGAGAAATGAAAAGGGCTGAGGTCATTTAAGGAGAACACGGAGGAAGGAAAGCCTATGGGAATGACATTGGCTTTGATGCATAACAGGATCATCTCAACTGACTGAACACTGAGACCCTTTGAAAAGAATGACTCTCTTTAATCTTTCTAAATCTGTCTAAATTAAATGTAAAGACACCTCTGGGAATTCCAGAACATTGGTCCACTAATACAGGCTGAAGCCTTTTGTGAAAATTGAATGTTTAAAAAATATATATCATTTAAAGTAATTTTGACTAAGTCATAATTATGGCTCTCTCTAACATGTTACTACAGTATATTGTGCTTATCTATTTATATGTCTACTTCTTCTCACTAGATGGTGAAATCCTCAGAGGTCCCCTGGTGTCTAGCCTGGTACTGGCAGATAGTTCACAACTGATAGATATTTGTGAATTAATATGAATTTGAGTTTTAAAGTTCAGTATAAACAAAGTATGATAACACTTTTTGAAACTAGGGTCCCGTAATCTCTCCAGGGTTTTGCAAAGGAAATATGTTAAATGGGCAAGAGATACTATAGTTCTAAATACAGCAGTGCCCCTTATAATAGTCAATATTGATAATTATGCATGATATATTCAAAAACTATAATGTCATACAGAATGAACAAACTAAAACTAACACTATACACTAAGAAGGATAAATTTCACAAACATAATATTGAGTGAGAAGCCACACAGAAACAAGTGCATACAGTATAATTACAATCATATGAAGTTTAAAAACAAGCAAAACTAATGGATAGTTTTAAAAGTCTGGATATTAGTTATCTTTGGAAGGGGTGTACTGATGGGGAGGAGGCACAAGGGAGACTTTTGGAAAACTGGTTATATTTCTTGATTTGGGTATTATTCCATGGGCACATTAAATCTGTGATCATTCTTTGAGCCGTACACTTATGATTTGTGCATTTTTTTCTGTATGATTGTTATACTTCAATAAAATATTACTTAACAAAAATAATTATGATAACTAATAACATTAAAAAAGAGTCTCCACAAGTAAGAACATGGCATTAAGCAAGTAGTTGAACCTACACTAAACAACCAATAAGAAAGGATAGTGAAAGGAAGAAGTTGATGGATTTCAGAAGGTGTGAGAGACTTGGTTGGTTTATTGGCTGAAGACTCAAGGGGTTGCTGGTAACTGTATATCTGCATGGGACCAAACCCAAAGTGGCCTTGCAGCTTGATAAGACTATCTCAATTTCTAAGCTTTCAGTACAACTATCACCAAACAGACCTTCATTTTATTAGATCAAAACTCTGAGGATAGAGAACTTCGACTGCAATCTGTGATAAACTAATTGATATTACACCCTGCCATAAATAAAATATCGATAAATATGGACAAAATATTCAAAACATATACTTTAGATAATGAACAACAGGCTTCACAGGACTGTAATCTCTGAAGGAGGGAAACAAATGAGGTAAGTCCTCCAAATGCCCCAGCTTTAAGTTATAGGCATTTAGATGCTGGCATAGAGCAAAGCATAAGAGTCTTTCTCAGGAGAGAAAGAAGAAATGCCTATTCAGGTGTCCTCTCCAATTTTTAATGGGGTTGCATTTTTTGTTTGTTTTTTTTTAAATTGAGTTGTATGAGCTGTTTATGTATTTTGGATATTAACCCCTTGTCAGTCATATCATTTACAAATATTTTCTCCCATTCAGTAGGGGTTTTTTCTTTCTTTCTGTTTTGTTGATGGTTTCCTTTGCTGTGCAAAAGATTTAAGTTTAATTAGGTCCCATTTGTTTATTTTTTCTTTTGTTTCCTTTGCCTTAGGAGACAGATCCAAAAATATATTGCTATGATTTAAGTCAAAGAGTGTTCTGCCTATGTTTTCTTCTAGGAGTTTTATGGGTTTTGGTCTTACATTTAGGTCTTTAATCCATTTTGAGTTTATTTTTGTATATGGCATGAGAAAATGTTCCAATTTCATTCTTTTACACATAACTGTCCAGTTTTCTGAGCACCACTATTGAAGAGACTGTCTTTTCTCCATTATATATTCTTGCCACCTTTGTCATAGATTAATTGACCATAAATACATAGGTTTATTTCTGGGCTCTCTATTCTGTTTCATTGATTTATTTGTCTGTTTTTGTGCCAGTATCATGCCATTTTGATTACTGTAGTTTTGTAGTATAGTCTTAAGTCAGGAACCATGATATCTCTAGCTTTGTTCTTCTTTCTCAAGATTGCTTTTGCTGTTGCTTCAGGGTCTTTTGCGGTTCCATACAAATTTTAAAATTATTTGTTCTAGCTCTGTGAAAAATGCCATTGATATTTTGATAGAGATTGCATTGAACTGGTAGATTGCCTTAGGTCATGTGGTCATTTCAACAATATAAATTCTTCCAATCCATGAACACAGTGTATCTTTCCATCTGTTTCTGTCATCCTCAATTTCTTTCATCAGTGTCTTATAATTTTCTGAATACTGGTCTTTTACCTACTTAGTTAGATTTATTCGTAGGTATTTCATTCTTTTTAATGTGATGGTAAATGGGGTCATTCTCTTAATTTCTCTTTGTGATAATTCACTGTTAGTGTATAGAAATTCAATAGATTTCTTTATATTAATTTTGCATCCTGCAACTTTACCGAATTCATTGATGAGCTCTAGTAGTTTTTTAGTGCCATATTTAGGATTTCGGTGTATAGTAGAATGTAATTGGTAAATGGTCACAGTTTTATTCCTTCTTTTCCAATATGGATTTTTCTTGCCTGATTGCTGTGGCTAGGATTTCCAATACTGTGTTGATTAAAAGTGGTGAGAGTGGCCATCCTTATCTTGTTCCTGATCTTAGAGGAAATGCTTTCAGCTTTTCACTGTTGAGTATATTAGCTGTGGGCTTATCATATATGATCTTTATCATGTTGAGGTATGTTCCCTTCATACCCACCTTGTTGAGATTTTATCATAAATTGATGTCGAAGTTTTTCAAAAGATTTTTTCTGCATCTATTGAGATGATCATATGATTTTTATTCTTCAATTTGTTAATGTGGTGTATCACACTGATTGACTTGTGGATATTGACCTATCCTGGCAACCCTGGGATAAATCCCACTTGGTCATGGTGTACAATCCTATTAATGTATTGTTGAATTCCGTTTGCTAATATTTTGTTGAGGATTTTTGCATCTATGTTCATCAGTGATATTGGTCTGTAATTTTTTGTGTGTGATATCATTGTCTGGTTTTGGTATTAGGGTGATGGTGGCTTAGTAGAATAGTTCAGAAGCGTTCTTTCCTCTGCAATTTTTTGGAATAGTTTGAGAAGGATAGATGTTAACTCTTCTCTAAATGTTTGGTAGAATTCACTTGATTCTTTTTTCTTTATTTCTTTATTTATCTTTTGGCTGCATCAGGTCTTAGTAGCAGCACATGGGATCTTCGTTGAGGCACGGGGGCTCTTCATTGCAGTGCACAGGCTTCTCTCTAGTTTTGGAGTGTGGGTTTTCTCTCTCTAGTTGTGGCATGTGGGCTCCAGGGCGCGTGGGCTCTGTAGTTGTGGCACGTGGGGTCCAGAGTGCATGGGCTCTGTAGTTTGTGGCACACGGGCTCTCTCATTGAGGTGCACAAGCTAAGTAGTTGTGGCGTGCGGGCTTAGTTGCCCCATGGCATGTGGGATCTTAGTTCCCTGACCAGGGATCAAATCTGTGTCCCCTGCATTGGAAGGCAGATTCTTTATTACAGGACCAACAGGAAAGTCCTGGAATTCACTTGTGATGCCATCTTTTCTTGGACTTTTGTTTATTGGGAGTTTTTTTTTTAAATTTTTTAAAAATTAATTATTTTTTGGCTGCGTTGGGTCTTTGTTGCTGCATGTGGGCTTTCTCTAGTTGCAGTGAGCGGGGGCTGCTCTTCATTGTGGTGCGTGGGCTTCTCATTGCAGTGGCTTCTCTTGTTGTGGAGCATGGGCTCTGGGCACGCAGGCTTCAGTAGTTGCGGCATGTAGGCTCAGTAGTTATGGCTCATGGGCTCTAGAGCACAGGCTCAGTAGTTGTGGCGCATGAGCTTAGCTGCTCTGTGGCATGTGGGATCTTCACAGACGAGGTATCAAACCCGTGTCCCCTGCATTGGCAGGTGGATTTTTAACCACTGCACCAGCAGGGAAGTCCCGGGAGTTGTTTTTTAAATCACTGATTCAATTTCACTGTTGGTAATTGGTCTGTTCATATTTTCTATTTCTTCTTGGTTCAGTCTTGGGAGATTCCTAGGAACTTGTCTATTTTTCCTAGTTATTCACTTTATTGTCAAATAATTGTTTGCAGTAACCACTTTTGATCCTTTTTATTTCTGTGGTATCAGTTATAACTTCTCCTTTTTCATTTCTGACTTACTGATTTGGGCCCTCTATCTTTTTTATCTTGATGAGTCTGGCTGAAGGTTTATCGATTTTGTTTATCTTTTCAAGGAACCAGCTCTTAGCTTCATTGATATTTTCTATTGCTTTTTAATCTCTATTTCATTTATTTTTGCTCTGATCTTTATGATTCATTTCCTTCTACTAACTTTGAGTTTTGTTTTTCTTTTTCTAGTTCCTTTAGGTGTAAGGTTAGGTTGCTTGAGATTTTCTTGTTTCCTGAGGTAGGCTTGTATTACTATAAACTTCCCTGTTAGAACTACTTTTGCTGCATCCCACAGATTTTGGATTGTTGTGTTTTCATTTTCATTTTCTCCAGGTATTTTTTAATTTCTTCTCTAATTTCTTCAGTGATCCACTGGTTGTTTAGTAGCATATTGTTTAGCCTCCACATGTTTGTGGGTTTTGCAGTTTTTTTCTTGTAATTCAGCACCAGTGTCCAAGTGGTAGAATGAGCTCCCAAGAATTGCTGCCACCAGTGTCTGTGTCCCCAGGGTGAGCTTCATCTGCCTTCTGCTTCTCTGGGAGACTCTCCAAGATCAGCAGGTGGGTCTCACCCAGGCTCCTTTCAAATTACTACTTCCTTCCTGGGTCTTGGAGTATGTGAGATTTTGTATGCCCCCTCTAGGAGTGGAGTCTATTTCCCACAGTTCTCTGAGTCTCCCAAAAGTAAGCCCTGCTGGCCTTCAAAGCCAAACCTACTAGGGGCTTTTCTTCCCAGTACAGGACCCCTGGGCTGAGGATCCCAATGTGGGGTTCAGACACCTTGTTCCTTGGGGAGAACCTCTGTAATTTTAATTATCCTCCCCTTTGTGGGTGCCCATCGGGGGTAGGAGTCATGACTATACCACGACTCCACCCCTCCTACCCATCTGTTGTGGTTCCTTCTTTATATCTTTAGTCGTAGAAAATCTTTTTCTGTTAGATGCCGGTCTTTCTCATCAACAGTTGCTCTGTAAATGGTTGTAATTTTGGTGTGCCCATGAGAGGAGGTAAGCTCTGTATCTTCCTACTCCACCATCTTGTTCCCAGAATCTCTTCCACAAGAAATGTTTTTAAAAGTTCCTCAGGCTAAAGGAAAATGATACCATATAGAAACTTAGCTCTTCACAAAGGAATGAAGAGTGCCAGAAATGGTAAATATCTGAGTATATATAAAAATTTTCCTCCTCCTTTTTATTATTTTTAAAAGATAATTGACTGTCACCCACAAAATAACAAAGGTATCTCTATATGAAGAACCTTATAACCTTCTATTTTTCCTCTCCCATTCTTTAATATAGCACTGTCATATATTTTATTTCTACATTATAAATATGGATACACATGAACATGTGCACACGCACACACACGTATACATACTTAACTTGCATAATGAAGGAACTATTCACCTTGGCAGAACTAGACTGGCCTTAAGGCATTTGTTATTCTAGGGCAGTAATGGTTAAGAAAGTGGGCTTGGGGGACTTCCCTGGTGGTCCAGGGGTTAAGACTCCACGCTCCCAATGCAGGGGGCCCAGGTTCGATCCCTGGTCAGGGAACTAGATCCTGGATGCCACAACTAAAGATCCCGCATGCCACAACTAAAGATCCCAAGTACCACAACTAAGACCTGGTGCAGCCAAATAAATAAATAAATATTTTTAAAAAGAAAGTGGGCTTGGGTGTTAGAGAGTCGAGGCTAAGTCTAACTCCAACGGTCATTAACTATAGGACTCTGAGCAAGAAACATAACTAGCCAAAACCTAACTTTACGTATCTGTAAAATGGGGGTAGTGCCTCTTGAGTAGCATGGGTCTGAAGATTAATTAAATTACCATATATAAATTGATAGCGCATTGCCTGCCTGGCAAGAATACAGGTTTGACAAAGGGCAACCATTATTATCCTAAAGTGAAATATGACCCCACCTCGGCAGATGCCAACTTAGCCAGACACCAGTTGATCGAAAAGATATGACAGGCACAAGGAAAAGTAGGAGGTGGTAAAATACACTAAAATTCTTCATCTTCCAAAGCAGAATAAAAGAAATCATCTAAAGTTAATAAATCAGTAACCAGAGACCTAAGAATGTATAAGACCTAAGAGACCTAAGAAGAGTATAAAGGCAATCACTAGAAGAGTTACAAACATAAATTGTTTACAGCGATTGCCTCTGAGAAGTGGGATTGAGGGAAGAGAGAAAAGTTTTTATTATTCATTGTGTACCCTTTTGTACTATCAAAAATGTTATCATGCATTAAATATTGCATGAAATTTCAAAACCTAGTTTTATAATTTAAAATGTACATATGGAACAAGCAGAAAGGTTAAACAAATATACCTGGATTTGTGTAAAAGTGGAACTTCTTGGGTGCTTCCCATCCTTACCACCACTGAGGGAGAAACTGCTAATGCTCCAGAAAACCAATGCTGGCCTCCGTAAGGTTGTACTCGCCAAGAACTCTGTGTGTGTGTCCATACGTCTGTTTGTCTGTAAAGTAAATAATGCTTTATGGTTTAATATTGGAAGTCCCTGATGTCTGACCCTTTGCCTAATTCTCCCTCCCTTGAGGACTCATATTATTAAAAATTAAAATGCTCTGAAGCAAAGCAATTTTTATAATAATATTAACCAAAGCCAACCTATTATCTCAACCATAATGATAATCTCATTATCACATGCCAGTGTCCACAGCTCTGCTCTCTTCCTAACTCACTTCTGTTGTCCGAAGCTGGGGTCTTAGCTAGAACCCTCAGGGCAGGCGTGAGGGGTTGTTCATAGGCAATTTGCAAAGTGAATAGGTCCCCACAAGTAACACAGACCTGATTTCAGTCCCTTCCTGAATCCTCTGCCTGTCTGGGGCACTCTATTATTTTCCCTCCACTCTCTTGCTGTCTGCTCTATTTCTCCTTTCCCATTAAATCCCATTATTGGGAAAGTTAAGATGCTAGGGAGACACCATAAGCTAGAGAGACAAGCCACAGAGCATCACTGTAGTGTAGAATGTAGTCATGGAATGTTGCCACAGTAATGGCCTTAAGGTCAAAGCCAGGATATAAAGTGAAAGAAACTGTGCTCTAATGAGGTCCTCTTGGAAGCCAGCAATCCTGGCAATTGTCTTCTGGATGAGTAATCGTCTGGATCATGGACTTCAACTTCTGATGGTCCTGGGTTCCAACTCTACCTCTGCCCTTCCCTATCAGCGTGACTTTGGCAAGTTGTTTAACATCTCTGAGCCTCAATTTTCCCTTCTGTAAAATGAGGGCAATAATATACTCACCTTTTTAAAAAAGTGCTTGCTCTCTGGTGTTCTACATGTTATTACCTCATTTCATTCTCATAGCAGCTGGATACTATTACTATCCCTTTCTATAGACGTGAAAACAGTGGCTCAGAGGGAGGCGTCTAAGTCACGTGTCTGAAGTCACACAGCTGGTAAGGGAGGCAGCCCGGAGGGTAGCCAGGCAGTCTGACTCCAGAGCCCTGCTTTTAGTTATTCTGCTAAACTGTCTGATAAAGTTCACCTGAGACTAAATGTAATGATGCATTTAACAGCGCTTGGTGTATTTTGAGCATTCAGAGTAATTATTTAAGAGAGCTGGGTGGAATCCAAATCCCAAATGATAACAAACTTGGGAGTAAAGTGGATTATGCTGTACTTTAATCATATACAGCCAAGTTTAAAGTTCAGACATCCTCACTCTCAGATAATCCGTAAACAGAAAGCAAGTTCCCTCAGGAGGAAACAGGTTCCCTGGAGCCCCAGAAATCATTTATATGGGAGCTATCCTTTGCAGCGTGGGAACAGAGAGAGTGGGAACAGAGAGTAGTAAAGCAAGGGATGGCTGGAGAAAGTCCCGGCCATGTTAAGGCCTGCAGGGCTCCCCTCTGCCCAACAGTGACGGCTTGGGGATCCAGCCCCGTGACTTCTGAGCAGAGGAAACGCAGATGAAGAGAGCCCAGCGCATGCGTCCAGACTCGCACAACCACACAGAGCACTGTTCTGACTCCCTGGCCAGTGTGTCCAACGGGGAGGGAGCAGGAAGCCGAACAAAACTCACACAGCTGGGCATAGGTTTTGCCTGATTCTGGGTCATGCTGGAGTCCTTTTTCACTCCTCCATCACCCCCCACTGCATCCCTAGGAGGAATGCAGCCTTGCTTCTTTTGTCCCCCACTCTACCCCTGCTAGGAATTGTGAACGGTCAGGGGTAGGCACTGAAACAACATTAGTTGAATGAGTTACATGAAAAAATGATACTAAGATAAACATAAATATATTAGGGATTAGAATAGAAACTTGGCATAAATTTTGAAGATGGGACACAGAACTTCAAAGAAGCTTCCCATTTCTGGGGCTTTAAATTCTGTCTCCAGAAATTAGAGTTCCAAGTTCCCACGTCTTAGCTGTGAGGGATACTTGGATGGAAAAGTTTCAGAAGCCTGGAATATGCAATACCATGCTACCTCTCTTCCTCTTATTATTTCCTTTTTTTTTTTTTTAATGAGTCATTACCTCTGTATAATTATGAGCCAGAACTTAAGAGAGGGTATGGCCAGTGCTGGGGAAAATATCTTGTATGCCTCAGTTTGTATGCAGACCCGGGTTTACTTCAACTTTGGATTTACATTGCTGGTTTTTTTTAGCTGTCTACTGAATACCCTCAGAAGGGTTTTCCCTGGCATATTTTTAACTTTTTAAAATAGTGGTAAATATATATAACATAAAATTTACCATTTTAGCCATTTTTAAGTGTGCAGTTCAGTGGCATTAGGTGAATTCACATTGCTGTACAACAATCACCACGATCACAGGACTCTTTTCATCAGCCCAAACTGACACTCTGTACCCATTAAACAATAATCCCTCTTTCCCTCCTCCCCTCAGCTCCTGGCAACTACCATTCTATTTTCTGTCTCTATAAATTTGACTATTCTAGGTCCCTCATATAAATGGAATCATACAGTATTTTCCCTTCTAGGTTTGGCTTATTTCACTTAGCATGTTTTCAAGTTTCATCCATGTAGTATCTGTCAGAATTTCATTCCTTTTTTAAGCCTGAATAGTATTCCATTGCATGTATATACCACATTTTCTTTATCCATTCATCCATTGATGGGTCTGTGGGTTGTCTCCATCTTTTGGCTATTGTGAATAATGCTGTTATGAACATTGGTGTACAAATATCTGTTCAATTCCTTGCTTTCAATTCTTCTGAGTATATACCCAGAAGTGAAATTGCTGGCTTGTAAGATAACTCTATGTTTAATTTTTTTGAGGAACCAACCCTGGCATTTTTCTTCCTGGTATATTTCCAGAGTCAGTTCTTCATCATCTATTGAAACAGTGCATTTTGCCTCTCTGATGTACGATCCTACATTTCTACTAAAACACCTCTCTTTTGCTTGTTCTCTCTTTCATTTACCAAGGCATTTAGAATTATGATCTTATGTTCCACAGTACTCATTTTCCCCAAAACAAAAACACTGAACCTCACTCCTTGGAACAAACTGCCATCTTCCAAATCATAAGTTGCATTAGTTAAAAGAATAAGAAACTAACTTTTTTGGAGGAAAAATGTGCAGTCTTTCAAATCAGTACCGAGATACCAGCCTGGTATGCAGCAGGTAGACATACCAGGAAAAGAGCTCCTGATTTACAAACGTCTCACTTAAGAACATCCCTGACATTCAAACCATAGTGGAATTCAGGAGTTGAACTCCTGCAGTTGCTGAAGGTCTCTGTTCGCCACCACTGGGATTCTGAGGACTGTGGACTCTCACTTGTTAATGGGACAGCTAGAGCCCACCTCTCTTCTACTTTCATCTTCTTTCTTCTTGACACCAAAACTATAGGGGTGCTACCACCACCGTGGCTAGCTGGCATCATGTCAAGAGCTCCTGTTTTCACTGGAGGATTGAATTCCTTTGAACAGAAGAATTTCAGTTGGAACACTGCATGATTTTGCATACAGAAGCAATGCTCTTTCACATCTAGTCAACTTATTCTGTCCATTCCATCTCTTAGCTAACTCAGAATCTATCTTTCCTCCCTGCCTCCTCTGCCTTGAGGTCAAAATCTCACCTAGACCACTGCAATGGGCTGAGCTGGTCTCCCCAAAAGTAAGGATTTCTGCCCCACTCTTCATATTATAGGGGAAATCCATCTCTCACCAGCTCAATGTGTCACCAGAGCCTTGAAATAACAATGTTCAAAGAAGAACTTAACCACTCCAAGCCTCTGCTGGGTGGGGCTGCAACAGAGCCATGTCTTCTTACTTCTAGTCTGATCTATACTTTTCTTACCAGTAGCTTTTTAAGTTTTCATGGCTCTTGTTTGTTTAGCAAACAAGAATGACTGTAACTGATATCATTCATGTATCAAGGTCAGCAGCAGAGGGAAAGGAAGTTAAATGAATAAACTCCAAGACCAAAATCATTCCATTACCCTTTTGTCACCTTAGTCAACACTGGTATGGTACCTATTTTCTTCTCTTTCTCTTTTCACTTCCTAACCAGCGTCTTCATCACTTCCAGAGGGAGATTAAAAGTGTTCCTGGGGCTTCCCTGGTGGCGCAGTGGTTGAGAGTCTGCCTGCCAATGCAGGGGACACGGGTTTGAGCCCTGGTCTGGGAAGATCCCACATGCCGCGGAGCAGCTGGGCCCGTGAGCCACAATTGCTGAGCCTGCGCGTCTGGAGCCTGTGCTCCGCAACGGGAGAGGCCGCGATGGTGAGAGGCCCGCGCATCGCGATGAAGAGTGGCCCCCGCTTGCCGCAACTGGAGAGAGCCCTCGCACAGAAACGAAGACCCAACACAGCCATAAATAAATAAATAAATAAATTTAAAATAAATGTGATTTGAATAAAATGTAAAATCTGGTTTAAAAAAAAAAAAAAGGATTCCTTCTTACTAATAGTCTACACAATTCAAAAATAATTGGATCTTCATACAAACCATGGCTTAAAAAAAAAAAAAAAAAAAAAGTGTTCCTGGACCCAATTCCACCATGGTGGGGTGGAGGTTCCCCCAACACCAACAACAGTTCTCTGGACACCAGCTTGGTGTCCTACAATTCGACTCAATTCTAACAGTAGTCACCTGGAGATAGCACAGGTAAATCCCACAGGTTAAAGACTCAGTCCTACACGACTGCCCCCGTGCCTTCAAATGCCAGTCACAAGCCCACGTTATCACCTGTGCTTCTGGCCAACCTGCTATAAACTGGAGGTTCCAAGGTCTCCCTTCCTGGGCTTCAGATGCTAGTTGCAAGTCCAGGTTGTTACCTGTACCTCTGACCAACTGGCTATAAATCAGAGGTTCCCACGACCCCCTCTGCGGGTTTGATTAATTTGCTAGAGCAGTTCACAGAACCAAGAGAAGCATTTTGCTTATTAGATCACCAGTTTGTTATCAAAAGATATAACTAGGAACAACCAGATAGAATAGATGTATAAGGCAAGGTATAGGGAAAGAATGCTGAGTTTCCATGCCCTCTCCGGCCACACCACTCTCCCAGCACCTCCACATGTTCACCAACCCAGAAGCTCTCCGAACCCCTCCTTTTGGGTTTTTTATGAAGGCTTCATTACATAGGCATGATTGATTAAATCACTGGCCATTGCTGATTGAACTCAATCTCCAGTCCCTAGCCCCTCCCCCCACCCCGGAGTGGAGAGTGGAGATGGAGGGTGGGACCGAAAGTGCCAACCCTCTAATCCCAGGGTTGGTTACCATGGCAATGAGCCCCCATCCTTAGGTGCTTTTGAAAAGTCCCCCCATTTAACTTAAACCCAGTTGTGGTGGAAAGAAGCTTGTTACGAATAACAAGACATCTGTTTCACCTCTAAGGCTCAGAAGCCATTCCAGGACCTGAGGATAAGAAACCAAATATTATAACAAAACATGTTCCCATTGCTCTTACTGCTCAGGAAATTCCAAGGATTTTGAGAGCTATGAGCCAGGAACCCAGGTGGAAGATCAAATATATGTGAGAAATATATTTTGCTTATCTGAATGTGGCCAAATATATATTTCTTATAAATCACAACATCTCACGGGCTCTTCAGATGCTCTGCACATCTAAATCTCAGAATGCAACTGTGAAATTGCACTTGATTTCTAGATGTTTGGAGGAGCTTCTTGGTTCTTCCTTCATAACCATGAGCTACCACCCTCACCACCCCTCCCTACAATTTCCCCACCAAAACACCTTTACGACCACCAATAAAATCAGGTGCACATATTTTTGCAAGGAGCCTTAAATTCTTTTTAAGAACAAGGCAAAGGTATATGTTAATTAAGTTAGAATTCAGATGGCCATTTGTCCCAGTTTGCCTAGGGCAGTACCAGTTTATGCCTACTGCCCTGCGTAATTTTTAAACGAGCTCCCCTTTTTACTCTAAAAAAAAAAAAAAAATCCCAGTTTGAAGGATAAATTATATGTTTTCCCTACTTAAAAATACACCTTGCTTTCCCAGTAAAGTGCTTTTCGGGTGACTTGGTGCTGTTGCCCACATCATTGCACTTTAGTTGCACAACAACTCTGCAAAGTAGGAAGGGAAATACTTTATCTCTGTCAATTAAATGAAGTAACCAAGGCTGGCTTCAGGTAGCACGGTGGTGAT